>NC_090444.1:1063106620-1063414669 GCF_031143425.1 Pleurodeles waltl
TAGCGCCCGCAACAGGATATGCCCCAAAATACAACGTGGACACATCACAGAAAACAGAGCTGTTTTTTGCAAAGTGCCTACCTGTAGATTTTGGCCTCTAGCTCAGCCGGCACCTATGGAAACTTACCAAACCTGTGCATTTTTAAAAACTAGAGACCTAGGGGAATCCAAGATGGGGTGACTTGTGGGGCTCTGACCAGGTTCTGTTACCCAGAATCCTTTGCAAACCTCAAAATTTGGCTGAAAAACACATTTTCCTCACATTTCGGTGACAGAAAGTTCTGGAATCTGAGAGGAGCCACAAATTTCCTTCCACCCAGCGTTCCCCCAAGTCTCCCGATAAAAATGATACCTCACTTGTGTGGGTAGTCCTAGCGCCCGTGACAGGAAATGTCCCAAAACACAAAGTGGGCACATCCCATTTTTTGACAGAAAACAGAGCTGTTTTTTGGAAAGTGCCTACCTGTAGATTTTGGCCTCTAGCTCAGCCGGCACCTAGGGAAACCTACCAAACCTGTGCATTTTTGAAAACTAGAGACCTAGGGGAATCCAAGATGGGGTGACTGTGGGGCTCTGACCAGGTTCTGTTACCCAGAATCCTTTGCAAACCTCAAAATTTGGATGAAAAAACATATTTTACTCACATTTCGGTGACAGAAAGTTCTGGAATCTGAGAGGAGCCACAAATTTCCTACTACCCAGCGTTCCCCTAAGTCTCTCGATAAAAATGGTACCTCACTTGTGTGGGTAGGCCTAGCGCCCGTTTCAGGATTGCCCCAAAACACAACGTGGACACATCACAGAAAACAGAGCTGTTTTTTGCAAAGTGCCTACCTGTAGATTTTGGCCTCTAGCTCAGCCGGCACCTAGGGAAACATAACAAACCTGTGCATTTTTGAAAACTAGAGACCTAGGGGAATCCAAGATGGGTTGACTTGTGTGGCTCTAACCAGGTTCTGTTACCGAGAATCCTTTGCAAACCTCAAAATTTGGCTAAAAAAACACATTTTCGTCACATATCGGTGACAGAAACTTCTGGAATCTGAGAGGAGCCACAAATTTCCTTCCACCCAGCGTTCCCGCAAGTCTCCCGATAAAAATGATACCTCACTTGTGTGGGTAGGCCTAGCGCCCGCGACAGGATAATCCCAAAACACAACGTGGACACATCACAGAAAACAGAGCTGTTTTTTGCAAAGTGCCTACCTGTAGATTTTGGCCTCTAGATCAGCCGGCACCTACGGAAACCTACCAAACCTGTGCATTTTTTTAAACTAGAGACCTAGGGGAATCCAAGATGGGGTGACTTGTGGGGCTCTGACCAGGTTCTGTTACCCAGAATCCTTTGCAAACCTCAAAATTTGGCTAAAAAAACATATTTTCCTCACATTTCGGTGACTGAAAGTTCTGGAATCTGAGAGGAGCCACAAATTTCTTCCCACCCAGCGTTCCCGCAAGTCTCCCGATAAAAATGGTACCTAACTTGTGTGGGTAGGCCTAGCGCCCGCGACAGGATATGCCCAAAAACACAACGTGGACACATCACAGAAAACAGAGCTGTTTTTTGCAAAGTGCCTACCTGTAGATTTTGGCCTCTAGCTCAGCCGGCACCTAGGGAAACCTACCAAACCTGTGGATTTTTGAAATCTAGAGACCTACGGGAATCCAAGATGGGGTGACTTGTGCGGCTTTGACCAGGTTCTGTTACCCACAATCCTTTGCAAACCTCAAAATTTGGCTAAAAAAACACATTTTCCTCACATTTCGGTGACAGAAAGTTCTGGAATCTGAGAGGAGCCACAAATTTCCTTCCACCCAGCGTTCCCCCAAGTCTCCCGATAAAAATGATACCTCACTTGTGTGGGCAGTCCTAGCGCCCGCAACAGGAAATGTCCCAAAACACAAAGTGGACACATCCCATTTTTTGACAGAAAACAGAGCTGTTTTTTGCAAAGTGCCTACCTGTATTTTGGCCTCTAGCTCAGCCGGCACCAAGGGAAACCTACCAAACCTGTGCATTTTTTAAAACTAGAGACCTAGGGGAATCAAAGATGGGCTGACTTGTGGGGCTCTGACCAGGTTCTGTTACCCAGAATCCTTTGCAAACCTCAAAATCTGGCTAAAAAAACATATTTTCCTCACATTTCGGTGACAGAAAGTTCTGGAATCTGAGAGAGCCACAAATTTCCTTCCACCCAGCGTTCCCCCAAGTCTCCCGATGTAAATGGTACCTCACTTGTGTGGGTAGGCCTAGCGCCCGCAACAGGATATGCCCCAAAACACAACGTGGACACATCACAGAAAACAGAGCTGTTTTTTGCAAAGTGCCTACCTGTAGATTTTGGCCTCTAGCTCAGCCGGCACCTAGGGAAACCTACCAAACCTGTGCATTTTTAAAAACTAGAGACTTCGGGGAATCCAAGATGGGGTGACTTGTGGGGCTCTGACCAGGTTCGGTTACCCAGAATCCTTTGCAAACCTCAAAATTTGGCTAAAAAAACATATTTTCCATACATTTCGGAGACAGAAAGTTCTGGAATCTGAGAGGAGCCACAAATTTCCTTCCACCCAGCGTTCCCCCAAGTCTCCCGATATAAATGGTACCTCATATGGGGGGGTAGGCCTAACGCCCGCGACAGGATATGCCCCAAAACACAACGTGGACACATCACAGAAAACAGAGCTGTTTTTTGCAAAGTGCCTACCTGTAGATTTTGGCCTATAGCTCAGCCGGCACGTAGGGAAACCTACCAAACCTGTGCATTTTTTAAAACTAGAGCCCTAGGGGAATCCAAGATGGGGTGACTTGTGGGGCTCTGACCAGGTTCTGTTACCCAGAATCCTTTGCAAACCTCAAAATTTGGCTCAAAAACACATTTTCCTCACATTTCGGTGACAGAAAGTTCTGGAATCTGAGAGGAGCCACAAATTTCCTTCCACCCAGCGTTCCCCCAAGTGTCCCGATAAAAATGATACCTCACTTAAGTGGGAAGTCCTAGCGCCCGTGACAGGAAATGTCCCAAAACACAAAGTGGGCACATCCCATTTTTTGATAGAAAACAGAGCTGTTTTTTGGAAAGTGCCTACTTGTAGATTTTAGCCTCTAGCTCAGCCGGCACCTAGGGAAACCTACCAAACCTGTGCATTTTTTAAAACTAGAGACCTAGGGGAATCCAAGATGGGGTGACTGTGGGGCTCTGACCCGGTTCTGTTACCCAGGAATCCTTTGCAAACCTCAAAATTTGCATTAAAAAACATATTTTACTCACATTTCGGTGACAGAAAGTTCTGGAATCTGAGAGGAGCCTCAAATTTCCTTCCACCCAGCGTTCCCCTAAGTCTCCCGATAAAAATGGTACCTCACTTGTGTGGGTAGGCCTAGCGCCCGCGACAGGATTGCCCCAAAACACAACGTGGACACATCACAGAAAACAGAGCTGTTTTTTGCAAAGTGCCTACCTGTAGATTTTGGCCTCTAGCTCAGCCGTCACCTAGGGAAACCTGCCAAACCTGTGCATTTTTGAAAACTAGAGGCCTAGGGGAATCCAAGATGGGGTGACTTGTGGGGCTCTGACCAGGTTCTGTTACTCAGAATCCTTTGCAAACCTCAAAATTAGGCTAAAAAACACATTTTCCTCACATTTCGGTGACAGAAAAATCTGGAATCTGAGAGGAGCCACAAATTCCCTTCCACCCAGCGTTCCCCCAAGTCTCCCGATAAAAATTATACCTCACTTGTGTGGGTAGTCCTAGCGCCTGCGACAGGAAATGTCCCA
This sequence comes from Pleurodeles waltl, assembly GCF_031143425.1. NCBI lineage: Eukaryota > Metazoa > Chordata > Amphibia > Caudata > Salamandridae > Pleurodeles > Pleurodeles waltl. Next base: position 1,063,110,397 of record NC_090444.1, read on the forward strand.
AAACACAAAGTGGGCACATCCCATTTTTTGATAGAAAACAGAGCTGTTTTTTGGAATGTGCCTACCTGTAGATTTTAGCCTCTAGCTCAGCCGGCACCTAGGGAAACCTACCAAACCTGTGCATTTTTGAAAACTAGAGACCTAGGGGAATCCAAGATGGGGTGACTGTGGGGCTCTGACCAGGTTCTGTTACCCAGAATCCTTTGCAAACCTCAAAATTTGCATAAAAAAACATATTTTACTCACATTTCGGTGACAGAAAGTTCTGGAATCTGAGAGGAGCCACAAATTTCCTTCCACCCAGCGTTCCCCTAAGTCTCCCGATAAAAATGCTACCTCACTTGTGTGGGTAGGCCTAGCGCCCGCGACAGGATTGCCCCAAAACACAACGTGGACACATCACAAAAAACAGAGCTGTTTTTTGCAAAGTGCCTACCTGTAGATTTTGGCCTCTAGCTCAGCCGGCACCTAGGGAAACCTACCAAACCTGTGAATTTTTAAAAACTAGAGACCTAGGGGAATCCAAGATGGGGTGACTTGTGGGGCTCTGACCAGGTTCTGTTACCCAGAATCCTTTGCAAACCTCAAAATTTGGCTAAAAAAACATATTTTCATCACATTTCGGAGACAGAAAGTTCTGGAATCTGAGAGGAGCCACAAATTTCCTTCCACCCAGCGTTCCCCCAAGTCTCCCGATATAAATGGTACCTCACTTGTGTGGGTAGGCCTAGCGCCCGCGACAGGATATGCCCCAAAACACAACGTGGACACATCACAGAAAACAGAGCTGTTTTTTGCAAAGTGCCTACCTGTAGATTTTGGCCTCTAGCTCAGCCGGCACCTAGGGAAACCTACCAAACCTGTGCATTTTTAAAAACTAGAGACCTAGGGGAATCCAAGATGGGGTGACTTGTGGGGCTCTGACCAGGTTCTGTTACCCAGAATCCTTTGCAAACCTCAAAATTTGGCTAAAAAAACATATTTTCCTCACATTTCGGAGACAGAAAGTTCTGGAATCTGAGAGGAGCCACAAATTTCCTTCCACCCAGCGTTCCCCCAAGTCTCCCGATATAAATGGTACCTCACTTGTGTGGGTAGGCCTAGCGCCCGCGACAGGATATGCCCCAAAACACAACATGGACACATCACAGAAAACAGAGCTGTTTTTTGCAAAGTGCCTACCTGTAGATTTTGGCCTCTAGCTCAGCCGGCACCTAGGGAAACCTACCAAACCTGTGCATTTTTGAAAACTAGAGACCTAGGGGAATCCAAGATGGGGTGACTGTGGGGCTCTGCCCAGGTTCTGTTACCCAGAATCCTTTGCAAACCTCAAAATTTGGCTAAAAAAACATATTTTCCTCACATTTCGGAGACAGAAAGTTCTGGAATCTTGAGAGGAGCCACAAATTTCTTTCCACCCAGCGTTCCCCCAAGTCTCCCGATAAAAATGGTACCTCAATTGTGTGGGTAGGCCTAACGCCCGCAACAGGATATGCCCCAAAACACAACGTGGACACATCACAGAAAACAGAGCTGTTTTTTGCAAAGTGCCTACCTGTAGATTTTGGCCTCTAGCACAGCCGGCACCTAGGGAAACCTACCAAACCTGTGAATTTTTAAAAACTAGAGACCTAGGGGAATCCAAGATGGGGTGACTTGTGGGGCTCTGACCAGGTTCTGTTACCCAGAATCCTTTGCAAACCTCAAAATTTGGCTCAAAAACACATTTTCCTCACATTTCGGTGACAGAAAGTTCTGGAATCTGAGAGGAGCCACAAATTTTCTTCCACCCAGCGTTTCCCCAAGTCTCCCGATAAAAATGATACCTCACTTGAGTGGGTAGTCCTAGCGCCCGTGACAGGAAATGTCCCAAAACACAAAGTGGGCACATCCCATTTTTTGATAGAAAACAGAGCTGTTTTTTGGAATGTGCCTACCTGTAGATTTTAGCCTCTAGCTCAGCCGGCACCTAGGGAAACCTACCAAACCTGTGCATTTTTGAAAACTAGAGACCTAGGGGAATCCAAGATGGGGTGACTGTGGGCTCTGACCAGGTTCTGTTACCCAGAATCCTTTGCAAACCTCAAAATTTGCATAAAAAAACATATTTTACTCACATTTCGGTGACAGAAAGTTCTGGAATCTGAGAGGAGCCACAAATTTCCTTCCACCCAGCGTTCCCCCAAGTCTCCCGATAAAAATGCTACCTCACTTGTGTGGGTAGGCCTAGCGCCCGCGACAGGATTGCCCCAAAACACAACGTGGACACATCACAAAAAACAGAGCTGTTTTTTGCAAAGTGCCTACCTGTACATTTTGGCCTCTAGCTCAGCCGGCACCTAGGGAAACCTACCAAACCTGTGCATTTTTAAAAACTAGAGACCTAGGGGAATCCAAGATGGGGTGACTTGTGGGGCTCTGACCAGGTTCTGTTACCCAGAATCCTTTGCAAACATCAAAATTTGGCTAAAAAAACATATTTTCCTCACATTTCGGAGACAGAAAGTTCTGGAATCTGAGAGGAGCCACAAATTTCTTTCCACCCAGCGTTCCCCCAAGTCTCCCGATAAAAATGGTACCTCAATTGTGTGGGTAGGCCTAACGCCCGCGACAGGATATGCCCCAAAACACAACGTGGACACATCACAGAAAACAGAGCTGTTTTTTGCAAAGTGCCTACCTGTAGATTTTGGCCTCTAGCTCAGCCGGCACCTAGGGAAACCTACCAAACCTGTGCATTTTTGAAAACTAGAGACCTAGGGGAATCCAAGATGGGGTGACTGTGGGGCTCTGACCAGGTTCTGTTACCCAGAATCCTTTGCAAACCTCAAAATTTGCATAAAAAAACATATTTTACTCACATTTCGGTGACAGAAAGTTCTGGAATCTGAGAGGAGCCACAAATGTCCTTCCACCCAGCGTTCCCCTAAGTCTCCCGATAAAAATGGTACCTCACTTGTGTGGGTAGGCCTAGCGCCCGCGATAGGATATGCCCCAAAACACAACGTGGACACATCACAGAAAACAGAGCTGTTTTTTGCAACGTGCCTACCTGTAGATTTTGGCCTCTAGCTCAGCCGGCACCTAGGGAAACCTACCAAACCTGTGCATTTTTAAAAACTAGAGACCTAGGGGAATCCAAGATGGGGTGACTTATGGGGCTCTGACCAGGTTCTGTTACCCAGAATCCTTTGCAAACCTCAAAATTTGGCTAAAAAAACATATTTTCCTCACATTTCGGAGACAGAAAGTTCTGGAATCTGAGAGGAGCAACAAATTTCCTTCCACCCAGCGTTCCCCCAAGTCTCCCGATAAAAATGGTACCTCAATTGTGTGGGTAGGCCTAGCGCCCGCGACAGGATATGCCCCAAAACACAACGTGGACACATCACAGAAAACAGAGCTGTTTTTTGCAAAGGGCCTACCTGTAGATTTTGGCCTCTAGCTCAGCCGGCACCTAGGGAAACCTACCAAACCTGTGCATTTTTAAAAACTAGAGACCTAGGGGAATCCAAGATGGGGGTGACTTGTGGGGCTCTGACCAGGTTCTGTTACCCAGAATCCTTTGCAAACCTCAAAATTTGGCTAAAAAAACATATTTTCCTCACATTTCGGAGACAGAAAGTTCTGGAATCTGAGAGGAGCCACAAATTTCTTTCCACCCAGCGTTCCCCCAAGTCTCCCGATAAAAATGGTACCTCAATTGTGTGGGTAGGCCTAACGCCCGCGACAGGATATGCCCCAAAACACAACGTGGACACATCACAGAAAACAGAGCTGTTTTTTGCAAAGTGCCTACCTGTTGATTTTTGCCTCTAGCTCAGCCGGCACCTAGGGAAACCTACCAAACCTGTGCATTTTTGAAAACTAGAGACCTAGGGGAATCCAAGATGGGGTGACTGTGGGGCTCTGACCAGGTTCTGTTACCCAGAATCCTTTGCAAACCTCAAAATTTGCATAAAAAAACATATTTTACTCACATTTCGGTGACAGAAAGTTCTGGAATCTGAGAGGAGCCACAAATTTCCTTCCACCCAGCGTTCCCCCAAGTCTCCCGATAAAAATGATACCTCACTTGTGTGGGTAGGCCTAGCGCCCGCGACAGGATATGCCCCAAAACACAACGTGGACACATCACAGAAAACAGAGCTGTTTTTTGCAAAGTGCCTACCTGTAGATTTTGGCCTCTAGCTCAGCCGGCACCAAGGGAAACCTACCAAACCTGTGCATTTTTAAAAACTAGAGACCAAGGGGAATCCAAGATGGGGTGACTTGTGGGGCTCTGACCAGGTTCTGTTACCCAGAATCCTTTGCAAACCTCAAAATTTGGCTAAAAAAACATATTTTCCTCACATTTCGGAGACAGAAAGTTCTGGAATCTTGAGAGGAGCCACAAATTTCTTTCCACCCAGCGTTCCCCCAAGTCTCCCGATAAAAATGGTACCTCAATTGTGTGGGTAGGCCTAACGCCCGCAACAGGATATGCCCCAAAACACAACGTGGACACATCACAGAAAACAGAGCTGTTTTTTGCAAAGTGCCTACCTGTAGATTTTGGCCTCTAGCTCAGCCGGCACCTAGGGAAACCTACCAAACCTGTGAATTTTTAAAAACTAGAGACCTAGGGGAATCCAAGATGGGGTGACTTGTGGGGCTCTGACCAGGTTCTGTTACCCAGAATCCTTTGCAAACCTCAAAATTTGGCTCAAAAACACATTTTCCTCTCATTTCGGTGACAGAAAGTTCTGGAATCTGAGAGGAGCCACAAATTTCTTTCCACCCAGCGTTCCCCCAAGTCTCCCGATAAAAATGGTACCTCAATTGTGTGGGTAGGCCTAACGCCCGCGACAGGATATGCCCCAAAACACAACGTGGACACATCACAGAAAACAGAGCTGTTTTTTGCAAAGTGCCTACCTGTAGATTTTGGCCTCTAGCTCAGCCGGCACCTAGGGAAACCTACCAAACCTGTGCATTTTTGAAAACTAGAGACCAAGGGGAATCCAAGATGGGGTGACTGTGGGGCTCTGACCAGGTTCTGTTACCCAGAATCCTTTGAAAACCTCAAAATTTGCATAAAAAAACATATTTTACTCACATTTCGGTGACAGAAAGTTCTGGAATCTGAGAGGAGCCACAAATGTCCTTCCACCCAGCGTTCCCCTAAGTCTCCCGATAAAAATGGTACCTCACTTGTGTGGGTAGGCCTAGCGCCCGCGACAGGATATGCCCCAAAACACAACGTGGACACATCACAGAAAACAGAGCTGTTTTTTGCAAAGTGCCTACCTGTAGATTTTGGCCTCTAGCTCAGCCGGCACCTAGGGAAACCTACCAAACCTGTGCATTTTTAAAAACTAGAGACCTAGGGGAATCCAAGATGGGGTGGACTTGTGGGGCTCTGATCAGGTTCTGTTACCCAGAATCCTTTGCAAACCTCAAAATTTGGCTCAAAAACACATTTTCCTCACATTTCGGTGACAGAAAGTTCTGGAATCTGAGAGGAGCCACAAATTTCCTTCCACCCAGCGTTTCCCCAAGTCTCCCGATAAAAATGATACCTCACTTGAGTGGGTAGTCCTAGCGCCCGAGACAGGAAATGTCCCAAAACACAAAGTGGGCACATCCCATTTTTTGATAGAAAACAGAGCTGTTTTTTGGAATGTGCCTACCTGTAGATTTTAGCCTCTAGCTCAGCCGGCACCTAGGGAAACCTACCAAACCTGTGTATTTTTGAAAACTAGAGACCTAGGGGAATCCAAGATGGGGTGACTTGTGGGGCTCTGACCAGGTTCTGTTACCCAGAATCCTTTGCAAACCTCAAAATTTGGCTAAAAAAACATATTTTCCTCACATTTCGGAGACAGAAAGTTCTGGAATCTGAGAGGAGCCACAAATTTCTTTCCACCCAGCGTTCCCCCAAGTCTCCCGATAAAAATGGTACCTCAATTGTGTGGGTAGGCCTAACGCCCGCGACAGGATATGCCCCAAAACACAACGTGGACACATCACAAAAAACAGAGCTGTTTTTTGCAAAGTGCCTACCTGTAGATTTTGGCCTCTAGCTCAGCCGGCACCTAGGGAAACCTACCAAACCTGTGCATTTTTAAAAACTAGAGACCTAGGGGATTCCAAGATGGGGTGACTTGTGGGGCTCTGACCAGTTCTGTTACCCAGAATACTTTGCAAACCTCAAAATTTGGCTAAAAAAACATATTTTCCTCACATTTCGGAGACAGAAAGTTCTGGAATCTGAGAGGAGCCACAAATTTCTTTCCACCCAGCGTTCCCCCAAGTCTCCCGATAAAAATGGTACCTCAATTGTGTGGGTAGGCCTAACGCCCGCGACAGGATATGCCCCAAAACACAACGTGGACACATCACCGAAAACAGAGCTGTTTTTTGCAAAGTGCCTACCTGTAGATTTTGGCCTCTAGCTCAGCCGGCACCTAGGGAAACCTACCAAACCTGTGCATTTTTGAAAACTAGAGACCTAGGGGAATCCAAGATGGGGTTACTGTGGGGCTCTGACCAGGTTCTGTTACCCAGAATCCTTTGCAAACCTCAAAATTTGCATAAAAAAACATATTTTACTCACATTTCGGTGACAGAAAGTTCTGGAATCTGAGAGGAGCCACAAATGTCCTTCCACCCAGCGTTCCCCTAAGTCTCCCGATAAAAATGGTACCTCACTTGTGTGGGTAGGCCTAGCGCCCGCGACAGGATATGCCCCAAAACACAACGTGGACACATCACAGAAAACAGAGCTGTTTTTTGCAAAGTGCCTACCTGTAGATTTTGGCCTCTAGCTCAGCCGGCACCTAGGGAAACCTACCAAACCTGTGCATTTTTAAAAACTAGAGACCTAGGGGAATCCAAGATGGGGTGACTTGTGGGGCTCTGACCAGGTTCTGTTACCCAGAATCCTTTGCAAACCTCAAAATTTGGCTAAAAAAACATATTTTCCTCACATTTCGGAGACAGAAAGTTCTGGAATCTGAGAGGAGCCACAAATTTCCTTCCACCCAGCGTTCCCCCAAGTCTCCCGATAAAAATGGTACCTCAATTGTGTGGGTAGGCCTAGCGCCCGCGACAGGATATGCCCCAAAACACAACGTGGACACATCACAGAAAACAGAGCTGTTTTTTGCAAAGTGCCTACCTGTAGATTTTGGCCTCTAGCTCAGCCGGCACCTAGGGAAACCTACCAAACCTGTGCATTTTTGAAAACTAGAGACCTAGGGGAATCCAAGATGGGGTAACTGTGGGGCTCTGACCAGGTTCTGTTACCCAGAATCCTTTGCAAACCTCAAAATTTGCATAAAAAAAACATATTTTACTCACATTTCGGTGACAGAAAGTTCTGGAATCTGAGAGGAGCCACAAATTTCCTTCCACCCAGCGTTCCCCCAAGTCTCCCGATAAAAATGATACCTCACTTGTGTGGTTAGGCCTAGCGCCCGCGACAGGATATGCCCCAAAACACAACGTGGACACATCACAGAAAACAGAGCTGTTTTTTGCAAAGTGCCTACCTGTAGATTTTGGCCTCTAGCTCAGCTGGCACCAAGGGAAACCTACCAAACCTGTGCATTTTTAAAAACTAGCGACCAAGGGGAATCCAAGATGGGGTGACTTGTGGGGCTCTGACCAGGTTCTGTTACCCAGAATCCTTTGCAAACCTCAAAATTTGGCTCAAAAACACATTTTCCTCACATTTCGGTGACAGAAAGTTCTGGAATCTGAGAGGAGCCACAAATTTTCTTCCACCCAGCGTTTCCCCAAGTCTCCCGATAAAAATGATACCTCACTTGAGTGGGTAATCCTAGCGCCCGTGACAGGAAATGTCCCAAAACACAAAGTGGGCACATCCCATTTTTTGATAGAAAACAGAGCTGTTTTTTGGAATGTGCCTACCTGTAGATTTTAGCCTCTAGCTCAGCCGGCACCTAGGGAAACCTACCAAACCTGTGCATTTTTGAAAACTAGAGACCTAGGGGAATCCAAGATGGGGTGACTGTGGGGCTCTGACCAGGTTCTGTTACCCAGAATCCTTTGCAAACCTCAAAATTTGCATAAAAAAACATATTTTACTCACATTTCGGTGACAGAAAGTTCTGGAATCTGAGAGGAGCCACAAATTTCCTTCCACCCAGCGTTCCCCTAAGTCTCCCGATAAAAATGCTACCTCACTTGTGTGGGTAGGCCTAGCGCCCGCGACAGGATTGCCCCAAAACACAACGTGGACACATCACAAAAAACAGAGCTGTTTTTTGCAAAGTGCCTACCTGTAGATTTTGGCCTCTAGCTCAGCCGGCACCTAGGGAAACCTACCAAACCTGTGAATTTTTAAAAACTAGAGACCTAGGGGAATCCAAGATGGGGTGACTTGTGGGGCTCTGACCAGGTTCTGTTACCCAGAATCCTTTGCAAACCTCAAAATTTGGCTAAAAAAACATATTTTCATCACATTTCGGAGACAGAAAGTTCTGGAATCTGAGAGGAGCCACAAATTTCCTTCCACCCAGCGTTCCCCCAAGTCTCCCGATATAAATGGTACCTCACTTGTGTGGGTAGGCCTAGCGCCCGCGACAGGATATGCCCCAAAACACAACGTGGACACATCACAGAAAACAGAGCTGTTTTTTGCAAAGTGCCTACCTGTAGATTTTGGCCTCTAGCTCAGCCGGCACCTAGGGAAACCTACCAAACCTGTGCATTTTTAAAAACTAGAGACCTAGGGGAATCCAAGATGGGGTGACTTGTGGGGCTCTGACCAGGTTCTGTTACCCAGAATCCTTTGCAAACCTCAAAATTTGGCTAAAAAAACATATTTTCCTCACATTTCGGAGACAGAAAGTTCTGGAATCTGAGAGGAGCCACAAATTTCCTTCCACCCAGCGTTCCCCCAAGTCTCCCGATATAAATGGTACCTCACTTGTGTGGGTAGGCCTAGCGCCCGCGACAGGATATGCCCCAAAACACAACATGGACACATCACAGAAAACAGAGCTGTTTTTTGCAAAGTGCCTACCTGTAGATTTTGGCCTCTAGCTCAGCCGGCACCTAGGGAAACCTACCAAACCTGTGCATTTTTGAAAACTAGAGACCTAGGGGAATCCAAGATGGGGTGACTGTGGGGCTCTGCCCAGGTTCTGTTACCCAGAATCCTTTGCAAACCTCAAAATTTGGCTAAAAAAACATATTTTCCTCACATTTCGGAGACAGAAAGTTCTGGAATCTTGAGAGGAGCCACAAATTTCTTTCCACCCAGCGTTCCCCCAAGTCTCCCGATAAAAATGGTACCTCAATTGTGTGGGTAGGCCTAACGCCCGCAACAGGATATGCCCCAAAACACAACGTGGACACATCACAGAAAACAGAGCTGTTTTTTGCAAAGTGCCTACCTGTAGATTTTGGCCTCTAGCTCAGCCGGCACCTAGGGAAACCTACCAAACCTGTGAATTTTTAAAAACTAGAGACCTAGGGGAATCCAAGATGGGGTGACTTGTGGGGCTCTGACCAGGTTCTGTTACCCAGAATCCTTTGCAAACCTCAAAATTTGGCTCAAAAACACATTTTCCTCACATTTCGGTGACAGAAAGTTCTGGAATCTGAGAGGAGCCACAAATTTTCTTCCACCCAGCGTTTCCCCAAGTCTCCCGATAAAAATGATACCTCACTTGAGTGGGTAGTCCTAGTGCCCGTGACAGGAAATGTCCCAAAACACAAAGTGGGCACATCCCATTTTTTGATAGAAAACAGAGCTGTTTTTTGGAATGTGCCTACCTGTAGATTTTAGCCTCTAGCTCAGCCGGCACCTAGGGAAACCTACCAAACCTGTGCATTTTTGAAAACTAGAGACCTAGGGGAATCCAAGATGGGGTGACTGTGGGGCTCTGACCAGGTTCTGTTACCCAGAATCCTTTGCAAACCTCAAAATTTGCATAAAAAAACATATTTTACTCACATTTCGGTGACAGAAAGTTCTGGAATCTGAGAGGAGCCACAAATTTCCTTCCACCCAGCGTTCCCCCAAGTCTCCCGATAAAAATGCTACCTCACTTGTGTGGGTAGGCCTAGCGCCCGCGACAGGATTGCCCCAAAACACAACGTGGACACATCACAAAAAACAGAGCTGTTTTTTGCAAAGTGCCTACCTGTACATTTTGGCCTCTAGCTCAGCCGGCACCTAGGGAAACCTACCAAACCTGTGCATTTTTAAAAACTAGAGACCTAGGGGAATCCAAGATGGGGTGACTTGTGGGGCTCTGACCAGGTTCTGTTACCCAGAATCCTTTGCAAACCTCAAAATTTGGCTAAAAAAACATATTTTCCTCACATTTCGGAGACAGAAAGTTCTGGAATCTGAGAGGAGCCACAAATTTCTTTCCACCCAGCGTTCCCCCAAGTCTCCCGATAAAAATGGTACCTCAATTGTGTGGGTAGGCCTAACGCCCGCGACAGGATATGCCCCAAAACACAACGTGGACACATCACAGAAAACAGAGCTGTTTTTTGCAAAGTGCCTACCTGTAGATTTTGGCCTCTAGCTCAGCCGGCACCTAGGGAAACCTACCAAACCTGTGCATTTTTGAAAACTAGAGACCTAGGGGAATCCAAGATGGGGTGACTGTGGGGCTCTGACCAGGTTCTGTTACCCAGAATCCTTTGCAAACCTCAAAATTTGGCTAAAAAAACATATTTTCCTCACATTTCGGAGACAGAAAGTTCTGGAATCTTGAGAGGAGCCACAAATTTCTTTCCACCCAGCGTTCCCCCAAGTCTCCCGATAAAAATGGTACCTCAATTGTGTGGGTAGGCCTAACGCCCGCAACAGGATATGCCCCAAAACACAACGTGGACACATCACAGAAAACAGAGCTGTTTTTTGCAAAGTGCCTACCTGTAAATTTTGGCCTCTAGCTCAGCCGGCACCTAGGGAAACCTACCAAACCTGTGAATTTTTAAAAACTAGAGACCTAGGGGAATCCAAGATGGGGTGACTTGTGGGGCTCTGACCAGGTTCTGTTACCCAGAATCCTTTGCAAACCTCAAAATTTGGCTCAAAAACACATTTTCCTCTCATTTCGGTGACAGAAAGTTCTGGAATCTGAGAGGAGCCACAAATTTCTTTCCACCCAGCGTTCCCCCAAGTCTCCCGATAAAAATGGTACCTCAATTGTGTGGGTAGGCCTAACGCCCGCGACAGGATATGCCCCAAAACACAACGTGGACACATCACAGAAAACAGAGCTGTTTTTTGCAAAGTGCCTACCTGTAGATTTTGGCCTCTAGCTCAGCCGGCACCTAGGGAAACCTACCAAACCTGTGCATTTTTGAAAACTAGAGACCAAGGGGAATCCAAGATGGGGTGACTGTGGGGCTCTGACCAGGTTCTGTTACCCAGAATCCTTTGCAAACCTCAAAATTTGCATAAAAAAACATATTTTACTCACATTTCGGTGACAGAAAGTTCTGGAATCTGAGAGGAGCCACAAATGTCCTTCCACCCAGCGTTCCCCTAAGTCTCCCGATAAAAATGGTACCTCACTTGTGTGGGTAGGCCTAGCGCCCGCGACAGGATATGCCCCAAAACACAACGTGGACACATCACAGAAAACAGAGCTGTTTTTTGCAAAGTGCCTACCTGTAGATTTTGGCCTCTAGCTCAGCCGGCACCTAGGGAAACCTACCAAACCTGTGCATTTTTAAAAACTAGAGACCTAGGGGAATCCAAGATGGGGTGGACTTGTGGGGCTCTGATCAGGTTCTGTTACCCAAAATCCTTTGCAAACCTCAAAATCTGGCTCAAAAACACATTTTCCTCACATTTCGGTGACAGAAAGTTCTGGAATCTGAGAGGAGCCACAAATTTCCTTCCACCCAGCGTTTCCCCAAGTCTCCCGATAAAAATGATACCTCACTTGAGTGGGTAGTCCTAGCGCCCGAGACAGGAAATGTCCCAAAACACAAAGTGGGCACATCCCATTTTTTGATAGAAAACAGAGCTGTTTTTTGGAATGTGCCTACCTGTAGATTTTAGCCTCTAGCTCAGCCGGCACCTAGGGAAACCTACCAAACCTGTGTATTTTTGAAAACTAGAGACCTAGGGGAATCCAAGATGGGGTGACTTGTGGGGCTCTGACCAGGTTCTGTTACCCAGAATCCTTTGCAAACCTCAAAATTTGGCTAAAAAAACATATTTTCCTCACATTTCGGAGACAGAAAGTTCTGGAATCTGAGAGGAGCCACAAATTTCTTTCCACCCAGCGTTCCCCCAAGTCTCCCGATAAAAATGGTACCTCAATTGTGTGGGTAGGCCTAACGCCCGCGACAGGATATGCCCCAAAACACAACGTGGACACATCACAAAAAACAGAGCTGTTTTTTGCAAAGTGCCTACCTGTAGATTTTGGCCTCTAGCTCAGCCGGCACCTAGGGAAACCTACCAAACCTGTGCATTTTTAAAAACTAGAGACCTAGGGGATTCCAAGATGGGGTGACTTGTGGGGCTCTGACCAGTTCTGTTACCCAGAATCCTTTGCAAACCTCAAAATTTGGCTAAAAAAACATATTTTCCTCACATTTCGGAGACAGAAAGTTCTGGAATCTGAGAGGAGCCACAAATTTCTTTCCACCCAGCGTTCCCCCAAGTCTCCCGATAAAAATGGTACCTCAATTGTGTGGGTAGGCCTAACGCCCGCGACAGGATATGCCCCAAAACACAACGTGGACACATCACAGAAAACAGAGCTGTTTTTTGCAAAGTGCCTACCTGTAGATTTTGGCCTCTAGCTCAGCCGGCACCTAGGGAAACCTACCAAACCTGTGCATTTTTGAAAACTAGAGACCTAGGGGAATCCAAGATGGGGTGACTGTGGGGCTCTGACCAGGTTCTGTTACCCAGAATCCTTTGCAAACCTCAAAATTTGCATAAAAAAACATATTTTACTCACATTTCGGTGACAGAAAGTTCTGGAATCTGAGAGGAGCCACAAATGTCCTTCCACCCAGCGTTCCCCTAAGTCTCCCGATAAAAATGGTACCTCACTTGTGTGGGTAGGCCTAGCGCCCGCGACAGGATATGCCCCAAAACACAACGTGGACACATCACAGAAAACAGAGCTGTTTTTTGCAAAGTGCCTACCTGTAGATTTTGGCCTCTAGCTCAGCCGGCACCTAGGGAAACCTACCAAACCTGTGCATTTTTAAAAACTAGAGACCTAGGGGAATCCAAGATGGGGTGACTTGTGGGGCTCTGACCAGGTTCTGTTACCCAGAATCCTTTGCAAACCTCAAAATTTGGCTAAAAAAACATATTTTCCTCACATTTCGGAGACAGAAAGTTCTGGAATCTGAGAGGAGCCACAAATTTCCTTCCACCCAGCGTTCCCCCAAGTCTCCCGATAAAAATGGTACCTCAATTGTGTGGGTAGGCCTAGCGCCCGCGACAGGATATGCCCCAAAACACAACGTGGACACATCACAGAAAACAGAGCTGTTTTTTGCAAAGTGCCTACCTGTAGATTTTGGCCTCTAGCTCAGCCGGCACCTAGGGAAACCTACCAAACCTGTGCATTTTTGAAAACTAGAGACCTAGGGGAATCCAAGATGGGGTAACTGTGGGGCTCTGACCAGGTTCTGTTACCCAGAATCCTTTGCAAACCTCAAAATTTGCATAAAAAAACATATTTTACTCACATTTCGGTGACAGAAAGTTCTGGAATCTGAGAGGAGCCACAAATTTCCTTCCACCCAGCGTTCCCCCAAGACTCCCGATAAAAATGATACCTCACTTGTGTGGGTAGGCCTAGCGCCCGCGACAGGATATGCCCCAAAACACAACGTGGACACATCACAGAAAACAGAGCTGTTTTTTGCAAAGTGCCTACCTGTAGATTTTGGCCTCTAGCTCAGCCGGCACCAAGGGAAACCTACCAAACCTGTGCATTTTTAAAAACTAGCGACCAAGGGGAATCCAAGATGGGGTGACTTGTGGGGCTCTGACCAGGTTCTGTTACCCAGAATCCTTTGCAAACCTCAAAATTTGGCTAAAAAAACCTATTTTCCTCACATTTCGGAGACAGAAAGTTCTGGAATCTTGAGAGGAGCCACAAATTTCTTTCCACCCAGCGTTCCCCCAAGTCTCCCGATAAAAATGGTACCTCAATTGTGTGGGTAGGCCTAACGCCCGCAACAGGATATGCCCCAAAACACAACGTGGACACATCACAGAAAACAGAGCTGTTTTTTGTAAAGTGCCTACCTGTAGATTTTGGCCTCTAGCTCAGCCGGCACCTAGGGAAACCTACCAAACCTGTGAATTTTTTAAAACTAGAGACCTAGGGGAATCCAAGATGGGGTGACTTGTGGGGCTCTGACCAGGTTCTGTTACCCAGAATCCTTTGCAAACCTCAAAATTTGGCTCAAAAACACATTTTCCTCACATTTCGGTGACAGAAAGTTCTGGAATCTGAGAGGAGCCACAAATTTTCTTCCACCCAGCGTTTCCCCAAGTCTCCCGATAAAAATGATACCTCACTTGAGTGGGTAATCCTAGCGCCCGTGACAGGAAATGTCCCAAAACACAAAGTGGGCACATCCCATTTTTTGATAGAAAACAGAGCTGTTTTTTGGAATGTGCCTACCTGTAGATTTTAGCCTCTAGCTCAGCCGGCACCTAGGGAAACCTACCAAACCTGTGCATTTTTGAAAACTAGAGACCTAGGGGAATCCAAGATGGGGTGACTGTGGGGCTCTGACCAGGTTCTGTTACCCAGAATCCTTTGCAAACCTCAAAATTTGCATAAAAAAACATATTTTACTCACATTTCGGTGACAGAAAGTTCTGGAATCTGAGAGGAGCCACAAATTTCCTTCCACCCAGCGTTCCCCTAAGTCTCCCGATAAAAATGCTACCTCACTTGTGTGGGTAGGCCTAGCGCCCGCGACAGGATTGCCCCAAAACACAACGTGGACACATCACAAAAAACAGAGCTGTTTTTTGCAAAGTGCCTACCTGTAGATTTTGGCCTCTAGCTCAGCCGGCACCTAGGGAAACCTACCAAACCTGTGCATTTTTTAAAACTAGAGACCTAGGGGAATCCAAGATGGGGTGACTTGTGGGGCTCTGACCAGGTTCTGTTACCCAGAATCCTTTGCAAACCTCAAAATTTGGCTAAAAAAACATATTTTCATCACATTTCGGAGACAGAAAGTTCTGGAATCTGAGAGGAGCCACAAATTTCCTTCCACCCAGCGTTCCCCCAAGTCTCCCGATATAAATGGTACCTCACTTGTGTGGGTAGGCCTAGCGCCCGCGACAGGATATGCCCCAAAACACAACGTGGACACATCACAGAAAACAGAGCTGTTTTTTGCAAAGTGCCTACCTGTAGATTTTGGCCTCTAGCTCAGCCGGCACCTAGGGAAACCTACCAAACCTGTGCATTTTTGAAAACTAGAGACCTAGGGGAATCCAAGATGGGGTGACTTGTGGGGCTCTGACCAGGTTCTGTTACCCAGAATCCTTTGCAAACCTCAAAATTTGGCTAAAAAAACATATTTTCCTCACATTTCGGAGACCGAAAGTTCTGGAATCTGAGAGGAGCCACAAATTTCTTTCCACCCAGCGTTCCCCCAAGTCTCCCGATAAAAATGGTACCTCAATTGTGTGGGTAGGCCTAACGCCCGCGACAGGATATGCCCCAAAACACAACGTGGACACATCACAGAAAACAGAGCTGTTTTTTGCAAAGTGCCTACCTGTAGATTTTGGCCTCTAGCTCAGCCGGCACCTAGGGAAACCTACCATACCTGTGCATTTTTAAAAACTAGAGACCTAGGGGAATCCAAGATGGGGTGACTTGTGGGGCTCTGACCAGGTTCTGTTACCCAGAATCCTTTGCAAACCTCAAAATTTGGCTCAATAACACATTTTCCTCACATTTCGGTGACAGAAAGTTCTGGAATCTGAGAGGAGCCACAAATTTCCTTCCACCCAGCGTTCCCCCAAGTCTCCCGATAAAAATGATACCTCACTTGAGTGGGTAGTCCTAGCGCCCGTGACAGGAAATGTCCCAAAACACAAAGTGGGCACATCCCATTTTTTGATAGAAAACAGAGCTGTTTTTTGGAAAGTGCCTACCTGTAGATTTTAGCCTCTAGCTCAGCCGGCACCTAGGGAAACCTACCAAACCTGTGCATTTTTGAAAACTAGAGACCTAGGGGAATCCAAGATGGGGTGACTGTGGGGCTCTGACCAGGTTCTGTTACCCAGAATCCTTTGCAAACCTCAAAATTTGCATAAAAAAACATATTTTACTCACATTTCGGTGACAGAAAGTTCTGGAATCTGAGAGGAGCCACAAATTTCCTTCCACCCAGCGTTCCCCCAAGTCTCCCGATAAAAATGATACCTCACTTGTGTGGGCAGTCCTAGCGCCCGCGACAGGAAATGTCCCAAAACACAAAGTGGGCACATCCCATTTTTTGACAGAAAACAGAGCTGTTTTTTGCAAAGTTCCTACATGTATTTTGGCCTCTAGCTCAGCCGGCACCAAGGGAAACCTACCAAACCTGTGCATTTTTGAAAACTAGAGACCTAGGGGAATCAAAGATGGGCTGACTTGTGGGGCTCTGACCAGGTTCTGTTACCCAGAATCCTTTGCAAACCTCAAAATCTGGCTAAAAAAACATATTTTCCTCACATTTCGGTGACAGAAAGTTCTGGAATCTGAGAGAGCCACAAATTTCCTTCCACCCAGCGTTCCCCCCAGTCTCCCGATGTAAATGGTACCTCACTTGTGTGGGTAGGCCTAGCGCCCGTGACAGGAAATGTCCCAAAACACAAAGTGGGCACATCCCATTTTTTGATAGAAAACAGAGCTGTTTTTTGGAAAGTGCCTACCTGTAGATTTTAGCCTCTAGCTCAGCCGGCACCTAGGGAAACCTACCAAACCTGTGCATTTTTGAAATCTAGAGACCTAGGGGAATCCAAGATGGGGTGACTTGTGCGGCTTTGACCAGGTTCTGTTAACCAGAATCCTTTGCAAACCTCAAAATTTGGCTAAAAAAACACATTTTCCTCACATTTCGGTGACAGAAAGTTCTGGAATCTGAGAGGAGCCACAAATTTCCTTCCACCCAGCGTTCCCCCAAGTCTCCCGATAAAAATGATACCTCACTTGTGTGGGAAGTCCTAGCGCCCGCGACAGGAAATGTCCCAAAACACAAAGTGGGCACATCCCATTTTTTGACAGAAAACAGAGCTGTTTTTTGCAAAGTGCCTACCTGTATTTTGGCCTCTAGCTCAGCCGGCACCAAGGGAAACCTACCAAACCTGTGCATTTTTGAAAACTAGAGACCTAGGGGAATCAAAGATGGGCTGACTTGTGGGCCTCTGACAGGTTCTGTTACCCAGAATCCTTTGCAAACCTCAAAATTTGGCTAAAAAAACATATTTTCCTCACATTTCGGAGACAGAAAGTTCTGTTATCTGAGAGGAGCCACAAATTTCCTTCCACCCAGCGTTCCCCCAAGTCTCCCGATATAAATGGTACCTCACTTGTGTGGGTAGGCCTAGCCCCAGCGACAGGATATGCCCCAAAACACAACGTGGACACATCGTGGACAAACCTACCAAACCTGTGCATTTTTGAAATATAGAGACCTAGGGGAATCCAAGATGGGGTGACTTGTGCGGCTCTGACCAGGTTCTGTTACCCAGAATCCTTTGCAAACCTCAAAATCTGGCTAAAAAAACATATTTTCCTCACATTTTGGTGACAGAAAGTTCTGGAATCTGAGAAAGCCACAAATTTCCTTCCACCCAGCGTTCCCCCAAGTCTCCCGATGTAAATGGTACCTCACTTGTGTGGGTAGGCCTAGCGCCCGCGACAGGATATGCCCCAAAACACAACGTGGACACATCACAAAAAACAGAGCTGTTTTTTGCAAAGTGCCTACCTGTAGATTTTGGCCTCTAGCTCAGCCGGCACCTAGGGAAACCTACCAATCCTGTGCATTTTTAAAAACTAGAGACTTAGGGGAATCCAAGATGGGGTGACTTGTGGGGCTCTGACCAGGTTCTGTTACCCAGAATCCTTTGCAAACCTCAAAATTTGGCTAAAAAAACATATTTTCCTCACATTTCGGAGACAGAAAGTTCTAGAATCTGAGAGGAGCCACAAATTTCCTTCCACCCAGCGTTCCCCCAAGTCTCCCGATATAAATGGTACCTCACTTGTGTGGGTAGGCCTAGCGCCCGCGACAGGATATGCCCCAAAACACAACGTGGACACATCACAGAAAACAGAGCTGTTTTTTGCAAAGTGCCTACCTGTAGATTTTGGCCTCTAGCTCAGCCGGCACCTAGGGAAACCTACCAAACCTGTGCATTTTTAAAAACTAGAGACATAGGGGAATCCAAGATGGGGTGACTTGTGGGGCTCTGACCAGGTTCTGTTACCCAGAATCCTTTGCAAACCTCAAAATTTGGCTAAAAAAACATATTTTCCTCACATTTCGGAGACAGAAAGTTCTGGAATCTGAGAGGAGCCACAAATTTCCTTCCACCCAGCGTTCCCCCAAGTCTCCCGATAAAAATGATACCTCACTTGAGTGGGTAGTCCTAGCGCCCGTGACAGGAAATGTCCCAATACACAAAGTGGGCACATCCCATTTTTTGATAGAAAACAGAGCTGTTTTTTGGAAAGTGCCTACCTGTAGATTTTAGCCTCTAGCTCAGCCGGCACCTAGGGAAACCTACCAAACCTGTGCATTTTTGAAATCTAGAGACCTAGGGGAATCCAAGATGGGGTGACTTGTGCGGCTTTGACCAGGTTCTGTTACCCAGAATCCTTTGCAAACCTCAAAATTTGGCTAAAAAAACACATTTTCCTCACATTTCGGTGACAGAAAGTTCTGGAATCTGAGAGGAGCCACAAATTTCCTTCCACCCAGCGTTCCCCCAAGTCTCCCGATAAAAATGATACCTCACTTGTGTGGGCAGTCCTAGCGGCCGCGACAGGAAATGTCCCAAAACACAAAGTGGGCACATCCCATTTTTTGACAGAAAACAGAGCTGTTTTTTGCAAAGTGCCTACCTGTATTTTGGCCTCTAGCTCAGCCGGCACCAAGGGAAACCTACCAAACCTGTGCATTTTTGAAAACTAGAGACCTAGGGGAATCAAAGATGGGCTGACTTGTGGGCCTCTGACCAGGTTCTGTTACCCAGAATCCTTTGCAAACCTCAAAATCTGGCTAAAAAAACATATTTTCCTCACATTTCGGAGACAGAAAGTTCTGTTATCTGAGAGGAGCCACAAATTTCCTTCCACCCAGCGTTCCCCCAAGTCTCCCGATATAAATGGTACCTCACTTGTGTGGGTAGGCCTAGCCCCCGCGACAGGATATGCCCCAAAACACAACGTGGACACATCGTGGACAAACCTACCAAACCTGTGCATTTTTGAAATATAGAGACCTAGGGGAATCCAAGATGGGGTGACTTGTGCGGCTCTGACCAGGTTCTGTTACCCAGAATCCTTTGCAAACCTCAAAATCTGGCTAAAAAAACATATTTTCCTCACATTTTGGTGACAGAAAGTTCTGGAATCTGAGAGAGCCACAAATTTCCTTCCACCCAGCGTTCCCCCAAGTCTCCCGATGTAAATGGTACCTCACTTGTGTGGGTAGGCCTAGCGCCCGCGACAGGATATGCCCCAAAACACAACGTGGACACATCACAAAAAACAGAGCTGTTTTTTGCAAAGTGCCTACCTGTAGATTTTGGCCACTAGCTCAGCCGGCACCTAGGGAATCCTACCAATCCTGTGCATTTTTAAAAACTAGAGACTTACGGGAATCCAAGATGGGGTGACTTGTGGGGCTCTGACCAGGTTCTGTTACCCAGAATCCTTTGCAAACCTCAAAATTTGGCAAAAAAACATATTTTCCTCACATTTCGGAGACAGAAAGTTCTAGAATCTGAGAGGAGCCACAAATTTCCTTCCACCCAGCGTTCCCCCAAGTCTCCCGATATAAATGGTACCTCACTTGTGTGGGTAGGCCTAGCGCCCGCGACAGGATATGCCCCAAAACACAACGTGGACACATCACAGAAAACAGAGCTGTTTTTTGCAAAGTGCCTACCTGTAGATTTTGGCCTCTAGCTCAGCCGGCACCTAGGGAAACCTACCAAACCTGTGCATTTTTAAAAACTAGAGACATAGGGGAATCCAAGATGGGGTGACTTGTGGGGCTCTGACCAGGTTCTGTTACCCAGAATCCTTTGCAAACCTCAAAATTTGGCTAAAAAAACATATTTTCCTCACATTTCGGAGACAGAAAGTTCTGGAATCTGAGAGGAGCCACAAATTTCCTTCCACCCAGCGTTCCCCCAAGTCTCCCGATAAAAATGATACCTCACTTGAGTGGGTAGTCCTAGCGCCCGTGACAGGAAATGTCCCAATACACAAAGTGGGCACATCCCATTTTTTGATAGAAAACAGAGCTGTTTTTTGGAAAGTGCCTACCTGTAGATTTTAGCCTCTAGCTCAGCCGGCACCTAGGGAAACCTACCAAACCTGTGCATTTTTGAAATCTAGAGACCTAGGGGAATCCAAGATGGGGTGACTTGTGCGGCTTTGACCAGGTTCTGTTACCCAGAATCCTTTGCAAACCTCAAAATTTGGCTAAAAAAACACATTTTCCTCACATTTCGGTGACAGAAAGTTCTGGAATCTGAGAGGAGCCACAAATTTCCTTCCACCCAGCGTTCCCCCAAGTCTCCCGATAAAAATGATACCTCACTTGTGTGGGCAGTCCTAGCGCCCGCGACAGGAAATGTCCCAAAACATAAAGTGGGCACATCCCATTTTTTGACAGAAAACAGAGCTGTTTTTTGCAAAGTGCCTACCTGTATTTTGGCCTCTAGCTCAGCCGGCACCAAGGGAAACCTACCAAACCTGTGCATTTTTGAAAACTAGAGACCTAGGGGAATCAAAGATGGGCTGACTTGTGGGGCTCTGACCAGGTTCTGTTACCCAGAATCCTTTGCAAACCTCAAAATCTGGCTAAAAAAACATATTTTCCTCACATTTTGGTGACAGAAAGTTCTGGAATCTGAGAGAGCCACAAATTTCCTTCCACCCAGCGTTCCCCCAAGTCTCCCGATGTAAATGGTACCTCACTTGTGTGGGTAGGCCTAGCGCCCGCGACAGGATATGCCCCAAAACACAACGTGGACACATCACAAAAAACAGAGCTGTTTTTTGCAAAGTGCCTACCTGTAGATTTTGGCCTCTAGCTCAGCCGGCACCTAGGGAAACCTACCAATCCTGTGCATTTTTAAAAACTAGAGACTTAGGGGAATCCAAGATGGGGTGACTTGTGGGGCTCTGACTAGGTTCTGTTACCCAGAATCCTTTGCAAACCTCAAAATTTGGCAAAAAAAACATATTTTCCTCACATTTCGGAGACAGAAAGTTCTGGAATCTGAGAGGAGCCACAAATTTCCTTCCACCCAGCGTTCCCCCAAGTCTCCCGATATAAATGGTACCTCACTTGTGTGGGTAGGCCTAGCGCCCGCGACAGGATATGCCCCAAAACACAACGTGGACACATCACAGAAAACAGAGCTGTTTTTTGCAAAGTGCCTACCTGTAGATTTTGGCCTCTAGCTCAGCCGGCACCTAGGGAAACCTACCAAACCTGTGCATTTTTAAAAACTAGAGACCTAGGGGAATCCAAGATGGGGTGACTTGTGGGGCTCTGACCAGGTTCTGTTACCCAGAATCCTTTGCAAACCTCAAAATTTGGCTAAAAAAACATATTTTCCTCACATTTCGGAGACAGAAAGTTCTGGAATCTGAGAGGAGCCACAAATTTCCTTCCACCCAGCGTTCCCACAAGTCTCCCGATATAAATGGTACCTCACTTGTGTGGGTAGGCCTAGCGCCCGCGACAAGATATGCCCCAAAACACAACGTGGATACATCAGAGAAAACAGAGCTGTTTTTTGCAAAGTGCCTACCTGTAGATTTTGGCCTCTAGCTCAGCCGGCACCGAGGGAAACCTACCAAACCTGTGCAATTTTGAAAACTAGAGACTTAGGGGAATCCAAGATGGGGTGACTTGTGGGGCTCTGACCAGGTTCTGTTACCCAGAATCCTTTGCAAACCTCAAAATGTGGCTAAAAAAATATATTTTCCTCACATTTCGGAGACAGAAAGTTCTGGAATCTGAGAGGAGCCACAAATTTCCTTCCACCCAGCGTTCCCCCAACTCTCCTGATAAAAATTATACCTCACTTGTGTGGGTAGTCCTAGCGCCTGCGACAGGAAATGTCCCAAAACACAAAGTGGGCACATCCCATTTTTTGACAGAAAACAGAGCTGTTTTTTGCAAAGTGCCTACCTGTAGATTTTGGCCTCTAGCTCAGCCGGCACCTAGGGAAACCAACCAAACCTGTGCATTTTTTAAAACTAGAGACCTAGGGGAATCCAAGATGGGGTGACTGTGGGGCTCTGATCAGGTTCTGTTACCCAGAATCCTTTGCAAATCTCAAAATTTGGCTAAAAAAACATATTTTCCTCACATTTCGGTGACAGAAAGTTCTGGAATCTGAGAGGAGCCACAAATTTCCTTCCACCCAGCGTCCCCCTAATTCTCCCGATATAAATGGTACCTCACTTGTGTGGGTAGGCCTAGCGCCCGCGACAGGATATGCCCCAAAACACAACGTGGACACATCACAGAAAACAGAGCTGTTTTTTGCAAAGTGCCTACCTGTAGATTTTGGCCTCTAGCTCAGCCGGCACCTAGGGAAACCTACCAAACCTGTGCATTTTTAAAAACTAGAGACCTAGGGGAATCCAAGATGGGGTGACTTGTGGGCCTCTGACCAGGTTCTGTTACCCAGAATCCTTTGCAAACCTCAAAATTTGGCTCAAAAACACATTTTCCTCACATTTCGGTGACAGAAAGTTCTGGAATCTGAGAGGAGCCACAAATTTCCTTCCACCAAGCGTTCCCCCAAGTCTCCCGATAAAAATGATACCTCACTTGTGTGGGTAGTCCTAGCGCCCGTGACAGGAAATGTCCCAAAACACAAAGTGGGCACATCCCATTTTTTGACAGAAAACAGAGCTGTTTTTTGGAAAGTGCCTACCTGTAGATTTTAGCCTCTAGCTCAGCCGGCACCTAGGGAAACCTACCAAATCTGTGCATTTTTGAAAACTAGAGACCTAGGGTAATCCAAGATGGGGTGACTGTGGGGCTCTGACCAGGTTCTGTTACCCAGAATCCTTTGCAAACCTCAAAATTTGGATGAAAAAACGTATTTTACTCACATTTCGGTGACAGAAAGTTCTGGAATCTGAGAGGAGCCACAAATTTCCTTCTACCCAGCGTTCCCCTAAGTCTCCCGATAAAAATGGTACCTCACTTGTGTGGGTAGGCCTAGCGCCCGTTTCAGGATTGCCCCAAAACACAACGTGGACACATCACAGAAAACAGAGCTGTTTTTTGCAAAGTGCCTACCTGTAGATTTTGGCCTCTAGCTCAGCCGGCACCAAGGGAAACCTACCAAACCTGTGCATTTTTGAAAACTAGAGACATAGGGGAATCCAAGATGGGGTGACTTGTGGGGCTCTGACCAGGTTCTGTTACCCAGAATCCTTTGCAAACCTCAAAATTTGGCTAAAAAAACATATTTTCCTCACATTTCGGTGACAGAAAGTTCTGGAATCTGAGAGGAGCCACAAATTTCCTTCCACCCAGCGTTCCCCTAAGTCTCCCGATACAAATGGTACCTCACTTGTGTGGGTAGGCCTAGCGCCCGCGACAGGATTGCCCCAAAACACAACGTGGACACATCACAGAAAACAGAGCTGTTTTTTGCAAACTGCCTACCTGTAGATTTTGGCCTCTAGCTCAGCCGGCACCTAGGAAAACCTACCAAACCTGTGCATTTTTGAAAACTAGAGACCTAGAGGAATCCAAGATGGGGTGACTTGTGGGGCTCTGACCAGGTTCTGCTACCCAGAATCCTTTGCAAACCTCAAAATCTGGCTAAAAAAACACATTTTCCTCACATTTCGGTGACAGAAAGTTCTGGAATCTGAGAGGAGCCACAAATTTCCTTCCACCCAGCGTTCCCCCAAGTCTCCCGATAAAAAAGATACCTCACATGTGTGGGTAGGCCTAGCGCCCGCGACAGGATAATCCCAAAACACAACGTGGACACATCACAGAAAACAGAGCTGTTTTTTGCAAAGTGCCTACCTGTAGATTTTGGTCTCTAGATCAGCCGGCACCTACGGAAACCTACCAAACCTGTGCATTTTTTTAAACTAGAGACCTAGGGGAATCCAAGATGGGCTGACTTGTGGGGCTCTGACCAGGTTCTGTTACCCAGAATCCTTTGCAAACCTCAAAATTTGGCTAAAAAAACATATTTTCCTCACATTTCGGTGACTGAAAGTTCTGGAATCTGAGAGGAGCCACAAATTTCTTCCCACCCAGCGTTCCCCCAAGTCTCCCGATAAAAATGGTACCTAACTTGTTTGGGTAGACCTAGCGCCCGCGACAGGATATGCCCCAAAACACAACGTGGACACATCACAGAAAACAGAGCTGTTTTTTGCAAAGTGCCTACCTGTATATTTTTACCCTCTAGCTCAGCCGGCACCTAGGGAAACCTACCAAACCTGTGGATTTTTGAAATCTAGAGACCTACGGGAATCCAAGATGGGGTGACTTGTGCGGCTTTGACCAGGTTCTGTTACCCAGAATCCTTTGCAAACCTCAAAATTTGGCTAAAAAAACACATTTTCCTCACATTTCGGTGACAGAAAGTTCTGGAATCTGAGAGGAGCCACAAATTTCCTTCCACCCAGCGTTCCCCCAAGTCTCCCGATAAA
The DNA here is from genome assembly GCF_031143425.1 of Pleurodeles waltl. Classification (NCBI taxonomy): domain Eukaryota; kingdom Metazoa; phylum Chordata; class Amphibia; order Caudata; family Salamandridae; genus Pleurodeles; species Pleurodeles waltl. The sequence goes on from NC_090444.1 coordinate 1,063,135,326, forward strand.
AATGATACCTCACTTGTGTGGGTAGTCCTAGCGCCCGCGACAGGAAATGTCCAAAAACACAAAGTGGGCACATCCCTTTTTTTGACAGAAAACAGAGCTGTTTTTTGCAAAGTGCCTACCTGTAGATTTTGGCCTCTAGCTCAGCCGGCACCAAGGGAAACCTACCAAACCTGTGCATTTTTGAAAACTAGAGACTTAGGGGAATCAAAGATGGGCTGACTTGTGGGGCTCTGACCAGGTTCTGTTACCCAGAATCCTTTGCAAACCTCAAAATTTCGCTAAAAAAACATATTTTCCTCACATTTCGGTGACAGAAAGTTCTGGAATCTGAGAGGAGCCACAAATTTCTTCCCACCCAGTGTTCCCCCAAGTCTCCTGATGAAAATGGTACCTCACTTGTGTGGGTAGGCCTAGCGCCCGCAACAGGATATGCCCCAAAATACAACGTGGACACATCACAGAAAACAGAGCTGTTTTTTGCAAAGTGCCTACCTGTAGATTTTGGCCTCTAGCTCAGCCGGCACCTATGGAAACTTACCAAACCTGTGCATTTTTAAAAACTAGAGACCTAGGGGAATCCAAGATGGGGTGACTTGTGGGGCTCTGACCAGGTTCTGTTACCCAGAATCCTTTGCAAACCTCAAAATTTGGCTGAAAAACACATTTTCCTCACATTTCGGTGACAGAAAGTTCTGGAATCTGAGAGGAGCCACAAATTTCCTTCCACCCAGCGTTCCCCCAAGTCTCCCGATAAAAATGATACCTCACTTGTGTGGGTAGTCCTAGCGCCCGTGACAGGAAATGTCCCAAAACACAAAGTGGGCACATCCCATTTTTTGACAGAAAACAGAGCTGTTTTTTGGAAAGTGCCTACCTGTAGATTTTGGCCTCTAGCTCAGCCGGCACCTAGGGAAACCTACCAAACCTGTGCATTTTTGAAAACTAGAGACCTAGGGGAATCCAAGATGGGGTGACTGTGGGGCTCTGACCAGGTTCTGTTACCCAGAATCCTTTGCAAACCTCAAAATTTGGATGAAAAAACATATTTTACTCACATTTCGGTGACAGAAAGTTCTGGAATCTGAGAGGAGCCACAAATTTCCTACTACCCAGCGTTCCCCTAAGTCTCTCGATAAAAATGGTACCTCACTTGTGTGGGTAGGCCTAGCGCCCGTTTCAGGATTGCCCCAAAACACAACGTGGACACATCACAGAAAACAGAGCTGTTTTTTGCAAAGTGCCTACCTGTAGATTTTGGCCTCTAGCTCAGCCGGCACCTAGGGAAACATAACAAACCTGTGCATTTTTGAAAACTAGAGACCTAGGGGAATCCAAGATGGGTTGACTTGTGTGGCTCTAACCAGGTTCTGTTACCGAGAATCCTTTGCAAACCTCAAAATTTGGCTAAAAAAACACATTTTCGTCACATATCGGTGACAGAAACTTCTGGAATCTGAGAGGAGCCACAAATTTCCTTCCACCCAGCGTTCCCGCAAGTCTCCCGATAAAAATGATACCTCACTTGTGTGGGTAGGCCTAGCGCCCGCGACAGGATAATCCCAAAACACAACGTGGACACATCACAGAAAACAGAGCTGTTTTTTGCAAAGTGCCTACCTGTAGATTTTGGCCTCTAGATCAGCCGGCACCTACGGAAACCTACCAAACCTGTGCATTTTTTTAAACTAGAGACCTAGGGGAATCCAAGATGGGGTGACTTGTGGGGCTCTGACCAGGTTCTGTTACCCAGAATCCTTTGCAAACCTCAAAATTTGGCTAAAAAAACATATTTTCCTCACATTTCGGTGACTGAAAGTTCTGGAATCTGAGAGGAGCCACAAATTTCTTCCCACCCAGCGTTCCCGCAAGTCTCCCGATAAAAATTGTACCTAACTTGTGTGGGTAGGCCTAGCGCCCGCGACAGGATATGCCCAAAAACACAACGTGGACACATCACAGAAAACAGAGCTGTTTTTTGCAAAGTGCCTACCTGTAGATTTTGGCCTCTAGCTCAGCCGGCACCTAGGGAAACCTACCAAACCTGTGGATTTTTGAAATCTAGAGACCTACGGGAATCCAAGATGGGGTGACTTGTGCGGCTTTGACCAGGTTCTGTTACCCACAATCCTTTGCAAACCTCAAAATTTGGCTAAAAAAACACATTTTCCTCACATTTCGGTGACAGAAAGTTCTGGAATCTGAGAGGAGCCACAAATTTCCTTCCACCCAGCGTTCCCCCAAGTCTCCCGATAAAAATGATACCTCACTTGTGTGGGCAGTCCTAGCGCCCGCGACAGGAAATGTCCCAAAACACAAAGTGGGCACATCCCATTTTTTGACAGAAAACAGAGCTGTTTTTTGCAAAGTGCCTACCTGTATTTTGGCCTCTAGCTCAGCCGGCACCAAGGGAAACCTACCAAACCTGTGCATTTTTTAAAACTAGAGACCTAGGGGAATCAAAGATGGGCTGACTTGTGGGGCTCTGACCAGGTTCTGTTACCCAGAATCCTTTGCAAACCTCAAAATCTGGCTAAAAAAACATATTTTCCTCACATTTCGGTGACAGAAAGTTCTGGAATCTGAGAGAGCCACAAATTTCCTTCCACCCAGCGTTCCCCCAAGTCTCCCGATGTAAATGGTACCTCACTTGTGTGGGTAGGCCTAGCGCCCGCAACAGGATATGCCCCAAAACACAACGTGGACACATCACAGAAAACAGAGCTGTTTTTTGCAAAGTGCCTACCTGTAGATTTTGGCCTCTAGCTCAGCCGGCACCTAGGGAAACCTACCAAACCTGTGCATTTTTAAAAACTAGAGACTTCGGGGAATCCAAGATGGGGTGACTTGTGGGGCTCTGACCAGGTTCGGTTACCCAGAATCCTTTGCAAACCTCAAAATTTGGCTAAAAAAACATATTTTCCATACATTTCGGAGACAGAAAGTTCTGGAATCTGAGAGGAGCCACAAATTTCCTTCCACCCAGCGTTCCCCCAAGTCTCCCGATATAAATGGTACCTCATATGGGGGGGTAGGCCTAACGCCCGCGACAGGATATGCCCCAAAACACAACGTGGACACATCACAGAAAACAGAGCTGTTTTTTGCAAAGTGCCTACCTGTAGATTTTGGCCTATAGCTCAGCCGGCACGTAGGGAAACCTACCAAACCTGTGCATTTTTTAAAACTAGAGCCCTAGGGGAATCCAAGATGGGGTGACTTGTGGGGCTCTGACCAGGTTCTGTTACCCAGAATCCTTTGCAAACCTCAAAATTTGGCTCAAAAACACATTTTCCTCACATTTCGGTGACAGAAAGTTCTGGAATCTGAGAGGAGCCACAAATTTCCTTCCACCCAGCGTTCCCCCAAGTGTCCCGATAAAAATGATACCTCACTTAAGTGGGAAGTCCTAGCGCCCGTGACAGGAAATGTCCCAAAACACAAAGTGGGCACATCCCATTTTTTGATAGAAAACAGAGCTGTTTTTTGGAAAGTGCCTACTTGTAGATTTTAGCCTCTAGCTCAGCCGGCACCTAGGGAAACCTACCAAACCTGTGCATTTTTTAAAACTAGAGACCTAGGGGAATCCAAGATGGGGTGACTGTGGGGCTCTGACCCGGTTCTGTTACCCAGGAATCCTTTGCAAACCTCAAAATTTGCATTAAAAAACATATTTTACTCACATTTCGGTGACAGAAAGTTCTGGAATCTGAGAGGAGCCTCAAATTTCCTTCCACCCAGCGTTCCCCTAAGTCTCCCGATAAAAATGGTACCTCACTTGTGTGGGTAGGCCTAGCGCCCGCGACAGGATTGCCCCAAAACACAACGTGGACACATCACAGAAAACAGAGCTGTTTTTTGCAAAGTGCCTACCTGTAGATTTTGGCCTCTAGCTCAGCCGTCACCTAGGGAAACCTGCCAAACCTGTGCATTTTTGAAAACTAGAGGCCTAGGGGAATCCAAGATGGGGTGACTTGTGGGGCTCTGACCAGGTTCTGTTACTCAGAATCCTTTGCAAACCTCAAAATTAGGCTAAAAAACACATTTTCCTCACATTTCGGTGACAGAAAAATCTGGAATCTGAGAGGAGCCACAAATTCCCTTCCACCCAGCGTTCCCCCAAGTCTCCCGATAAAAATTATACCTCACTTGTGTGGGTAGTCCTAGCGCCTGCGACAGGAAATGTCCCAAAACACAAAGTGGGCACATCCCATTTTTTGATAGAAAACAGAGCTGTTTTTTGGAATGTGCCTACCTGTAGATTTTAGCCTCTAGCTCAGCCGGCACCTAGGGAAACCTACCAAACCTGTGCATTTTTGAAAACTAGAGACCTAGGGGAATCCAAGATGGGGTGACTGTGGGGCTCTGACCAGGTTCTGTTACCCAGAATCCTTTGCAAACCTCAAAATTTGCATAAAAAAACATATTTTACTCACATTTCGGTGACAGAAAGTTCTGGAATCTGAGAGGAGCCACAAATTTCCTTCCACCCAGCGTTCCCCTAAGTCTCCCGATAAAAATGCTACCTCACTTGTGTGGGTAGGCCTAGCGCCCGCGACAGGATTGCCCCAAAACACAACGTGGACACATCACAAAAAACAGAGCTGTTTTTTGCAAAGTGCCTACCTGTAGATTTTGGCCTCTAGCTCAGCCGGCACCTAGGGAAACCTACCAAACCTGTGAATTTTTAAAAACTAGAGACCTAGGGGAATCCAAGATGGGGTGACTTGTGGGGCTCTGACCAGGTTCTGTTACCCAGAATCCTTTGCAAACCTCAAAATTTGGCTAAAAAAACATATTTTCATCACATTTCGGAGACAGAAAGTTCTGGAATCTGAGAGGAGCCACAAATTTCCTTCCACCCAGCGTTCCCCCAAGTCTCCCGATATAAATGGTACCTCACTTGTGTGGGTAGGCCTAGCGCCCGCGACAGGATATGCCCCAAAACACAACGTGGACACATCACAGAAAACAGAGCTGTTTTTTGCAAAGTGCCTACCTGTAGATTTTGGCCTCTAGCTCAGCCGGCACCTAGGGAAACCTACCAAACCTGTGCATTTTTAAAAACTAGAGACCTAGGGGAATCCAAGATGGGGTGACTTGTGGGGCTCTGACCAGGTTCTGTTACCCAGAATCCTTTGCAAACCTCAAAATTTGGCTAAAAAAACATATTTTCCTCACATTTCGGAGACAGAAAGTTCTGGAATCTGAGAGGAGCCACAAATTTCCTTCCACCCAGCGTTCCCCCAAGTCTCCCGATATAAATGGTACCTCACTTGTGTGGGTAGGCCTAGCGCCCGCGACAGGATATGCCCCAAAACACAACATGGACACATCACAGAAAACAGAGCTGTTTTTTGCAAAGTGCCTACCTGTAGATTTTGGCCTCTAGCTCAGCCGGCACCTAGGGAAACCTACCAAACCTGTGCATTTTTGAAAACTAGAGACCTAGGGGAATCCAAGATGGGGTGACTGTGGGGCTCTGCCCAGGTTCTGTTACCCAGAATCCTTTGCAAACCTCAAAATTTGGCTAAAAAAACATATTTTCCTCACATTTCGGAGACAGAAAGTTCTGGAATCTTGAGAGGAGCCACAAATTTCTTTCCACCCAGCGTTCCCCCAAGTCTCCCGATAAAAATGGTACCTCAATTGTGTGGGTAGGCCTAACGCCCGCAACAGGATATGCCCCAAAACACAACGTGGACACATCACAGAAAACAGAGCTGTTTTTTGCAAAGTGCCTACCTGTAGATTTTGGCCTCTAGCACAGCCGGCACCTAGGGAAACCTACCAAACCTGTGAATTTTTAAAAACTAGAGACCTAGGGGAATCCAAGATGGGGTGACTTGTGGGGCTCTGACCAGGTTCTGTTACCCAGAATCCTTTGCAAACCTCAAAATTTGGCTCAAAAACACATTTTCCTCACATTTCGGTGACAGAAAGTTCTGGAATCTGAGAGGAGCCACAAATTTTCTTCCACCCAGCGTTTCCCCAAGTCTCCCGATAAAAATGGTACCTCACTTGAGTGGGTAGTCCTAGCGCCCGTGACAGGAAATGTCCCAAAACACAAAGTGGGCACATCCCATTTTTTGATAGAAAACAGAGCTGTTTTTTGGAATGTGCCTACCTGTAGATTTTAGCCTCTAGCTCAGCCGGCACCTAGGGAAACCTACCAAACCTGTGCATTTTTGAAAACTAGAGACCTAGGGGAATCCAAGATGGGGTGACTGTGGGGCTCTGACCAGGTTCTGTTACCCAGAATCCTTTGCAAACCTCAAAATTTGCATAAAAAAACATATTTTACTCACATTTCGGTGACAGAAAGTTCTGGAATCTGAGAGGAGCCACAAATTTCCTTCCACCCAGCGTTCCCCCAAGTCTCCCGATAAAAATGCTACCTCACTTGTGTGGGTAGGCCTAGCGCCCGCGACAGGATTGCCCCAAAACACAACGTGGACACATCACAAAAAACAGAGCTGTTTTTTGCAAAGTGCCTACCTGTACATTTTGGCCTCTAGCTCAGCCGGCACCTAGGGAAACCTACCAAACCTGTGCATTTTTAAAAACTAGAGACCTAGGGGAATCCAAGATGGGGTGACTTGTGGGGCTCTGACCAGGTTCTGTTACCCAGAATCCTTTGCAAACATCAAAATTTGGCTAAAAAAACATATTTTCCTCACATTTCGGAGACAGAAAGTTCTGGAATCTGAGAGGAGCCACAAATTTCTTTCCACCCAGCGTTCCCCCAAGTCTCCCGATAAAAATGGTACCTCAATTGTGTGGGTAGGCCTAACGCCCGCGACAGGATATGCCCCAAAACACAACGTGGACACATCACAGAAAACAGAGCTGTTTTTTGCAAAGTGCCTACCTGTAGATTTTGGCCTCTAGCTCAGCCGGCACCTAGGGAAACCTACCAAACCTGTGCATTTTTGAAAACTAGAGACCTAGGGGAATCCAAGATGGGGTGACTGTGGGGCTCTGACCAGGTTCTGTTACCCAGAATCCTTTGCAAACCTCAAAATTTGCATAAAAAAACATATTTTACTCACATTTCGGTGACAGAAAGTTCTGGAATCTGAGAGGAGCCACAAATGTCCTTCCACCCAGCGTTCCCCTAAGTCTCCCGATAAAAATGGTACCTCACTTGTGTGGGTAGGCCTAGCGCCCGCGATAGGATATGCCCCAAAACACAACGTGGACACATCACAGAAAACAGAGCTGTTTTTTGCAACGTGCCTACCTGTAGATTTTGGCCTCTAGCTCAGCCGGCACCTAGGGAAACCTACCAAACCTGTGCATTTTTAAAAACTAGAGACCTAGGGGAATCCAAGATGGGGTGACTTATGGGGCTCTGACCAGGTTCTGTTACCCAGAATCCTTTGCAAACCTCAAAATTTGGCTAAAAAAACATATTTTCCTCACATTTCGGAGACAGAAAGTTCTGGAATCTGAGAGGAGCAACAAATTTCCTTCCACCCAGCGTTCCCCCAAGTCTCCCGATAAAAATGGTACCTCAATTGTGTGGGTAGGCCTAGCGCCCGCGACAGGATATGCCCCAAAACACAACGTGGACACATCACAGAAAACAGAGCTGTTTTTTGCAAAGGGCCTACCTGTAGATTTTGGCCTCTAGCTCAGCCGGCACCTAGGGAAACCTACCAAACCTGTGCATTTTTAAAAACTAGAGACCTAGGGGAATCCAAGATGGGGGTGACTTGTGGGGCTCTGACCAGGTTCTGTTACCCAGAATCCTTTGCAAACCTCAAAATTTGGCTAAAAAAACATATTTTCCTCACATTTCGGAGACAGAAAGTTCTGGAATCTGAGAGGAGCCACAAATTTCTTTCCACCCAGCGTTCCCCCAAGTCTCCCGATAAAAATGGTACCTCAATTGTGTGGGTAGGCCTAACGCCCGCGACAGGATATGCCCCAAAACACAACGTGGACACATCACAGAAAACAGAGCTGTTTTTTGCAAAGTGCCTACCTGTTGATTTTTGCCTCTAGCTCAGCCGGCACCTAGGGAAACCTACCAAACCTGTGCATTTTTGAAAACTAGAGACCTAGGGGAATCCAAGATGGGGTGACTGTGGGGCTCTGACCAGGTTCTGTTACCCAGAATCCTTTGCAAACCTCAAAATTTGCATAAAAAAACATATTTTACTCACATTTCGGTGACAGAAAGTTCTGGAATCTGAGAGGAGCCACAAATTTCCTTCCACCCAGCGTTCCCCCAAGTCTCCCGATAAAAATGATACCTCACTTGTGTGGGTAGGCTTAGCGCCCGCGACAGGATATGCCCCAAAACACAACGTGGACACATCACAGAAAACAGAGCTGTTTTTTGCAAAGTGCCTACCTGTAGATTTTGGCCTCTAGCTCAGCCGGCACCAAGGGAAACCTACCAAACCTGTGCATTTTTAAAAACTAGAGACCAAGGGGAATCCAAGATGGGGTGACTTGTGGGGCTCTGACCAGGTTCTGTTACCCAGAATCCTTTGCAAACCTCAAAATTTGGCTAAAAAAACATATTTTCCTCACATTTCGGAGACAGAAAGTTCTGGAATCTTGAGAGGAGCCACAAATTTCTTTCCACCCAGCGTTCCCCCAAGTCTCCCGATAAAAATGGTACCTCAATTGTGTGGGTAGGCCTAACGCCCGCAACAGGATATGCCCCAAAACACAACGTGGACACATCACAGAAAACAGAGCTGTTTTTTGCAAAGTGCCTACCTGTAGATTTTGGCCTCTAGCTCAGCCGGCACCTAGGGAAACCTACCAAACCTGTGAATTTTTAAAAACTAGAGACCTAGGGGAATCCAAGATGGGGTGACTTGTGGGGCTCTGACCAGGTTCTGTTACCCAGAATCCTTTGCAAACCTCAAAATTTGGCTCAAAAACACATTTTCCTCTCATTTCGGTGACAGAAAGTTCTGGAATCTGAGAGGAGCCACAAATTTCTTTCCACCCAGCGTTCCCCCAAGTCTCCCGATAAAAATGGTACCTCAATTGTGTGGGTAGGCCTAACGCCCGCGACAGGATATGCCCCAAAACACAACGTGGACACATCACAGAAAACAGAGCTGTTTTTTGCAAAGTGCCTACCTGTAGATTTTGGCCTCTAGCTCAGCCGGCACCTAGGGAAACCTACCAAACCTGTGCATTTTTGAAAACTAGAGACCAAGGGGAATCCAAGATGGGGTGACTGTGGGGCTCTGACCAGGTTCTGTTACCCAGAATCCTTTGCAAACCTCAAAATTTGCATAAAAAAACATATTTTACTCACATTTCGGTGACAGAAAGTTCTGGAATCTGAGAGGAGCCACAAATGTCCTTCCACCCAGCGTTCCCCTAAGTCTCCCGATAAAAATGGTACCTCACTTGTGTGGGTAGGCCTAGCGCCCGCGACAGGATATGCCCCAAAACACAACGTGGACACATCACAGAAAACAGAGCTGTTTTTTGCAAAGTGCCTACCTGTAGATTTTGGCCTCTAGCTCAGCCGGCACCTAGGGAAACCTACCAAACCTGTGCATTTTTAAAAACTAGAGACCTAGGGGAATCCAAGATGGGGTGGACTTGTGGGGCTCTGATCAGGTTCTGTTACCCAGAATCCTTTGCAAACCTCAAAATTTGGCTCAAAAACACATTTTCCTCACATTTCGGTGACAGAAAGTTCTGGAATCTGAGAGGAGCCACAAATTTCCTTCCACCCAGCGTTTCCCCAAGTCTCCCGATAAAAATGATACCTCACTTGAGTGGGTAGTCCTAGCGCCCGAGACAGGAAATGTCCCAAAACACAAAGTGGGCACATCCCATTTTTTGATAGAAAACAGAGCTGTTTTTTGGAATGTGCCTACCTGTAGATTTTAGCCTCTAGCTCAGCCGGCACCTAGGGAAACCTACCAAACCTGTGTATTTTTGAAAACTAGAGACCTAGGGGAATCCAAGATGGGGTGACTTCTGGGGCTCTGACCAGGTTCTGTTACCCAGAATCCTTTGCAAACCTCAAAATTTGGCTAAAAAAACATATTTTCCTCACATTTCGGAGACAGAAAGTTCTGGAATCTGAGAGGAGCCACAAATTTCTTTCCACCCAGCGTTCCCCCAAGTCTCCCGATAAAAATGGTACCTCAATTGTGTGGGTAGGCCTAACGCCCGCGACAGGATATGCCCCAAAACACAACGTGGACACATCACAAAAAACAGAGCTGTTTTTTGCAAAGTGCCTACCTGTAGATTTTGGCCTCTAGCTCAGCCGGCACCTAGGGAAACCTACCAAACCTGTGCATTTTTAAAAACTAGAGACCTAGGGGATTCCAAGATGGGGTGACTTGTGGGGCTCTGACCAGTTCTGTTACCCAGAATACTTTGCAAACCTCAAAATTTGGCTAAAAAAACATATTTTCCTCACATTTCGGAGACAGAAAGTTCTGGAATCTGAGAGGAGCCACAAATTTCTTTCCACCCAGCGTTCCCCCAAGTCTCCCGATAAAAATGGTACCTCAATTGTGTGGGTAGGCCTAACGCCCGCGACAGGATATGCCCCAAAACACAACGTGGACACATCACAGAAAACAGAGCTGTTTTTTGCAAAGTGCCTACCTGTAGATTTTGGCCTCTAGCTCAGCCGGCACCTAGGGAAACCTACCAAACCTGTGCATTTTTGAAAACTAGAGACCTAGGGGAATCCAAGATGGGGTGACTGTGGGGCTCTGACCAGGTTCTGTTACCCAGAATCCTTTGCAAACCTCAAAATTTGCATAAAAAAACATATTTTACTCACATTTCGGTGACAGAAAGTTCTGGAATCTGAGAGGAGCCACAAATGTCCTTCCACCCAGCGTTCCCCTAAGTCTCCCGATAAAAATGGTACCTCACTTGTGTGGGTAGGCCTAGCGCCCGCGACAGGATATGCCCCAAAACACAACGTGGACACATCACAGAAAACAGAGCTGTTTTTTGCAAAGTGCCTACCTGTAGATTTTGGCCTCTAGCTCAGCCGGCACCTAGGGAAACCTACCAAACCTGTGCATTTTTAAAAACTAGAGACCTAGGGGAATCCAAGATGGGGTGACTTGTGGGGCTCTGACCAGGTTCTGTTACCCAGAATCCTTTGCAAACCTCAAAATTTGGCTAAAAAAACATATTTTCCTCACATTTCGGAGACAGAAAGTTCTGGAATCTGAGAGGAGCCACAAATTTCCTTCCACCCAGCGTTCCCCCAAGTCTCCCGATAAAAATGGTACCTCAATTGTGTGGGTAGGCCTAGCGCCCGCGACAGGATATGCCCCAAAACACAACGTGGACACATCACAGAAAACAGAGCTGTTTTTTGCAAAGTGCCTACCTGTAGATTTTGGCCTCTAGCTCAGCCGGCACCTAGGGAAACCTACCAAACCTGTGCATTTTTGAAAACTAGAGACCTAGGGGAATCCAAGATGGGGTAACTGTGGGGCTCTGACCAGGTTCTGTTACCCAGAATCCTTTGCAAACCTCAAAATTTGCATAAAAAAACATATTTTACTCACATTTCGGTGACAGAAAGTTCTGGAATCTGAGAGGAGCCACAAATTTCCTTCCACCCAGCGTTCCCCCAAGTCTCCCGATAAAAATGATACCTCACTTGTGTGGGTAGGCCTAGCGCCCGCGACAGGATATGCCCCAAAACACAACGTGGACACATCACAGAAAACAGAGCTGTTTTTTGCAAAGTGCCTACCTGTAGATTTTGGCCTCTAGCTCAGCCGGCACCAAGGGAAACCTACCAAACCTGTGCATTTTTAAAAACTAGCGACCAAGGGGAATCCAAGATGGGGTGACTTGTGGGGCTCTGACCAGGTTCTGTTACCCAGAATCCTTTGCAAACCTCAAAATTTGGCTAAAAAAACCTATTTTCCTCACATTTCGGAGACAGAAAGTTCTGGAATCTTGAGAGGAGCCACAAATTTCTTTCCACCCAGCGTTCCCCCAAGTCTCCCGATAAAAATGGTACCTCAATTGTGTGGGTAGGCCTAACGCCCGCAACAGGATATGCCCCAAAACACAACGTGGACACATCACAGAAAACAGAGCTGTTTTTTGTAAAGTGCCTACCTGTAGATTTTGGCCTCTAGCTCAGCCGGCACCTAGGGAAACCTACCAAACCTGTGAATTTTTTAAAACTAGAGACCTAGGGGAATCCAAGATGGGGTGACTTGTGGGGCTCTGACCAGGTTCTGTTACCCAGAATCCTTTGCAAACCTCAAAATTTGGCTCAAAAACACATTTTCCTCACATTTCGGTGACAGAAAGTTCTGGAATCTGAGAGGAGCCACAAATTTTCTTCCACCCAGCGTTTCCCCAAGTCTCCCGATAAAAATGATACCTCACTTGAGTGGGTAATCCTAGCGCCCGTGACAGGAAATGTCCCAAAACACAAAGTGGGCACATCCCATTTTTTGATAGAAAACAGAGCTGTTTTTTGGAATGTGCCTACCTGTAGATTTTAGCCTCTAGCTCAGCCGGCACCTAGGGAAACCTACCAAACCTGTGCATTTTTGAAAACTAGAGACCTAGGGGAATCCAAGATGGGGTGACTGTGGGGCTCTGACCAGGTTCTGTTACCCAGAATCCTTTGCAAACCTCAAAATTTGCATAAAAAAACATATTTTACTCACATTTCGGTGACAGAAAGTTCTGGAATCTGAGAGGAGCCACAAATTTCCTTCCACCCAGCGTTCCCCTAAGTCTCCCGATAAAAATGCTACCTCACTTGTGTGGGTAGGCCTAGCGCCCGCGACAGGATTGCCCCAAAACACAACGTGGACACATCACAAAAAACAGAGCTGTTTTTTGCAAAGTGCCTACCTGTAGATTTTGGCCTCTAGCTCAGCCGGCACCTAGGGAAACCTACCAAACCTGTGCATTTTTGAAAACTAGAGACCTAGGGGAATCCAAGATGGGGTGACTTGTGGGGCTTTGACCAGGTTCTGTTACCCAGAATCCTTTGCAAACCTCAAAATTTGGCTAAAAAAACACATTTTCCTCACATTTCGGTGACAGAAAGTTCTGGAATCTGAGAGGAGCCACAAATTTCCTTCCACCCAGCGTTCCCCCAAGTCTCCCGATAAAAATGATACCTCACTTGTGTGGGCAGTCCTAGCGCCCGCGACAGGAAATGTCCCAAAACATAAAGTGGGCACATCCCATTTTTTGACAGAAAACAGAGCTGTTTTTTGCAAAGTGCCTACCTGTATTTTGGCCTCTAGCTCAGCCGGCACCAAGGGAAACCTACCAAACCTGTGCATTTTTGAAAACTAGAGACCTAGGGGAATCAAAGATGGGCTGACTTGTGGGGCTCTGACCAGGTTCTGTTACCCAGAATCCTTTGCAAACCTCAAAATCTGGCTAAAAAAACATATTTTCCTCACATTTTGGTGACAGAAAGTTCTGGAATCTGAGAGAGCCACAAATTTCCTTCCACCCAGCGTTCCCCCAAGTCTCCCGATGTAAATGGTACCTCACTTGTGTGGGTAGGCCTAGCGCCCGCGACAGGATATGCCCCAAAACACAACGTGGACACATCACAAAAAACAGAGCTGTTTTTTGCAAAGTGCCTACATGTAGATTTTGGCCTCTAGCTCAGCCGGCACCTAGGGAAACCTACCAATCCTGTGCATTTTTAAAAACTAGAGACTTAGGGGAATCCAAGATGGGGTGACTTGTGGGGCTCTGACCAGGTTCTGTTACCCAGAATCCTTTGCAAACCTCAAAATTTGGCAAAAAAAACATATTTTCCTCACATTTCGGAGACAGAAAGTTCTGGAATCTGAGAGGAGCCACAAATTTCCTTCCACCCAGCGTTCCCCCAAGTCTCCCGATATAAATGGTACCTCACTTGTGTGGGTAGGCCTAGCGCCCGCGACAGGATATGCCCCAAAACACAACGTGGACACATCACAGAAAACAGAGCTGTTTTTTGCAAAGTGCCTACCTGTAGATTTTGGCCTCTAGCTCAGCCGGCACCTAGGGAAACCTACCAAACCTGTGCATTTTTAAAAACTAGAGACCTAGGGGAATCCAAGATGGGGTGACTTGTGGGGCTCTGACCAGGTTCTGTTACCCAGAATCCTTTGCAAACCTCAAAATTTGGCTAAAAAAACATATTTTCCTCACATTTCGGAGACAGAAAGTTCTGGAATCTGAGAGGAGCCACAAATTTCCTTCCACCCAGCGTTCCCACAAGTCTCCCGATATAAATGGTACCTCACTTGTGTGGGTAGGCCTAGCGCCCGCGACAAGATATGCCCCAAAACACAACGTGGATACATCAGAGAAAACAGAGCTGTTTTTTGCAAAGTGCCTACCTGTAGATTTTGGCCTCTAGCTCAGCCGGCACCGAGGGAAACCTACCAAACCTGTGCAATTTTGAAAACTAGAGACTTAGGGGAATCCAAGATGGGGTGACTTGTGGGGCTCTGACCAGGTTCTGTTACCCAGAATCCTTTGCAAACCTCAAAATGTGGCTAAAAAAATATATTTTCCTCACATTTCGGAGACAGAAAGTTCTGGAATCTGAGAGGAGCCACAAATTTCCTTCCACCCAGCGTTCCCCCAACTCTCCTGATAAAAATTATACCTCACTTGTGTGGGTAGTCCTAGCGCCTGCGACAGGAAATGTCCCAAAACACAAAGTGGGCACATCCCATTTTTTGACAGAAAACAGAGCTGTTTTTTGCAAAGTGCCTACCTGTAGATTTTGGCCTCTAGCTCAGCCGGCACCTAGGGAAACCAACCAAACCTGTGCATTTTTTAAAACTAGAGACCTAGGGGAATCCAAGATGGGGTGACTGTGGGGCTCTGATCAGGTTCTGTTACCCAGAATCCTTCGCAAATCTCAAAATTTGGCTAAAAAAACATATTTTCCTCACATTTCGGTGACAGAAAGTTCTGGAATCTGAGAGGAGCCACAAATTTCCTTCCACCCAGCGTCCCCCTAATTCTCCCGATATAAATGGTACCTCACTTGTGTGGGTAGGCCTAGCGCCCGCGACAGGATATGCCCCAAAACACAACGTGGACACATCACAGAAAACAGAGCTGTTTTTTGCAAAGTGCCTACCTGTAGATTTTGGCCTCTAGCTCAGCCGGCACCTAGGGAAACCTACCAAACCTGTGCATTTTTAAAAACTAGAGACCTAGGGGAATCCAAGATGGGGTGACTTGTGGGGCTCTGACCAGGTTCTGTTACCCAGAATCCTTTGCAAACCTCAAAATTTGGCTCAAAAACACATTTTCCTCACATTTCGGTGACAGAAAGTTCTGGAATCTGAGAGGAGCCACAAATTTCCTTCCACCAAGCGTTCCCCCAAGTCTCCCGATAAAAATGATACCTCACTTGTGTGGGTAGTCCTAGCGCCCGTGACAGGAAATGTCCCAAAACACAAAGTGGGCACATCCCATTTTTTGACAGAAAACAGAGCTGTTTTTTGGAAAGTGCCTACCTGTAGATTTTAGCCTCTAGCTCAGCCGGCACCTAGGGAAACCTACCAAATCTGTGCATTTTTGAAAACTAGAGACCTAGGGTAATCCAAGATGGGGTGACTGTGGGGCTCTGACCAGGTTCTGTTACCCAGAATCCTTTGCAAACCTCAAAATTTGGATGAAAAAACGTATTTTACTCACATTTCGGTGACAGAAAGTTCTGGAATCTGAGAGGAGCCACAAATTTCCTTCTACCCAGCGTTCCCCTAAGTCTCCCGATAAAAATGGTACCTCACTTGTGTGGGTAGGCCTAGCGCCCGTTTCAGGATTGCCCCAAAACACAACGTGGACACATCACAGAAAACAGAGCTGTTTTTTGCAAAGTGCCTACCTGTAGATTTTGGCCTCTAGCTCAGCCGGCACCAAGGGAAACCTACCAAACCTGTGCATTTTTGAAAACTAGAGACATAGGGGAATCCAAGATGGGGTGACTTGTGGGGCTCTGACCAGGTTCTGTTACCCAGAATCCTTTGCAAACCTCAAAATTTGGCTAAAAAAACATATTTTCCTCACATTTCGGTGACAGAAAGTTCTGGAATCTGAGAGGAGCCACAAATTTCCTTCCACCCAGCGTTCCCCTAAGTCTCCCGATACAAATGGTACCTCACTTGTGTGGGTAGGCCTAGCGCCCGCGACAGGATTGCCCCAAAACACAACGTGGACACATCACAGAAAACAGAGCTGTTTTTTGCAAACTGCCTACCTGTAGATTTTGGCCTCTAGCTCAGCCGGCACCTAGGAAAACCTACCAAACCTGTGCATTTTTGAAAACTAGAGACCTAGAGGAATCCAAGATGGGGTGACTTGTGGGGCTCTGACCAGGTTCTGCTACCCAGAATCCTTTGCAAACCTCAAAATCTGGCTAAAAAAACACATTTTCCTCACATTTCGGTGACAGAAAGTTCTGGAATCTGAGAGGAGCCACAAATTTCCTTCCACCCAGCGTTCCCCCAAGTCTCCCGATAAAAAAGATACCTCACATGTGTGGGTAGGCCTAGCGCCCGCGACAGGATAATCCCAAAACACAACGTGGACACATCACAGAAAACAGAGCTGTTTTTTGCAAAGTGCCTACCTGTAGATTTTGGTCTCTAGATCAGCCGGCACCTACGGAAACCTACCAAACCTGTGCATTTTTTTAAACTAGAGACCTAGGGGAATCCAAGATGGGCTGACTTGTGGGGCTCTGACCAGGTTCTGTTACCCAGAATCCTTTGCAAACCTCAAAATTTGGCTAAAAAAACATATTTTCCTCACATTTCGGTGACTGAAAGTTCTGGAATCTGAGAGGAGCCACAAATTTCTTCCCACCCAGCGTTCCCCCAAGTCTCCCGATAAAAATGGTACCTAACTTGTTTGGGTAGACCTAGCGCCCGCGACAGGATATGCCCCAAAACACAACGTGGACACATCACAGAAAACAGAGCTGTTTTTTGCAAAGTGCCTACCTGTATATTTTTACCCTCTAGCTCAGCCGGCACCTAGGGAAACCTACCAAACCTGTGGATTTTTGAAATCTAGAGACCTACGGGAATCCAAGATGGGGTGACTTGTGCGGCTTTGACCAGGTTCTGTTACCCAGAATCCTTTGCAAACCTCAAAATTTGGCTAAAAAAACATATTTTCCTCACATTTCGGAGACAGAAAGTTCTGGAATCTGAGAGGAGCCACAAATTTCCTTCCACCCAGCGTTCCCACAAGTCTCCCGATATAAATGGTACCTCACTTGTGTGGGTAGGCCTAGCGCCCGCGACAAGATATGCCCCAAAACACAACGTGGATACATCAGAGAAAACAGAGCTGTTTTTTGCAAAGTGCCTACCTGTAGATTTTGGCCTCTAGCTCAGCCGGCACCGAGGGAAACCTACCAAACCTGTGCAATTTTGAAAACTAGAGACTTAGGGGAATCCAAGATGGGGTGACTTGTGGGGCTCTGACCAGGTTCTGTTACCCAGAATCCTTTGCAAACCTCAAAATGTGGCTAAAAAAATATATTTTCCTCACATTTCGGAGACAGAAAGTTCTGGAATCTGAGAGGAGCCACAAATTTCCTTCCACCCAGCGTTCCCCCAACTCTCCTGATAAAAATTATACCTCACTTGTGTGGGTAGTCCTAGCGCCTGCGACAGGAAATGTCCCAAAACACAAAGTGGGCACATCCCATTTTTTGACAGAAAACAGAGCTGTTTTTTGCAAAGTGCCTACCTGTAGATTTTGGCCTCTAGCTCAGCCGGCACCTAGGGAAACCAACCAAACCTGTGCATTTTTTAAAACTAGAGACCTAGGGGAATCCAAGATGGGGTGACTGTGGGGCTCTGATCAGGTTCTGTTACCCAGAATCCTTTGCAAATCTCAAAATTTGGCTAAAAAAACATATTTTCCTCACATTTCGGTGACAGAAAGTTCTGGAATCTGAGAGGAGCCACAAATTTCCTTCCACCCAGCGTCCCCCTAATTCTCCCGATATAAATGGTACCTCACTTGTGTGGGTAGGCCTAGCGCCCGCGACAGGATATGCCCCAAAACACAACGTGGACACATCACAGAAAACAGAGCTGTTTTTTGCAAAGTGCCTACCTGTAGATTTTGGCCTCTAGCTCAGCCGGCACCTAGGGAAACCTACCAAACCTGTGCATTTTTAAAAACTAGAGACCTAGGGGAATCCAAGATGGGGTGACTTGTGGGGCTCTGACCAGGTTCTGTTACCCAGAATCCTTTGCAAACCTCAAAATTTGGCTCAAAAACACATTTTCCTCACATTTCGGTGACAGAAAGTTCTGGAATCTGAGAGGAGCCACAAATTTCCTTCCACCAAGCGTTCCCCCAAGTCTCCCGATAAAAATGATACCTCACTTGTGTGGGTAGTCCTAGCGCCCGTGACAGGAAATGTCCCAAAACACAAAGTGGGCACATCCCATTTTTTGACAGAAAACAGAGCTGTTTTTTGGAAAGTGCCTACCTGTAGATTTTAGCCTCTAGCTCAGCCGGCACCTAGGGAAACCTACCAAATCTGTGCATTTTTGAAAACTAGAGACCTAGGGTAATCCAAGATGGGGTGACTGTGGGGCTCTGACCAGGTTCTGTTACCCAGAATCCTTTGCAAACCTCAAAATTTGGATGAAAAAACGTATTTTACTCACATTTCGGTGACAGAAAGTTCTGGAATCTGAGAGGAGCCACAAATTTCCTTCTACCCAGCGTTCCCCTAAGTCTCCCGATAAAAATGGTACCTCACTTGTGTGGGTAGGCCTAGCGCCCGTTTCAGGATTGCCCCAAAACACAACGTGGACACATCACAGAAAACAGAGCTGTTTTTTGCAAAGTGCCTACCTGTAGATTTTGGCCTCTAGCTCAGCCGGCACCAAGGGAAACCTACCAAACCTGTGCATTTTTGAAAACTAGAGACATAGGGGAATCCAAGATGGGGTGACTTGTGGGGCTCTGACCAGGTTCTGTTACCCAGAATCCTTTGCAAACCTCAAAATTTGGCTAAAAAAACATATTTTCCTCACATTTCGGTGACAGAAAGTTCTGGAATCTGAGAGGAGCCACAAATTTCCTTCCACCCAGCGTTCCCCTAAGTCTCCCGATACAAATGGTACCTCACTTGTGTGGGTAGGCCTAGCGCCCGCGACAGGATTGCCCCAAAACACAACGTGGACACATCACAGAAAACAGAGCTGTTTTTTGCAAACTGCCTACCTGTAGATTTTGGCCTCTAGCTCAGCCGGCACCTAGGAAAACCTACCAAACCTGTGCATTTTTGAAAACTAGAGACCTAGAGGAATCCAAGATGGGGTGACTTGTGGGGCTCTGACCAGGTTCTGCTACCCAGAATCCTTTGCAAACCTCAAAATCTGGCTAAAAAAACACATTTTCCTCACATTTCGGTGACAGAAAGTTCTGGAATCTGAGAGGAGCCACAAATTTCCTTCCACCCAGCGTTCCCCCAAGTCTCCCGATAAAAAAGATACCTCACATGTGTGGGTAGGCCTAGCGCCCGCGACAGGATAATCCCAAAACACAACGTGGACACATCACAGAAAACAGAGCTGTTTTTTGCAAAGTGCCTACCTGTAGATTTTGGTCTCTAGATCAGCCGGCACCTACGGAAACCTACCAAACCTGTGCATTTTTTTAAACTAGAGACCTAGGGGAATCCAAGATGGGCTGACTTGTGGGGCTCTGACCAGGTTCTGTTACCCAGAATCCTTTGCAAACCTCAAAATTTGGCTAAAAAAACATATTTTCCTCACATTTCGGTGACTGAAAGTTCTGGAATCTGAGAGGAGCCACAAATTTCTTCCCACCCAGCGTTCCCCCAAGTCTCCCGATAAAAATGGTACCTAACTTGTTTGGGTAGACCTAGCGCCCGCGACAGGATATGCCCCAAAACACAACGTGGACACATCACAGAAAACAGAGCTGTTTTTTGCAAAGTGCCTACCTGTATATTTTTACCCTCTAGCTCAGCCGGCACCTAGGGAAACCTACCAAACCTGTGGATTTTTGAAATCTAGAGACCTACGGGAATCCAAGATGGGGTGACTTGTGCGGCTTTGACCAGGTTCTGTTACCCAGAATCCTTTGCAAACCTCAAAATTTGGCTAAAAAAACACATTTTCCTCACATTTCGGTGACAGAAAGTTCTGGAATCTGAGAGGAGCCACAAATTTCCTTCCACCCAGCGTTCCCCCAAGTCTCCCGATAAAAATGATACCTCACTTGTGTGGGTAGTCCTAGCGCCCGAGACAGGAAATGTCCAAAAACACAAAGTGGGCACATCCCTTTTTTTGACAGAAAACAGAGCTGTTTTTTGCAAAGTGCCTACCTGTAGATTTTGGCCTCTAGCTCAGCCGGCACCAAGGGAAACCTACCAAACCTGTGCATTTTTGAAAACTAGAGACTTAGGGGAATCAAAGATGGGCTGACTTGTGGGGCTCTGACCAGGTTCTGTTACCCAGAATCCTTTGCAAACCTCAAAATTTGGCTAAAAAAACATATTTTCCTCACATTTCGGTGACAGAAAGTTCTGGAATCTGAGAGGAGCCACAAATTTCTTCCCACCCAGTGTTCCCCCAAGTCTCCTGATGAAAATGGTACCTCACTTGTGTGGGTAGGCCTAGCGCCCGCAACAGGATATGCCCCAAAATACAACGTGGACACATCACAGAAAACAGAGCTGTTTTTTGCAAAGTGCCTACCTGTAGATTTTGGCCTCTAGCTCAGCCGGCACCTATGGAAACTTACCAAACCTGTGCATTTTTAAAAACTAGAGACCTAGGGGAATCCAAGATGGGGTGACTTGTGGGGCTCTGACCAGGTTCTGTTACCCAGAATCCTTTGCAAACCTCAAAATTTGGCTGAAAAACACATTTTCCTCACATTTCGGTGACAGAAAGTTCTGGAATCTGAGAGGAGCCACAAATTTCCTTCCACCCAGCGTTCCCCCAAGTCTCCCGATAAAAATGATACCTCACTTGTGTGGGTAGTCCTAGCGCCCGTGACAGGAAATGTCCCAAAACACAAAGTGGGCACATCCCATTTTTTGACAGAAAACAGAGCTGTTTTTTGGAAAGTGCCTACCTGTAGATTTTGGCCTCTAGCTCAGCCGGCACCTAGGGAAACCTACCAAACCTGTGCATTTTTGAAAACTAGAGACCTAGGGGAATCCAAGATGGGGTGACTGTGGGGCTCTGACCAGGTTCTGTTACCCAGAATCCTTTGCAAACCTCAAAATTTGGATGAAAAAACATATTTTACTCACATTTCGGTGACAGAAAGTTCTGGAATCTGAGAGGAGCCACAAATTTCCTACTACCCAGCGTTCCCCTAAGTCTCTCGATAAAAATGGTACCTCACTTGTGTGGGTAGGCCTAGCGCCCGTTTCAGGATTGCCCCAAAACACAACGTGGACACATCACAGAAAACAGAGCTGTTTTTTGCAAAGTGCCTACCTGTTGATTTTGGCCTCTAGCTCAGCCGGCACCTAGGGAAACATAACAAACCTGTGCATTTTTGAAAACTAGAGACCTAGGGGAATCCAAGATGGGTTGACTTGTGTGGCTCTAACCAGGTTCTGTTACCGAGAATCCTTTGCAAACCTCAAAATTTGGCTAAAAAAACACATTTTCGTCACATATCGGTGACAGAAACTTCTGGAATCTGAGAGGAGCCACAAATTTCCTTCCACCCAGCGTTCCCGCAAGTCTCCCGATAAAAATGATACCTCACTTGTGTGGGTAGGCCTAGCGCCCGCGACAGGATAATCCCAAAACACAACGTGGACACATCACAGAAAACAGAGCTGTTTTTTGCAAAGTGCCTACCTGTAGATTTTGGCCTCTAGATCAGCCGGCACCTACGGAAACCTACCAAACCTGTGCATTTTTTTAAACTAGAGACCTAGGGGAATCCAAGATGGGGTGACTTGTGGGGCTCTGACCAGGTTCTGTTACCCAGAATCCTTTGCAAACCTCAAAATTTGGCTAAAAAAACATATTTTCCTCACATTTCGGTGACTGAAAGTTCTGGAATCTGAGAGGAGCCACAAATTTCTTCCCACCCAGCGTTCCCGCAAGTCTCCCGATAAAAATGGTACCTAACTTGTGTGGGTAGGCCTAGCGCCCGCGACAGGATATGCCCAAAAACACAACGTGGACACATCACAGAAAACAGAGCTGTTTTTTGCAAAGTGCCTACCTGTAGATTTTGGCCTCTAGCTCAGCCGGCACCTAGGGAAACCTACCAAACCTGTGGATTTTTGAAATCTAGAGACCTACGGGAATCCAAGATGGGGTGACTTGTGCGGCTTTGACCAGGTTCTGTTACCCACAATCCTTTGCAAACCTCAAAATTTGGCTAAAAAAACACATTTTCCTCACATTTCGGTGACAGAAAGTTCTGGAATCTGAGAGGAGCCACAAATTTCCTTCCACCCAGCGTTCCCCCAAGTCTCCCGATAAAAATGATACCTCACTTGTGTGGGCAGTCCTAGCGCCCGCGACAGGAAATGTCCCAAAACACAAAGTGGGCACATCCCATTTTTTGACAGAAAACAGAGCTGTTTTTTGCAAAGTGCCTACCTGTATTTTGGCCTCTAGCTCAGCCGGCACCAAGGGAAACCTACCAAACCTGTGCATTTTTTAAAACTAGAGACCTAGGGGAATCAAAGATGGGCTGACTTGTGGGGCTCTGACCAGGTTCTGTTACCCAGAATCCTTTGCAAACCTCAAAATCTGGCTAAAAAAACATATTTTCCTCACATTTCGGTGACAGAAAGTTCTGGAATCTGAGAGAGCCACAAATTTCCTTCCACCCAGCGTTCCCCCAAGTCTCCCGATGTAAATGGTACCTCACTTGTGTGGGTAGGCCTAGCGCCCGCAACAGGATATGCCCCAAAACACAACGTGGACACATCACAGAAAACAGAGCTGTTTTTTGCAAAGTGCCTACCTGTAGATTTTGGCCTCTAGCTCAGCCGGCAACTAGGGAAACCTACCAAACCTGTGCATTTTTAAAAACTAGAGACTTCGGGGAATCCAAGATGGGGTGACTTGTGGGGCTCTGACCAGGTTCGGTTACCCAGAATCCTTTGCAAACCTCAAAATTTGGCTAAAAAAACATATTTTCCATACATTTCGGAGACAGAAAGTTCTGGAATCTGAGAGGAGCCACAAATTTCCTTCCACCCAGCGTTCCCCCAAGTCTCCCGATATAAATGGTACCTCATATGGGGGGGTAGGCCTAACGCCCGCGACAGGATATGCCCCAAAACACAACGTGGACACATCACAGAAAACAGAGCTGTTTTTTGCAAAGTGCCTACCTGTAGATTTTGGCCTATAGCTCAGCCGGCACGTAGGGAAACCTACCAAACCTGTGCATTTTTTAAAACTAGAGCCCTAGGGGAATCCAAGATGGGGTGACTTGTGGGGCTCTGACCAGGTTCTGTTACCCAGAATCCTTTGCAAACCTCAAAATTTGGCTCAAAAACACATTTTCCTCACATTTCGGTGACAGAAAGTTCTGGAATCTGAGAGGAGCCACAAATTTCCTTCCACCCAGCGTTCCCCCAAGTCTCCCGATAAAAATGATACCTCACTTGAGTGGGAAGTCCTAGCGCCCGTGACAGGAAATGTCCCAAAACACAAAGTGGGCACATCCCATTTTTTGATAGAAAACAGAGCTGTTTTTTGGAAAGTGCCTACTTGTAGATTTTAGCCTCTAGCTCAGCCGGCACCTAGGGAAACCTACCAAACCTGTGCATTTTTTAAAACTAGAGACCTAGGGGAATCCAAGATGGGGTGACTGTGGGGCTCTGACCCGGTTCTGTTACCCAGGAATCCTTTGCAAACCTCAAAATTTGCATTAAAAAACATATTTTACTCACATTTCGGTGACAGAAAGTTCTGGAATCTGAGAGGAGCCTCAAATTTCCTTCCACCCAGCGTTCCCCTAAGTCTCCCGATAAAAATGGTACCTCACTTGTGTGGGTAGGCCTAGCGCCCGCGACAGGATTGCCCCAAAACACAACGTGGACACATCACAGAAAACAGAGCTGTTTTTTGCAAAGTGCCTACCTGTAGATTTTGGCCTCTAGCTCAGCCGTCACCTAGGGAAACCTGCCAAACCTGTGCATTTTTGAAAACTAGAGGCCTAGGGGAATCCAAGATGGGGTGACTTGTGGGGCTCTGACCAGGTTCTGTTACTCAGAATCCTTTGCAAACCTCAAAATTAGGCTAAAAAACACATTTTCCTCACATTTCGGTGACAGAAAAATCTGGAATCTGAGAGGAGCCACAAATTCCCTTCCACCCAGCGTTCCCCCAAGTCTCCCGATAAAAATTATACCTCACTTGTGTGGGTAGTCCTAGCGCCTGCGACAGGAAATGTCCCAAAACACAAAGTGGGCACATCCCATTTTTTGATAGAAAACAGAGCTGTTTTTTGGAATGTGCCTACCTGTAGATTTTAGCCTCTAGCTCAGCCGGCACCTAGGGAAACCTACCAAACCTGTGCATTTTTGAAAACTAGAGACCTAGGGGAATCCAAGATGGGGTGACTGTGGGGCTCTGACCAGGTTCTGTTACCCAGAATCCTTTGCAAACCTCAAAATTTGCATAAAAAAACATATTTTACTCACATTTCGGTGACAGAAAGTTCTGGAATCTGAGAGGAGCCACAAATTTCCTTCCACCCAGCGTTCCCCTAAGTCTCCCGATAAAAATGCTACCTCACTTGTGTGGGTAGGCCTAGCGCCCGCGACAGGATTGCCCCAAAACACAACGTGGACACATCACAAAAAACAGAGCTGTTTTTTGCAAAGTGCCTACCTGTAGATTTTGGCCTCTAGCTCAGCCGGCACCTAGGGAAACCTACCAAACCTGTGAATTTTTAAAAACTAGAGACCTAGGGGAATCCAAGATGGGGTGACTTGTGGGGCTCTGACCAGGTTCTGTTACCCAGAATCCTTTGCAAACCTCAAAATTTGGCTAAAAAAACATATTTTCATCACATTTCGGAGACAGAAAGTTCTGGAATCTGAGAGGAGCCACAAATTTCCTTCCACCCAGCGTTCCCCCAAGTCTCCCGATATAAATGGTACCTCACTTGTGTGGGTAGGCCTAGCGCCCGCGACAGGATATGCCCCAAAACACAACGTGGACACATCAC
This sequence comes from Pleurodeles waltl, assembly GCF_031143425.1. Lineage (NCBI taxonomy): Eukaryota > Metazoa > Chordata > Amphibia > Caudata > Salamandridae > Pleurodeles > Pleurodeles waltl. The sequence goes on from NC_090444.1 coordinate 1,063,160,526, forward strand.
AGAAAACAGAGCTGTTTTTTGCAAAGTGCCTACCTGTAGATTTTGGCCTCTAGCTCAGCCGGCACCTAGGGAAACCTACCAAACCTGTGCATTTTTAAAAACTAGAGACCTAGGGGAATCCAAGATGGGGTGACTTGTGGGGCTCTGACCAGGTTCTGTTACCCAGAATCCTTTGCAAACCTCAAAATTTGGCTAAAAAAACATATTTTCCTCACATTTCGGAGACAGAAAGTTCTGGAATCTGAGAGGAGCCACAAATTTCCTTCCACCCAGCGTTCCCCCAAGTCTCCCGATATAAATGGTACCTCACTTGTGTGGGTAGGCCTAGCGCCCGCGACAGGATATGCCCCAAAACACAACATGGACACATCACAGAAAACAGAGCTGTTTTTTGCAAAGTGCCTACCTGTAGATTTTGGCCTCTAGCTCAGCCGGCACCTAGGGAAACCTACCAAACCTGTGCATTTTTGAAAACTAGAGACCTAGGGGAATCCAAGATGGGGTGACTGTGGGGCTCTGCCCAGGTTCTGTTACCCAGAATCCTTTGCAAACCTCAAAATTTGGCTAAAAAAACATATTTTCCTCACATTTCGGAGACAGAAAGTTCTGGAATCTTGAGAGGAGCCACAAATTTCTTTCCACCCAGCGTTCCCCCAAGTCTCCCGATAAAAATGGTACCTCAATTGTGTGGGTAGGCCTAACGCCCGCAACAGGATATGCCCCAAAACACAACGTGGACACATCACAGAAAACAGAGCTGTTTTTTGCAAAGTGCCTACCTGTAGATTTTGGCCTCTAGCTCAGCCGGCACCTAGGGAAACCTACCAAACCTGTGCATTTTTAAAAACTAGAGACCTAGGGGAATCCAAGATGGGGTGGACTTGTGGGGCTCTGATCAGGTTCTGTTACCCAGAATCCTTTGCAAACCTCAAAATTTGGCTCAAAAACACATTTTCCTCACATTTCGGTGACAGAAAGTTCTGGAATCTGAGAGGAGCCACAAATTTCCTTCCACCCAGCGTTTCCCCAAGTCTCCCGATAAAAATGATACCTCACTTGAGTGGGTAGTCCTAGCGCCCGAGACAGGAAATGTCCCAAAACACAAAGTGGGCACATCCCATTTTTTGATAGAAAACAGAGCTGTTTTTTGGAATGTGCCTACCTGTAGATTTTAGCCTCTAGCTCAGCCGGCACCTAGGGAAACCTACCAAACCTGTGTATTTTTGAAAACTAGAGACCTAGGGGAATCCAAGATGGGGTGACTTGTGGGGCTCTGACCAGGTTCTGTTACCCAGAATCCTTTGCAAACCTCAAAATTTGGCTAAAAAAACATATTTTCCTCACATTTCGGAGACAGAAAGTTCTGGAATCTGAGAGGAGCCACAAATTTCTTTCCACCCAGCGTTCCCCCAAGTCTCCCGATAAAAATGGTACCTCAATTGTGTGGGTAGGCCTAACGCCCGCGACAGGATATGCCCCAAAACACAACGTGGACACATCACAAAAAACAGAGCTGTTTTTTGCAAAGTGCCTACCTGTAGATTTTGGCCTCTAGCTCAGCCGGCACCTAGGGAAACCTACCAAACCTGTGCATTTTTAAAAACTAGAGACCTAGGGGATTCCAAGATGGGGTGACTTGTGGGGCTCTGACCAGTTCTGTTACCCAGAATCCTTTGCAAACCTCAAAATTTGGCTAAAAAAACATATTTTCCTCACATTTCGGAGACAGAAAGTTCTGGAATCTGAGAGGAGCCACAAATTTCTTTCCACCCAGCGTTCCCCCAAGTCTCCCGATAAAAATGGTACCTCAATTGTGTGGGTAGGCCTAACGCCCGCGACAGGATATGCCCCAAAACACAACGTGGACACATCACAGAAAACAGAGCTGTTTTTTGCAAAGTGCCTACCTGTAGATTTTGGCCTCTAGCTCAGCCGGCACCTAGGGAAACCTACCAAACCTGTGCATTTTTTAAAACTAGAGACCTAGGGGAATCCAAGATGGGGTGACTGTGGGGCTCTGACCAGGTTCTGTTACCCAGAATCCTTTGCAAACCTCAAAATTTGCATAAAAAAACATATTTTACTCACATTTCGGTGACAGAAAGTTCTGGAATCTGAGAGGAGCCACAAATGTCCTTCCACCCAGCGTTCCCCTAAGTCTCCCGATAAAAATGGTACCTCACTTGTGTGGGTAGGCCTAGCGCCCGCGACAGGATATGCCCCAAAACACAACGTGGACACATCACAGAAAACAGAGCTGTTTTTTGCAAAGTGCCTACCTGTAGATTTTGGCCTCTAGCTCAGCCGGCACCTAGGGAAACCTACCAAACCTGTGCATTTTTAAAAAGTAGAGACCTAGGGGAATCCAAGATGGGGTGACTTGTGGGGCTCTGACCAGGTTCTGTTACCCAGAATCCTTTGCAAACCTCAAAATTTGGCTAAAAAAACATATTTTCCTCACATTTCGGAGACAGAAAGTTCTGGAATCTGAGAGGAGCCACAAATTTCCTTCCACCCAGCGTTCCCCCAAGTCTCCCGATAAAAATGGTACCTCAATTGTGTGGGTAGGCCTAGCGCCCGCGACAGGATATGCCCCAAAACACAACGTGGACACATCACAGAAAACAGAGCTGTTTTTTGCAAAGTGCCTACCTGTAGATTTTGGCCTCTAGCTCAGCCGGCACCTAGGGAAACCTACCAAACCTGTGCATTTTTGAAAACTAGAGACCTAGGGGAATCCAAGATGGGGTAACTGTGGGGCTCTGACCAGGTTCTGTTACCCAGAATCCTTTGCAAACCTCAAAATTTGCATAAAAAAACATATTTTACTCACATTTCGGTGACAGAAAGTTCTGGAATCTGAGAGGAGCCACAAATTTCCTTCCACCCAGCGTTCCCCCAAGTCTCCCGATAAAAATGATACCTCACTTGTGTGGGTAGGCCTAGCGCCCGCGACAGGATATGCCCCAAAACACAACGTGGACACATCACAGAAAACAGAGCTGTTTTTTGCAAAGTGCCTACCTGTAGATTTTGGCCTCTAGCTCAGCCGGCACCAAGGGAAACCTACCAAACCTGTGCATTTTTAAAAACTAGCGACCAAGGGGAATCCAAGATGGGGTGACTTGTGGGGCTCTGACCAGGTTCTGTTACCCAGAATCCTTTGCAAACCTCAAAATTTGCCTAAAAAAACCTATTTTCCTCACATTTCGGAGACAGAAAGTTCTGGAATCTTGAGAGGAGCCACAAATTTCTTTCCACCCAGCGTTCCCCCAAGTCTCCCGATAAAAATGGTACCTCAATTGTGTGGGTAGGCCTAACGCCCGCAACAGGATATGCCCCAAAACACAACGTGGACACATCACAGAAAACAGAGCTGTTTTTTGTAAAGTGCCTACCTGTAGATTTTGGCCTCTAGCTCAGCCGGCACCTAGGGAAACCTACCAAACCTGTGCATTTTTGAAAACTAGAGACCTAGGGGAATCCAAGATGGGGTGACTTGTGGGGCTCTGACCAGGTTCTGTTACCCAGAATCCTTTGCAAACCTCAAAATTTGGCTAAAAAAAACATATTTTCATCACATTTCGGAGACAGAAAGTTCTGGAATCTGAGAGGAGCCACAAATTTCCTTCCACCCAGCGTTCCCCCAAGTCTCCCGATATAAATGGTACCTCACTTGTGTGGGTAGGCCTAGCGCCCGCGACAGGATATGCCCCAAAACACAACGTGGACACATCACAGAAAACAGAGCTGTTTTTTGCAAAGTGCCTACCTGTAGATTTTGGCCTCTAGCTCAGCCGGCACCTAGGGAAACCTACCAAACCTGTGCATTTTTGAAAACTAGAGACCTAGGGGAATCCAAGATGGGGTGACTTGTGGGGCTCTGACCAGGTTCTGTTACCCAGAATCCTTTGCAAACCTCAAAATTTGGCTAAAAAAACATATTTTCCTCACATTTCGGAGACAGAAAGTTCTGGAATCTGAGAGGAGCCACAAATTTCCTTCCACCCAGCGTTCCCCCAAGTCTCCCGATAAAAATGGTACCTCAATTGTGTGGGTAGGCCTAGCGCCCGCGACAGGATATGCCCCAAAACACAACGTGGACACATCACAGAAAACAGAGCTGTTTTTTGCAAAGTGCCTACCTGTAGATTTTGGCCTCTAGCTCAGCCGGCACCTAGGGAAACCTACCAAACCTGTGCATTTTTGAAAACTAGAGACCAAGGGGAATCCAAGATGGGGTGACTGTGGGGCTCTGACCAGGTTCTGTTACCCAGAATCCTTTGCAAACCTCAAAATTTGCATAAAAAAACATATTTTACTCACATTTCGGTGACAGAAAGTTCTGGAATCTGAGAGGAGCCACAAATGTCCTTCCACCCAGCGTTCCCCTAAGTCTCCCGATAAAAATGGTACCTCACTTGTGTGGGTAGGCCTAGCGCCCGCGACAGGATATGCCCCAAAACACAACGTGGACACATCACAGAAAACAGAGCTGTTTTTTGCAAAGTGCCTACCTGTAGATTTTGGCCTCTAGCTCAGCCGGCACCTAGGGAAACCTACCAAACCTGTGCATTTTTAAAAACTAGAGACCTAGGGGAATCCAAGATGGGGTGGACTTGTGGGGCTCTGATCAGGTTCTGTTACCCAGAATCCTTTGCAAACCTCAAAATTTGGCTCAAAAACACATTTTCCTCACATTTCGGTGACAGAAAGTTCTGGAATCTGAGAGGAGCCACAAATTTCCTTCCACCCAGCGTTTCCCCAAGTCTCCCGATAAAAATGATACCTCACTTGAGTGGGTAGTCCTAGCGCCCGAGACAGGAAATGTCCCAAAACACAAAGTGGGCACATCCCATTTTTTGATAGAAAACAGAGCTGTTTTTTGGAATGTGCCTACCTGTAGATTTTAGCCTCTAGCTCAGCCGGCACCTAGGGAAACCTACCAAACCTGTGTATTTTTGAAAACTAGAGACCTAGGGGAATCCAAGATGGGGTGACTTGTGGGGCTCTGACCAGGTTCTGTTACCCAGAATCCTTTGCAAACCTCAAAATTTGGCTAAAAAAACATATTTTCCTCACATTTCGGAGACAGAAAGTTCTGGAATCTGAGAGGAGCCACAAATTTCTTTCCACCCAGCGTTCCCCCAAGTCTCCCGATAAAAATGGTACCTCAATTGTGTGGGTAGGCCTAACGCCCGCGACAGGATATGCCCCAAAACACAACGTGGACACATCACAAAAAACAGAGCTGTTTTTTGCAAAGTGCCTACCTGTAGATTTTGGCCTCTAGCTCAGCCGGCACCTAGGGAAACCTACCAAACCTGTGCATTTTTAAAAACTAGAGACCTAGGGGATTCCAAGATGGGGTGACTTGTGGGGCTCTGACCAGTTCTGTTACCCAGAATCCTTTGCAAACCTCAAAATTTGGCTAAAAAAACATATTTTCCTCACATTTCGGAGACAGAAAGTTCTGGAATCTGAGAGGAGCCACAAATTTCTTTCCACCCAGCGTTCCCCCAAGTCTCCCGATAAAAATGGTACCTCAATTGTGTGGGTAGGCCTAACGCCCGCGACAGGATATGCCCCAAAACACAACGTGGACACATCACAGAAAACAGAGCTGTTTTTTGCAAAGTGCCTACCTGTAGATTTTGGCCTCTAGCTCAGCCGGCACCTAGGGAAACCTACCAAACCTGTGCATTTTTGAAAACTAGAGACCTAGGGGAATCCAAGATGGGGTGACTGTGGGGCTCTGACCAGGTTCTGTTACCCAGAATCCTTTGCAAACCTCAAAATTTGCATAAAAAAACATATTTTACTCACATTTCGGTGACAGAAAGTTCTGGAATCTGAGAGGAGCCACAAATGTCCTTCCACCCAGCGTTCCCCTAAGTCTCCCGATAAAAATGGTACCTCACTTGTGTGGGTAGGCCTAGCGCCCGCGACAGGATATGCCCCAAAACACAACGTGGACACATCACAGAAAACAGAGCTGTTTTTTGCAAAGTGCCTACCTGTAGATTTTGGCCTCTAGCTCAGCCGGCACCTAGGGAAACCTACCAAACCTGTGCATTTTTAAAAACTAGAGACCTAGGGGAATCCAAGATGGGGTGACTTGTGGGGCTCTGACCAGGTTCTGTTACCCAGAATCCTTTGCAAACCTCAAAATTTGGCTAAAAAAAATATTTTCCTCACATTTCGGAGACAGAAAGTTCTGGAATCTGAGAGGAGCCACAAATTTCCTTCCACCCAGCGTTCCCCCAAGTCTCCCGATAAAAATGGTACCTCAATTGTGTGGGTAGGCCTAGCGCCCGCGACAGGATATGCCCCAAAACACAACGTGGACACATCACAGAAAACAGAGCTGTTTTTTGCAAAGTGCCTACCTGTAGATTTTGGCCTCTAGCTCAGCCGGCACCTAGGGAAACCTACCAAACCTGTGCATTTTTGAAAACTAGAGACCTAGGGGAATCCAAGATGGGGTAACTGTGGGGCTCTGACCAGGTTCTGTTACCCAGAATCCTTTGCAAACCTCAAAATTTGCATAAAAAAACATATTTTACTCACATTTCGGTGACAGAAAGTTCTGGAATCTGAGAGGAGCCACAAATTTCCTTCCACCCAGCGTTCCCCCAAGTCTCCCGATAAAAATGATACCTCACTTGTGTGGGTAGGCCTAGCGCCCGCGACAGGATATGCCCCAAAACACAACGTGGACACATCACAGAAAACAGAGCTGTTTTTTGCAAAGTGCCTACCTGTAGATTTTGGCCTCTAGCTCAGCCGGCACCAAGGGAAACCTACCAAACCTGTGCATTTTTAAAAACTAGCGACCAAGGGGAATCCAAGATGGGGTGACTTGTGGGGCTCTGACCAGGTTCTGTTACCCAGAATCCTTTGCAAACCTCAAAATTTGCCTAAAAAAACCTATTTTCCTCACATTTCGGAGACAGAAAGTTCTGGAATCTTGAGAGGAGCCACAAATTTCTTTCCACCCAGCGTTCCCCCAAGTCTCCCGATAAAAATGGTACCTCAATTGTGTGGGTAGGCCTAACGCCCGCAACAGGATATGCCCCAAAACACAACGTGGACACATCACAGAAAACAGAGCTGTTTTTTGTAAAGTGCCTACCTGTAGATTTTGGCCTCTAGCTCAGCCGGCACCTAGGGAAACCTACCAAACCTGTGAATTTTTTAAAACTAGAGACCTAGGGGAATCCAAGATGGGGTGACTTGTGGGGCTCTGACCAGGTTCTGTTACCCAGAATCCTTTGCAAACCTCAAAATTTGGCTCAAAAACACATTTTCCTCACATTTCGGTGACAGAAAGTTCTGGAATCTGAGAGGAGCCACAAATTTTCTTCCACCCAGCGTTTCCCCAAGTCTCCCGATAAAAATGATACCTCACTTGAGTGGGTAATCCTAGCGCCCGTGACAGGAAATGTCCCAAAACACAAAGTGGGCACATCCCATTTTTTGATAGAAAACAGAGCTGTTTTTTGGAATGTGCCTACCTGTAGATTTTAGCCTCTAGCTCAGCCGGCACCTAGGGAAACCTACCAAACCTGTGCATTTTTGAAAACTAGAGACCTAGGGGAATCCAAGATGGGGTGACTGTGGGGCTCTGACCAGGTTCTGTTACCCAGAATCCTTTGCAAACCTCAAAATTTGCATAAAAAAACATATTTTACTCACATTTCGGTGACAGAAAGTTCTGGAATCTGAGAGGAGCCACAAATTTCCTTCCACCCAGCGTTCCCCTAAGTCTCCCGATAAAAATGCTACCTCACTTGTGTGGGTAGGCCTAGCGCCCGCGACAGGATTGCCCCAAAACACAACGTAGACACATCACAAAAAACAGAGCTGTTTTTTGCAAAGTGCCTACCTGTAGATTTTGGCCTCTAGCTCAGCCGGCACCTAGGGAAACCTACCAAACCTGTGCATTTTTGAAAACTAGAGACCTAGGGGAATCCAAGATGGGGTGACTTGTGGGGCTCTGACCAGGTTCTGTTACCCAGAATCCTTTGCAAACCTCAAAATTTGGCTAAAAAAACATATTTTCATCACATTTCGGAGACAGAAAGTTCTGGAATCTGAGAGGAGCCACAAATTTCCTTCCACCCAGCGTTCCCCCAAGTCTCCCGATATAAATGGTACCTCACTTGTGTGGGTAGGCCTAGCGCCCGCGACAGGATATGCCCCAAAACACAACGTGGACACATCACAGAAAACAGAGCTGTTTTTTGCAAAGTGCCTACCTGTAGATTTTGGCCTCTAGCTCAGCCGGCACCTAGGGAAACCTACCAAACCTGTGCATTTTTGAAAACTAGAGACCTAGGGGAATCCAAGATGGGGTGACTTGTGGGGCTCTGACCAGGTTCTGTTACCCAGAATCCTTTGCAAACCTCAAAATTTGGCTAAAAAAACATATTTTCCTCACATTTCGGAGACCGAAAGTTCTGGAATCTGAGAGGAGCCACAAATTTCTTTCCACCCAGCGTTCCCCCAAGTCTCCCGATAAAAATGGTACCTCAATTGTGTGGGTAGGCCTAACGCCCGCGACAGGATATGCCCCAAAACACAACGTGGACACATCACAGAAAACAGAGCTGTTTTTTGCAAAGTGCCTACCTGTAGATTTTGGCCTCTAGCTCAGCCGGCACCTAGGGAAACCTACCATACCTGTGCATTTTTAAAAACTAGAGACCTAGGGGAATCCAAGATGGGGTGACTTGTGGGGCTCTGACCAGGTTCTGTTACCCAGAATCCTTTGCAAACCTCAAAATTTGGCTCAATAACACATTTTCCTCACATTTCGGTGACAGAAAGTTCTGGAATCTGAGAGGAGCCACAAATTTCCTTCCACCCAGCGTTCCCCCAAGTCTCCCGATAAAAATGATACCTCACTTGAGTGGGTAGTCCTAGCGCCCGTGACAGGAAATGTCCCAAAACACAAAGTGGGCACATCCCATTTTTTGATAGAAAACAGAGCTGTTTTTTGGAAAGTGCCTACCTGTAGATTTTAGCCTCTAGCTCAGCCGGCACCTAGGGAAACCTACCAAACCTGTGCATTTTTGAAAACTAGAGACCTAGGGGAATCCAAGATGGGGTGACTGTGGGCTCTGACCAGGTTCTGTTACCCAGAATCCTTTGCAAACCTCAAAATTTGCATAAAAAAACATATTTTACTCACATTTCGGTGACAGAAAGTTCTGGAATCTGAGAGGAGCCACAAATTTCCTTCCACCCAGCGTTCCCCCAAGTCTCCCGATAAAAATGATACCTCACTTGTGTGGGCAGTCCTAGCGCCCGCGACAGGAAATGTCCCAAAACACAAAGTGGGCACATCCCATTTTTTGACAGAAAACAGAGCTGTTTTTTGCAAAGTTCCTACATGTATTTTGGCCTCTAGCTCAGCCGGCACCAAGGGAAACCTACCAAACCTGTGCATTTTTGAAAACTAGAGACCTAGGGGAATCAAAGATGGGCTGACTTGTGGGGCTCTGACCAGGTTCTGTTACCCAGAATCCTTTGCAAACCTCAAAATCTGGCTAAAAAAACATATTTTCCTCACATTTCGGTGACAGAAAGTTCTGGAATCTGAGAGAGCCACAAATTTCCTTCCACCCAGCGTTCCCCCCAGTCTCCCGATGTAAATGGTACCTCACTTGTGTGGGTAGGCCTAGCGCCCGTGACAGGAAATGTCCCAAAACACAAAGTGGGCACATCCCATTTTTTGATAGAAAACAGAGCTGTTTTTTGGAAAGTGCCTACCTGTAGATTTTAGCCTCTAGCTCAGCCGGCACCTAGGGAAACCTACCAAACCTGTGCATTTTTGAAATCTAAAGACCTAGGGGAATCCAAGATGGGGTGACTTGTGCGGCTTTGACCAGGTTCTGTTAACCAGAATCCTTTGCAAACCTCAAAATTTGGCTAAAAAAACACATTTTCCTCACATTTCGGTGACAGAAAGTTCTGGAATCTGAGAGGAGCCACAAATTTCCTTCCACCCAGCGTTCCCCCAAGTCTCCCGATAAAAATGATACCTCACTTGTGTGGGCAGTCCTAGCGCCCGCGACAGGAAATGTCCCAAAACACAAAGTGGGCACATCCCATTTTTTGACAGAAAACAGAGCTGTTTTTTGCAAAGTTCCTACATGTATTTTGGCCTCTAGCTCAGCCGGCACCAAGGGAAACCTACCAAACCTGTGCATTTTTGAAAACTAGAGACCTAGGGGAATCAAAGATGGGCTGACTTGTGGGGCTCTGACCAGGTTCTGTTACCCAGAATCCTTTGCAAACCTCAAAATCTGGCTAAAAAAACATATTTTCCTCACATTTCGGTGACAGAAAGTTCTGGAATCTGAGAGAGCCACAAATTTCCTTCCACCCAGCGTTCCCCCCAGTCTCCCGATGTAAATGGTACCTCACTTGTGTGGGTAGGCCTAGCGCCCGTGACAGGAAATGTCCCAAAACACAAAGTGGGCACATCCCATTTTTTGATAGAAAACAGAGCTGTTTTTTGGAAAGTGCCTACCTGTAGATTTTAGCCTCTAGCTCAGCCGGCACCTAGGGAAACCTACCAAACCTGTGCATTTTTGAAATCTAAAGACCTAGGGGAATCCAAGATGGGGTGACTTGTGCGGCTTTGACCAGGTTCTGTTAACCAGAATCCTTTGCAAACCTCAAAATTTGGCTAAAAAAACACATTTTCCTCACATTTCGGTGACAGAAAGTTCTGGAATCTGAGAGGAGCCACAAATTTCCTTCCACCCAGCGTTCCCCCAAGTCTCCCGATAAAAATGATACCTCACTTGTGTGGGAAGTCCTAGCGCCCGCGACAGGAAATGTCCCAAAACACAAAGTGGGCACATCCCATTTTTTGACAGAAAACAGAGCTGTTTTTTGCAAAGTGCCTACCTGTATTTTGGCCTCTAGCTCAGCCGGCACCAAGGGAAACCTACCAAACCTGTGCATTTTTGAAAACTAGAGACCTAGGGGAATCAAAGATGGGCTGACTTGTGGGCCTCTGACAGGTTCTGTTACCCAGAATCCTTTGCAAACCTCAAAATTTGGCTAAAAAAACATATTTTCCTCACATTTCGGAGACAGAAAGTTCTGTTATCTGAGAGGAGCCACAAATTTCCTTCCACCCAGCGTTCCCCCAAATCTCCCGATATAAATGGTACCTCACTTGTGTGGGTAGGCCTAGCCCCCGCGACAGGATATGCCCCAAAACACAACGTGGACACATCGTGGACAAACCTACCAAACCTGTGCATTTTTGAAATATAGAGACCTAGGGGAATCCAAGATGGGGTGACTTGTGCGGCTCTGACCAGGTTCTGTTACCCAGAATCCTTTGCAAACCTCAAAATCTGGCTAAAAAAACATATTTTCCTCACATTTTGGTGACAGAAAGTTCTGGAATCTGAGAAAGCCACAAATTTCCTTCCACCCAGCGTTCCCCCAAGTCTCCCGATGTAAATGGTACCTCACTTGTGTGGGTAGGCCTAGCGCCCGCGACAGGATATGCCCCAAAACACAACGTGGACACATCACAAAAAACAGAGCTGTTTTTTGCAAAGTGCCTACCTGTAGATTTTGGCCTCTAGCTCAGCCGGCACCTAGGGAAACCTACCAATCCTGTGCATTTTTAAAAACTAGAGACTTAGGGGAATCCAAGATGGGGTGACTTGTGGGGCTCTGACCAGGTTCTGTTACCCAGAATCCTTTGCAAACCTCAAAATTTGGCTAAAAAAACATATTTTCCTCACATTTCGGAGACAGAAAGTTCTGGAATCTGAGAGGAGCCACAAATTTCCTTCCACCCAGCGTTCCCCCAAGTCTCCCGATAAAAATGATACCTCACTTGAGTGGGTAGTCCTAGCGCCCGTGACAGGAAATGTCCCAATACACAAAGTGGGCACATCCCATTTTTTGATAGAAAACAGAGCTGTTTTTTGGAAAGTGCCTACCTGTAGATTTTAGCCTCTAGCTCAGCCGGCACCTAGGGAAACCTACCAAACCTGTGCATTTTTGAAATCTAGAGACCTAGGGGAATCCAAGATGGGGTGACTTGTGCGGCTTTGACCAGGTTCTGTTACCCAGAATCCTTTGCAAACCTCAAAATTTGGCTAAAAAAACACATTTTCCTCACATTTCGGTGACAGAAAGTTCTGGAATCTGAGAGGAGCCACAAATTTCCTTCCACCCAGCGTTCCCCCAAGTCTCCCGATAAAAATGATACCTCACTTGTGTGGGCAGTCCTAGCGCCCGCGACAGGAAATGTCCCAAAACAAAAAGTGGGCACATCCCATTTTTTGACAGAAAACAGAGCTGTTTTTTGCAAAGTGCCTACCTGTATTTTGGCCTCTAGCTCAGCCGGCACCAAGGGAAACCTACCAAACCTGTGCATTTTTGAAAACTAGAGACCTAGGGGAATCAAAGATGGGCTGACTTGTGGGCCTCTGACCAGGTTCTGTTACCCAGAATCCTTTGCAAACCTCAAAATCTGGCTAAAAAAACATATTTTCCTCACATTTCGGAGACAGAAAGTTCTGTTATCTGAGAGGAGCCACAAATTTCCTTCCACCCAGCGTTCCCCCAAGTCTCCCGATATAAATGGTACCTCACTTGTGTGGGTAGGCCTAGCCCCCGCGACAGGATATGCCCCAAAACACAACGTGGACACATCGTGGACAAACCTACCAAACCTGTGCATTTTTGAAATATAGAGACCTAGGGGAATCCAAGATGGGGTGACTTGTGCGGCTCTGACCAGGTTCTGTTACCCAGAATCCTTTGCAAACCTCAAAATCTGGCTAAAAAAACATATTTTCCTCACATTTAGGTGACAGAAAGTTCTGGAATCTGAGAGAGCCACAAATTTCCTTCCACCCAGCGTTCCCCCACGTCTCCCGATGTAAATGGTACCTCACTTGTGTGGGTAGGCCTAGCGCCCGCGACAGGATATGCCCCAAAACACAACGTGGACACATCACAAAAAACAGAGCTGTTTTTTGCAAAGTGCCTACCTGTAGATTTTGGCCTCTAGCTCAGCCGGCACCTAGGGAAACCTACCAATCCTGTGCATTTTTAAAAACTAGAGACTTAGGGGAATCCAAGATGGGGTGACTTGTGGGGCTCTGACCAGGTTCTGTTACCCAGAATCCTTTGCAAACCTCAAAATTTGGCTAAAAAAACATATTTTCCTCACATTTCGGAGACAGAAAGTTCTAGAATCTGAGAGGAGCCACAAATTTCCTTCCACCCAGCGTTCCCCCAAGTCTCCCGATATAAATGGTACCTCACTTGTGTGGGTAGGCCTAGCGCCCGCGACAGGATATGCCCCAAAACACAACGTGGACACATCACAGAAAACAGAGCTGTTTTTTGCAAAGTGCCTACCTGTAGATTTTGGCCTCTAGCTCAGCCGGCACCTAGGGAAACCTACCAAACCTGTGCATTTTTAAAAACTAGAGACATAGGGGAATCCAAGATGGGGTGACTTGTGGGGCTCTGACCAGGTTCTGTTACCCAGAATCCTTTGCAAACCTCAAAATTTGGCTAAAAAAACATATTTTCCTCACATTTCGGAGACAGAAAGTTCTGGAATCAGAGAGGAGCCACAAATTTCCTTCCACCCAGCGTTCCCCCAAGTCTCCCGATAAAAATGATACCTCACTTGAGTGGGTAGTCCTAGCGCCCGTGACAGGAAATGTCCCAATACACAAAGTGGGCACATCCCATTTTTTGATAGAAAACAGAGCTGTTTTTTGGAAAGTGCCTACCTGTAGATTTTAGCCTCTAGCTCAGCCGGCACCTAGGGAAACCTACCAAACCTGTGCATTTTTTAAATCTAGAGACCTAGGGGAATCCAAGATGGGGTGACTTGTGCGGCTTTGACCATGTTCTGTTACCCAGAATCCTTTGCAAACCTCAAAATTTGGCTAAAAAAACACATTTTCCTCACATTTCGGTGACAGAAAGTTCTGGAATCTGAGAGGAGCCACAAATTTCCTTCCACCCAGCGTTCCCCCAAGTCTCCCGATAAAAATGATACCTCACTTGTGTGGGCAGTCCTAGCGCCCGCGACAGGAAATGTCCCAAAACATAAAGTGGGCACATCCCATTTTTTGACAGAAAACAGAGCTGTTTTTTGCAAAGTGCCTACCTGTATTTTGGCCTCTAGCTCAGCCGGCACCAAGGGAAACCTACCAAACCTGTGCATTTTTGAAAACTAGAGACCTAGGGGAATCAAAGATGGGCTGACTTGTGGGGCTCTGACCAGGTTCTGTTACCCAGAATCCTTTGCAAACCTCAAAATCTGGCTAAAAAAACATATTTTCCTCACATTTTGGTGACAGAAAGTTCTGGAATCTGAGAGAGCCACAAATTTCCTTCCACCCAGCGTTCCCCCAAGTCTCCCGATATAAATGGTACCTCACTTGTGTGGGTAGGCCTAGCGCCCGCGACAGGATATGCCCCAAAACACAACGTGGACACATCACAGAAAACAGAGCTGTTTTTTGCAAAGTGCCTACCTGTAGATTTTGGCCTCTAGCTCAGCCGGCACCTAGGGAAACCTACCAAACCTGTGCATTTTTAAAAACTAGAGACATAGGGGAATCCAAGATGGGGTGACTTGTGGGGCTCTGACCAGGTTCTGTTACCCAGAATCCTTTGCAAACCTCAAAATTTGGCTAAAAAAACATATTTTCCTCACATTTCGGAGACAGAAAGTTCTGGAATCTGAGAGGAGCCACAAATTTCCTTCCACCCAGCGTTCCCCCAAGTCTCCCGATAAAAATGATACCTCACTTGAGTGGGTAGTCCTAGCGCCCGTGACAGGAAATGTCCCAATACACAAAGTGGGCACATCCCATTTTTTGATAGAAAACAGAGCTGTTTTTTGGAAAGTGCCTACCTGTAGATTTTAGCCTCTAGCTCAGCCGGCACCTAGGGAAACCTACCAAACCTGTGCATTTTTGAAATCTAGAGACCTAGGGGAATCCAAGATGGGGTGACTTGTGCGGCTTTGACCAGGTTCTGTTACCCAGAATCCTTTGCAAACCTCAAAATTTGGCTAAAAAAACACATTTTCCTCACATTTCGGTGACAGAAAGTTCTGGAATCTGAGAGGAGCCACAAATTTCCTTCCACCCAGCGTTCCCCCAAGTCTCCCGATAAAAATGATACCTCACTTGTGTGGGCAGTCCTAGCGCCCGCGACAGGAAATGTCCCAAAACAAAAAGTGGGCACATCCCATTTTTTGACAGAAAACAGAGCTGTTTTTTGCAAAGTGCCTACCTGTATTTTGGCCTCTAGCTCAGCCGGCACCAAGGGAAACCTACCAAACCTGTGCATTTTTGAAAACTAGAGACCTAGGGGAATCAAAGATGGGCTGACTTGTGGGCCTCTGACCAGGTTCTGTTACCCAGAATCCTTTGCAAACCTCAAAATCTGGCTAAAAAAACATATTTTCCTCACATTTCGGAGACAGAAAGTTCTGTTATCTGAGAGGAGCCACAAATTTCCTTCCACCCAGCGTTCCCCCAAGTCTCCCGATATAAATGGTACCTCACTTGTGTGGGTAGGCCTAGCCCCCGCGACAGGATATGCCCCAAAACACAACGTGGACACATCGTGGACAAACCTACCAAACCTGTGCATTTTTGAAATATAGAGACCTAGGGGAATCCAAGATGGGGTGACTTGTGCGGCTCTGACCAGGTTCTGTTACCCAGAATCCTTTGCAAACCTCAAAATCTGGCTAAAAAAACATATTTTCCTCACATTTAGGTGACAGAAAGTTCTGGAATCTGAGAGAGCCACAAATTTCCTTCCACCCAGCGTTCCCCCAAGTCTCCCGATGTAAATGGTACCTCACTTGTGTGGGTAGGCCTAGCGCCCGCGACAGGATATGCCCCAAAACACAACGTGGACACATCACAAAAAACAGAGCTGTTTTTTGCAAAGTGCCTACCTGTAGATTTTGGCCTCTAGCTCAGCCGGCACCTAGGGAAACCTACCAATCCTGTGCATTTTTAAAAACTAGAGACTTACGGGAATCCAAGATGGGGTGACTTGTGGGGCTCTGACCAGGTTCTGTTACCCAGAATCCTTTGCAAACCTCAAAATTTGGCTAAAAAAACATATTTTCCTCACATTTCGGAGACAGAAAGTTCTAGAATCTGAGAGGAGCCACAAATTTCCTTCCACCCAGCGTTCCCCCAAGTCTCCCGATATAAATGGTACCTCACTTGTGTGGGTAGGCCTAGCGCCCGCGACAGGATATGCCCCAAAACACAACGTGGACACATCACAGAAAACAGAGCTGTTTTTTGCAAAGTGCCTACCTGTAGATTTTGGCCTCTAGCTCAGCCGGCACCTAGGGAAACCTACCAAACCTGTGCATTTTTAAAAACTAGAGACATAGGGGAATCCAAGATGGGGTGACTTGTGGGGCTCTGACCAGGTTCTGTTACCCAGAATCCTTTGCAAACCTCAAAATTTGGCTAAAAAAACATATTTTCCTCACATTTCGGAGACAGAAAGTTCTGGAATCAGAGAGGAGCCACAAATTTCCTTCCACCCAGCGTTCCCCCAAGTCTCCCGATAAAAATGATACCTCACTTGAGAGGGTAGTCCTAGCGCCCGTGACAGGAAATGTCCCAATACACAAAGTGGGCACATCCCATTTTTTGATAGAAAACAGAGCTGTTTTTTGGAAAGTGCCTACCTGTAGATTTTAGCCTCTAGCTCAGCCGGCACCTAGGGAAACCTACCAAACCTGTGCATTTTTTAAATCTAGAGACCTAGGGGAATCCAAGATGGGGTGACTTGTGCGGCTTTGACCATGTTCTGTTACCCAGAATCCTTTGCAAACCTCAAAATTTGGCTAAAAAAACACATTTTCCTCACATTTCGGTGACAGAAAGTTCTGGAATCTGAGAGGAGCCACAAATTTCCTTCCACCCAGCGTTCCCCCAAGTCTCCCGATAAAAATGATACCTCACTTGTGTGGGCAGTCCTAGCGCCCGCAACAGGAAATGTCCCAAAACATAAAGTGGGCACATCCCATTTTTTGACAGAAAACAGAGCTGTTTTTTGCAAAGTGCCTACCTGTATTTTGGCCTCTAGCTCAGCCGGCACCAAGGGAAACCTACCAAACCTGTGCATTTTTGAAAACTAGAGACCTAGGGGAATCAAAGATGGGCTGACTTGTGGGGCTCTGACCAGGTTCTGTTACCCAGAATCCTTTGCAAACCTCAAAATCTGGCTAAAAAAACATATTTTCCTCACATTTTGGTGACAGAAAGTTCTGGAATCTGAGAGAGCCACAAATTTCCTTCCACCCAGCGTTCCCCCAAGTCTCCCGATGTAAATGGTACCTCACTTGTGTGGGTAGGCCTAGCGCCCGCGACAGGATATGCCCCAAAACACAACGTGGACACATCACAAAAAACAGAGCTGTTTTTTGCAAAGTGCCTACCTGTAGATTTTGGCCTCTAGCTCAGCCGGCACCTAGGGAAACCTACCAATCCTGTGCATTTTTAAAAACTAGAGACTTACGGGAATCCAAGATGGGGTGACTTGTGGGGCTCTGACCAGGTTCTGTTACCCAGAATCCTTTGCAAACCTCAAAATTTGGCTAAAAAAACATATTTTCCTCACATTTCGGAGACAGAAAGTTCTGGAATCTGAGAGGAGCCACAAATTTCCTTCCACCCAGCGTTCCCCCAAGTCTCCCGATATAAATGGTACCTCACTTGTGTGGGTAGGCCTAGCGCCCGCGACAGGATATGCCCCAAAACACAACGTGGACACATCACAGAAAACAGAGCTGTTTTTTGCAAAGTGCCTACCTGTAGATTTTGGCCTCTAGCTCAGCCGGCACCTAGGGAAACCTACCAAACCTGTGCATTTTTAAAAACTAGAGACCTAGGGGAATCCAAGATGGGGTGACTTGTGGGGCTCTGACCAGGTTCTGTTACCCAGAATCCTTTGCAAACCTCAAAATTTGGCTAAAAAAACATATTTTCCTCACATTTCGGAGACAGAAAGTTCTGGAATCTGAGAGGAGCCACAAATTTCCTTCCACCCAGCGTTCCCACAAGTCTCCCGATATAAATGGTACCTCACTTGTGTGGGTAGGCCTAGCGCCCGCGACAAGATATGCCCCAAAACACAACGTGGATACATCAGAGAAAACAGAGCTGTTTTTTGCAAAGTGCCTACCTGTAGATTTTGGCCTCTAGCTCAGCCGGCACCGAGGGAAACCTACCAAACCTGTGCAATTTTGAAAACTAGAGACTTAGGGGAATCCAAGATGGGGTGACTTGTGGGGCTCTGACCAGGTTCTGTTACCCAGAATCCTTTGCAAACCTCAAAATGTGGCTAAAAAAATATATTTTCCTTACATTTCGGAGACAGAAAGTTCTGGAATCTGAGAGGAGCCACAAATTTCCTTCCACCCAGCGTTCCCCCAAGTCTCCCGATAAAAATTATACCTCACTTGTGTGGGTAGTCCTAGCGCCTGCGACAGGAAATGTCCCAAAACACAAAGTGGGCACATCCCATTTTTTGACAGAAAACAGAGCTGTTTTTTGCAAAGTGCCTACCTGTAGATTTTGGCCTCTAGCTCAGCCGGCACCTAGGGAAACCAACCAAACCTGTGCATTTTTTAAAACTAGAGACCTAGGGGAATCCAAGATGGGGTGACTGTGGGGCTCTGATCAGGTTCTGTTACCCAGAATCCTTTGCAAATCTCAAAATTTGGCTAAAAAAACATATTTTCCTCACATTTCGGTGACAGAAAGTTCTGGAATCTGAGAGGAGCCACAAATTTCCTTCCACCCAGCGTCCCCCTAATTCTCCCGATATAAATGGTACCTCACTTGTGTGGGTAGGCCTAGCGCCCGCGACAGGATATGCCCCAAAACACAACGTGGACACATCACAGAAAACAGAGCTGTTTTTTGCAAAGTGCCTACCTGTAGATTTTGGCCTCTAGCTCAGCCGGCACCTAGGGAAACCTACCAAACCTGTGCATTTTTAAAAACTAGAGACCTAGGGGAATCCAAGATGGGGTGACTTGTGGGGCTCTGACCAGGTTCTGTTACCCAGAATCCTTTGCAAACCTCAAAATTTGGCTCAAAAACACATTTTCCTCACATTTCGGTGACAGAAAGTTCTGGAATCTGAGAGGAGCCACAAATTTCCTTCCACCAAGCGTTCCCCCAAGTCTCCCGATAAAAATGATACCTCACTTGTGTGGGTAGTCCTAGCGCCCGTGACAGGAAATGTCCCAAAACACAAAGTGGGCACATCCCATTTTTTGACAGAAAACAGAGCTGTTTTTTGGAAAGTGCCTACCTGTAGATTTTAGCCTCTAGCTCAGCCGGCACCTAGGGAAACCTACCAAATCTGTGCATTTTTGAAAACTAGAGACCTAGGGTAATCCAAGATGGGGTGACTGTGGGGCTCTGACCAGGTTCTGTTACCCAGAATCCTTTGCAAACCTCAAAATTTGGATGAAAAAACGTATTTTACTCACATTTCGGTGACAGAAAGTTCTGGAATCTGAGAGGAGCCACAAATTTCCTTCTACCCAGCGTTCCCCTAAGTCTCCCGATAAAAATGGTACCTCACTTGTGTGGGTAGGCCTAGCGCCCGTTTCAGGATTGCCCCAAAACACAACGTGGACACATCACAGAAAACAGAGCTGTTTTTTGCAAAGTGCCTACCTGTAGATTTTGGCCTCTAGCTCAGCCGGCACCAAGGGAAACCTACCAAACCTGTGCATTTTTGAAAACTAGAGACATAGGGGAATCCAAGATGGGGTGACTTGTGGGGCTCTGACCAGGTTCTGTTACCCAGAATCCTTTGCAAACCTCAAAATTTGGCTAAAAAAACATATTTTCCTCACATTTCGGTGACAGAAAGTTCTGGAATCTGAGAGGAGCCACAAATTTCCTTCCACCCAGCGTTCCCCTAAGTCTCCCGATACAAATGGTACCTCACTTGTGTGGGTAGGCCTAGCGCCCGCGACAGGATTGCCCCAAAACACAACGTGGACACATCACAGAAAACAGAGCTGTTTTTTGCAAACTGCCTACCTGTAGATTTTGGCCTCTAGCTCAGCCGGCACCTAGGAAAACCTACCAAACCTGTGCATTTTTTTAAACTAGAGACCTAGGGTAATCCAAGATGGGCTGACTTGTGGGGCTCTGACCAGGTTCTGTTACCCAGAATCCTTTGCAAACCTCAAAATTTGGCTAAAAAAACATATTTTCCTCACATTTCGGTGACTGAAAGTTCTGGAATCTGAGAGGAGCCATAAATTTCTTCCCACCCAGCGTTCCCCCAAGTCTCCCGATAAAAATGGTACCTAACTTGTTTGGGTAGACCTAGCGCCCGCGACAGGATATGCCCCAAAACACAACGTGGACACATCACAGAAAACAGAGCTGTTTTTTGCAAAGTGCCTACCTGTATATTTTTACCCACTAGCTCAGCCGGCACCTAGGGAAACCTACCAAACCTGTGGATTTTTGAAATCTAGAGACCTACGGGAATCCAAGATGGGGTGACTTGTGCGGCTTTGACCAGGTTCTGTTACCCAGAATCCTTTGCAAACCTCAAAATTTGGCTAAAAAAACACATTTTCCTCACATTTCGGTGACAGAAAGTTCTGGAATCTGAGAGGAGCCACAAATTTCCTTCCACCCAGCGTTCCCCCAAGTCTCCCGATAAAAATGATACCTCACTTGTGTGGGTAGTCCTAGCGCCCGCGACAGGAAATGTCCAAAAACACAAAGTGGGCACACCCCTTTTTTTGACAGAAAACAGAGCTGTTTTTTGCAAAGTGCCTACCTGTAGATTTTGGCCTCTAGCTCAGCCGGCACCAAGGGAAACCTACCAAACCTGTGCATTTTTGAAAACTAGAGACTTAGGGGAATCAAAGATAGGCTGACTTGTGGGGCTCTGACCAGGTTCTGTTACCCAGAATCCTTTGCAAACCTCAAAATTTGGCTAAAAAAACATATTTTCCTCACATTTCGGTGACAGAAAGTTCTGGAATCTGAGAGGAGCCACAAATTTCTTCCCACCCAGTGTTCCCCCAAGTCTCCTGATGAAAATGGTACCTCACTTGTGTGGGTAGGCCTAGCGCCCGCAACAGGATATGCCCCAAAATACAACGTGGACACATCACAGAAAACAGAGCTGTTTTTTGCAAAGTGCCTACCTGT
This sequence comes from Pleurodeles waltl, assembly GCF_031143425.1. Classification (NCBI taxonomy): domain Eukaryota; kingdom Metazoa; phylum Chordata; class Amphibia; order Caudata; family Salamandridae; genus Pleurodeles; species Pleurodeles waltl. The sequence continues at coordinate 1,063,181,786 of NC_090444.1, forward strand.
AGATTTTGGCCTCTAGCTCAGCCGGCACCTATGGAAACTTACCAAACCTGTGCATTTTTAAAAACTAGAGACCTAGGGGAATCCAAGATGGGGTGACTTGTGGGGCTCTGACCAGGTTCTGTTACCCAGAATCCTTTGCAAACCTCAAAATTTGGCTGAAAAACACATTTTCCTCACATTTCGGTGACAGAAAGTTCTGGAATCTGAGAGGAGCCACAAATTTCCTTCCACCCAGCGTTCCCCCAAGTCTCCCGATAAAAATGATACCTCACTTGTGTGGGTAGTCCTAGCGCCCGTGACAGGAAATGTCCCAAAACACAAAGTGGGCACATCCCATTTTTTGACAGAAAACAGAGCTGTTTTTTGGAAAGTGCCTACCTGTAGATTTTGGCCTCTAGCTCAGCCGGCACCTAGGGAAACCTACCAAACCTGTGCATTTTTGAAAACTAGAGACCTAGGGGAATCCAAGATGGGGTGACTGTGGGGCTCTGATCAGGTTCTGTTACCCAGAATCCTTTGCAAACCTCAAAATTTGGATGAAAAAACATATTTTACTCACATTTCGGTGACAGAAAGTTCTGGAATCTGAGAGGAGCCACAAATTTCCTACTACCCAGCGTTCCCCTAAGTCTCTCGATAAAAATGGTACCTCACTTGTGTGGGTAGGCCTAGCGCCCGTTTCAGGATTGCCCCAAAACACAACGTGGACACATCACAGAAAACAGAGCTGTTTTTTGCAAAGTGCCTACCTGTAGATTTTGGCCTCTAGCTCAGCCGGCACCTAGGGAAACATAACAAACCTGTGCATTTTTGAAAACTAGAGACCTAGGGGAATCCAAGATGGGTTGACTTGTGTGGCTCTAACCAGGTTCTGTTACCGAGAATCCTTTGCAAACCTCAAAATTTGGCTAAAAAAAACACATTTTCGTCACATATCGGTGACAGAAACTTCTGGAATCTGAGAGGAGCCACAAATTTCCTTCCACCCAGCGTTCCCGCAAGTCTCCCGATAAAAATGATACCTCACTTGTGTGGGTAGGCCTAGCGCCCGCGACAGGATAATCCCAAAACACAACGTGGACACATCACAGAAAACAGAGCTGTTTTTTGCAAAGTGCCTACCTGTAGATTTTGGCCTCTAGATCAGCCGGCACCTACGGAAACCTTCCAAACCTGTGCATTTTTTGAAACTAGAGACCTAGGGGAATCCAAGATGGGGTGACTTGTGGGGCTCTGACCAGGTTCTGTTACCCAGAATCCTTTGCAAACCTCAAAATTTGGCTAAAAAAACATATTTTCCTCACATTTCGGTGACTGAAAGTTCTGGAATCTGAGAGGAGCCACAAATTTCTTCCCACCCAGCGTTCCCGCAAGTCTCCCGATAAAAATGGTACCTAACTTGTGTGGGTAGGCCTAGCGCCCGCGACAGGATATGCCCAAAAACACAACGTGGACACATCACAGAAAACAGAGCTGTTTTTTGCAAAGTGCCTACCTGTAGATTTTGGCCTCTAGCTCAGCCGGCACCTAGGGAAACCTACCAAACCTGTGGATTTTTGAAATCTAGAGACCTACGGGAATCCAAGATGGGGTGACTTGTGCGGCTTTGACCAGGTTCTGTTACCCACAATCCTTTGCAAACCTCAAAATTTGGCTAAAAAAACACATTTTCCTCACATTTCGGTGACAGAAAGTTCTGGAATCTGAGAGGAGCCACAAATTTCCTTCCACCCAGCGTTCCCCCAAGTCTCCCGATAAAAATGATACCTCACTTGTGTGGGCAGTCCTAGCGCCCGCAACAGGAAATGTCCCAAAACACAAAGTGGGCACATCCCATTTTTTGACAGAAAACAGAGCTGTTTTTTGCAAAGTGCCTACCTGTATTTTGGCCTCTAGCTCAGCCGGCACCAAGGGAAACCTACCAAACCTGTGCATTTTTTAAAACTAGAGACCTAGGGGAATCAAAGATGGGCTGACTTGTGGGGCTCTGACCAGGTTCTGTTACCCAGAATCCTTTGCAAACCTCAAAATCTGGCTAAAAAAACATATTTTCCTCACATTTCGGTGACAGAAAGTTCTGGAATCTGAGAGAGCCACAAATTTCCTTCCACCCAGCGTTCCCCTAAGTCTCCCGATGTAAATGGTACCTCACTTGTGTGGGTAGGCCTAGCGCCCGCAACAGGATATGCCCCAAAACACAACGTGGACACATCACAGAAAACAGAGCTGTTTTTTGCAAAGTGCCTACCTGTAGATTTTGGCCTCTAGCTCAGCCGGCACCTAGGGAAACCTACCAAACCTGTGCATTTTTAAAAACTAGAGACTTCGGGGAATCCAAGATGGGGTGACTTGTGGGGCTCTGACCAGGTTCGGTTACCCAGAATCCTTTGCAAACCTCAAAATTTGGCTAAAAAAACATATTTTCCATACATTTCGGAGACAGAAAGTTCTGGAATCTGAGAGGAGCCACAAATTTCCTTCCACCCAGCGTTCCCCCAAGTCTCCCGATATAAATGGTACCTCATATGGGGGGGTAGGCCTAACGCCCGCGACAGGATATGCCCCAAAACACAACGTGGACACATCACAGAAAACAGAGCTGTTTTTTGCAAAGTGCCTACCTGTAGATTTTGGCCTATAGCTCAGCCGGCACGTAGGGAAACCTACCAAACCTGTGCATTTTTTAAAACTAGAGCCCTAGGGGAATCCAAGATGGGGTGACTTGTGGGGCTCTGACCAGGTTCTGTTACCCAGAATCCTTTGCAAACCTCAAAATTTGGCTCAAAAACACATTTTCCTCACATTTCGGTGACAGAAAGTTCTGGAATCTGAGAGGAGCCACAAATTTCCTTCCACCCAGCGTTCCCCCAAGTCTCCCGATAAAAATGATACCTCACTTGAGTGGGAAGTCCTAGCGCCCGTGACAGGAAATGTCCCAAAACACAAAGTGGGCACATCCCATTTTTTGATAGAAAACAGAGCTGTTTTTTGGAAAGTGCCTACTTGTAGATTTTAGCCTCTAGCTCAGCCGGCACCTAGGGAAACCTACCAAACCTGTGCATTTTTTAAAACTAGAGACCTAGGGGAATCCAAGATGGGGTGACTGTGGGGCTCTGACCCGGTTCTGTTACCCAGGAATCCTTTGCAAACCTCAAAATTTGCATTAAAAAACATATTTTACTCACATTTCGGTGACAGAAAGTTCTGGAATCTGAGAGGAGCCTCAAATTTCCTTCCACCCAGCGTTCCCCTAAGTCTCCCGATAAAAATGGTACCTCACTTGTGTGGGTAGGCCTAGCGCCCGCGACAGGATTGCCCCAAAACACAACGTGGACACATCACAGAAAACAGAGCTGTTTTTTGCAAAGTGCCTACCTGTAGATTTTGGCCTCTAGCTCAGCCGTCACCTAGGGAAACCTGCCAAACCTGTGCATTTTTGAAAACTAGAGGCCTAGGGGAATCCAAGATGGGGTGACTTGTGGGGCTCTGACCAGGTTCTGTTACTCAGAATCCTTTGCAAACCTCAAAATTTGGCTAAAAAACACATTTTCCTCACATTTCGGTGACAGAAAAATCTGGAATCTGAGAGGAGCCACAAATTCCCTTCCACCCAGCGTTCCCCCAAGTCTCCCGATAAAAATTATACCTCACTTGTGTGGGTAGTCCTAGCGCCTGCGACAGGAAATGTCCCAAAACACAAAGTGGGCACATCCCATTTTTTGACAGAAAACAGAGCTGTTTTTTGCAAAGTGCCTACCTGTAGATTTTAGCCTCTAGCTCAGCCGGCACCTAGGGAAACCTACCAAACCTGTGCGATTTTGAAAACTAGAGACTTAGGGGAATCCAAGATGGGGTGACTTGTGGGGCTCTGACCAGGTTCTGTTACCCAGAATCCTTTGCAAACCTCAAAATGTGGCTAAAAAAACATATTTTCCTCACATTTCGGAGACAGAAAGTTCTGGAATCTGAGAGGAGCCACAAATTTCCTTCCACCCAGCGTTCCCACAAGTCTCCCGATATAAATGGTACCTCACTTGTGTGGGTAGGCCTAACGCCCGCGACAGGATTTCCCCAAAAAACAACGTGGACACATCACAGAAAACAGCTGTTTTTTGCAAAGTGCCTACCTGTAGATTTTGGCCTCTAGCTCAGCCGGCACCTAGGGAAACCTACCAAACCTGTGCCTTTTTAAAAACTAGAGGCCTAGGGGAATCCAAGATGGGGTGACTTGTGGGGCTCTGAACAGGTTCTGTTACCCAGAATCCTTTGCAAACCTCAAAATTTGGCTAAAAAACACATTTTCCTCACATTTCGGTGACAGAAAGTTCTGGAATCTGAGAGGAGCCACAAATTTCCTTCCACCCAGCGTTCCCCCAAGTCTCCCGATAAAAATTATACCTCACTTGTGTGGGTAGTCCTAGCGCCTGCTACAGGAAATGTCCCAAAACACAAAGTGGGAACATCCCATTTTTTGACAGAAAACAGAGCTGTTTTTTGCAAAGTGCCTACCTGTAGATTTTGGCCTCTAGCTCAGCCGGCACCTAGGGAAACCAACCAAACCTGTGCATTTTTTTAAACTAGAGACCTAGGGGAATCCAAGATGGGGTGACTGTGGGGCTCTGATCAGGTTGTGTTACCCAGAATCCTTTGCAAACCTCAAAATTTGGCTAAAAAAACATATTTTCCTCACATTTCGGTGACAGAAAGTTCTGCAATCTGAGAGGAGCCACAAATTTCCTTCCACCCAGCGTCCCCCTAAGTCTCCCGATATAAATGGTACCTCACTTGTGTGGGTAGGCCTAGCGCCCGCGACAGTATTTTCCCAAAACACAACGTGGACACATCACAGAAAACAGAGCTGTTTTTTGCAAACTGCCTAACTGTAGATTTTGGCCTCTAGCTCAGCCGGCACCTAGGGAAACCTACCAAACCTGTGCATTTTTGAAAACTAGAGACCTAGGGGAATCCAAGATGGGGTGACTGTGGGGCTCTGACCAGGTTCTGTTACCCAGAATCCTTTGCAAACCTCAAAATTTGGCTAAAAAACATATTTTCCTCACATTTCGGTGACAGAAAGTTCTGGAATCTGAGAGGAGCCACAATTTCATTCCACCCAGCGTTCCCACAAGTCTCCCGATGAAAATGGTACCTCACTTGTGTGGGTAGGCCTAGCGCCCGCGACAGGATATGCCCCAAAACACAACGTGGACACATCACAGAAAACAGAGCTGTTTTTTGCAAAGTGCCTACCTGTAGATTTTGGCCTCTAGCTCAGCCGGCACCTAGGGAAACCTACCAAACCTGTGCATTTTTAAAAACTAGAGACCTAGGGGAATCCAAGATGGGGTGACTTGTGCGGCTCTGATCAGGTTCTGTTACCCAGAATCCTTTGCAAACCTCAAAATTTGGCTAAAAAAACAAATTTTCCTCACATTTCGGTGACAGAAAGTTCTGGAATCTGAGAGGAGCCACAAATTTCCTTCCACCCAGCGTTCCCCCAAGTCTCCCGATCAAAATTATACCTCACTTGTGTGGGTAGTCCTAGCGCCTGCGACAGGAAATGTCCCAAAACACAAATTGGGCACATCCCATTTTTTGATAGAAAACAGAGCTGTTTTTTGCAAAGTCCCTACCTGTAGATTTTGGCCTTTAGCTCAGCCGGCACCAAGGGAAACCTACCAAACCTGTGCATTTTTGAAAACTAGAGACCTAGGGGAATCCAAGATGGGGGGACTTGTGGGGCTATGACCAGGTTCTGTTACCCAGAATCCTTTGCAAACCTCAAAATTTGGCTAAAAAAACATATTTTCCTCACATTTCGGTGACAGAAAGTTCTGGAATCTGAGAGGAGCCACAAATTTCCTTCCACCCAGCGTTCCCCTAAGTCTCCCGATAAAAATGGTACCTCACTTGTGTGGGTAGGCCTAGCGCCCGCGAGAGGATTGCCCCAAAACACAACGTGGACACATCACAGAAAACAGAGCTGTTTTTTGCAAACTGCCTACCTGTAGATTTTGGCCTCTAGCTCAGCCGGCACCTAGGAAAACCTACCAAACCTGTGCATTTTTGAAAACTAGAGACCTAGGGGAATCCAAGATGGGGTGACTTGTGGGGCTCTGACCAGGTTCTGTTACCCAGAATCCTTTGCAAACCTCAACATTTGGCTAAAAAAACACATTTTCCTCACATTTCGGTGACAGAAAGTTCTGGAATCTGAGAGGAGCCACAAATTTCCTTCCACCCAGCGTTCCCCCAAGTCTCCCGATAAAAATTATACCTCACTTGTGTGGGTAGTCCTAGCGCCTGCGACAGGAAATGTCCCAAAACACAAAGTGGGCACATCCCATTTTTTGACAGAAAACAGAGCTGTTTTTTGCAAAGTGCCTACCTGTAGATTTTGGTCTCTAGCTCAGCCGGCACCAAGGGAAACCTACCAAACCTGTGCATTTTTAAAAACTAGAGACCTAGGGGAATCCAACATGGGGTGACTTGTGGGGCTCTGACCAGGTTCTGTTACCCAGAATCCTTTGCAAACCTCAAAATTTGGCAAAATAAACATATTATCCTCACATTTCGGTGACAGAAAGTTCTGGAATCTGAGAGGAGCCACAAATTTCTTCCCACCCAGCGTTCCCCCAAGTCTCCCGATAAAAATGGTACCTCACTTGTGTGGGTAGGCCTAGCGCCCGCGACAGGATATGCCCCAAAACACAACGTGGACACATCACAGAAAACAGAGCTGATTTTTGCAAAGTGCCTACCTGTAGATTTTGGCCTCTAGCTCAGCCGGCACCTAGGGAAACCGACCAAACCTGTGCATTTTTGAAAACTAGAGACCTAGGGGAATCCAAGATGGGGTGACTTGTGGGGCTCTGACTAGGTTCTGTTACCCAGAATCCTTTGCAAACCTCAAAATTTGGCTGAAAAACACATTTTCCTCACATTTCGGTGACAGAAAGTTCTGGAATATGAGAGGAGCCACAAATTTCCTTCCACCCAGCGTTCCCCCAAGTCGCCCGATAAAAATGATACCTCACTTGTGTGGGTAGTCCTAGCGCCCGCAACAGGAAATGTCCAAAAACACAAAGTGGGCACATCCCTTTTTTTGACAGAAAACAGAGCTGTTTTTTGCAAAATGCCTACCTGTAGATTTTGGCCTCTAGCTCAGCCGGCACCAAGGGAAACCTACCAAACCTGTGCATTTTTGAAAACTAGAGACTTAGGGGAATCAAAGATGGGCTGACTTGTGGGGCTCTGACCAGGTTCTGTTACCCAGAATCCTTTGCAAACCTCAAAATTTGGCTAAAAAAACATATTTTCCTCACATTTCGGTGACAGAAAGTTCTGGAATCTGAGAGGAGCCACAAATTTCTTCCCACCCAGTGTTCCCCCAAGTCTCCTGATGAAAATGGTACCTCACTTGTGTGGGTAGGCCTAGCGCCCGCGACAGGATATGCCCCAAAACACAACGTGGACACATCACAGAAAACAGAGCTGTTTTTTGCAAAGTGCCTACCTGTAGATTTTGGCCTCTAGCTCAGCCGGCACCTAGGGAAACCTACCAAACCTGTGCATTTTAAAAACTAGAGACCTAGGGGAATCCAAGATGGGGTGACTTGTGCGGCTCTGATCAGGTTCTGTTACCCAGAATCCTTTGCAAACCTCAAAATTTGGCTAAAAAAACACATTTTCCTCACATTTCGGTGACAGAAAGTTCTGGAATCTGAGAGGAGCCACAAATTTCCTTCCACCCAGCGTTCCCCCAAGTCTCCCGATCAAAATTATACCTCACTTGTGTGGGTAGTCCTAGCGCCTGCGACAGGAAATGTCCCAAAACACAAATTGGGCACATCCCATTTTTTGATAGAAAACAGAGCTGTTTTTTGCAAAGTCCCTACCTGTAGATTTTGGCCTTTAGCTCAGCCGGCACCAAGGGAAACCTACCAAACCTGTGCATTTTTGAAAACTAGAGACCTAGGGGAATCCAAGATGGGGTGACTTGTGGGGCTATGACCAGGTTCTGTTACCCAGAATCCTTTGCAAACCTCAAAATTTGGCTGAAAAACACATTTTCCTCACATTTCGGTGACAGAAAGTTCTGGAATATGAGAGGAGCCACAAATTTCCTTCCACCCAGCGTTCCCCCAAGTCGCCCGATAAAAATGATACCTCACTTGTGTGGGTAGTCCTAGCGCCCGAAACAGGAAATGTCCAAAAACACAAAGTGGGCACATCCCTTTTTTTGACAGAAAACAGAGCTGTTTTTTGCAAAGTGCCTACCTGTAGATTTTGGCCTCTAGCTCAGCCGGCACCAAGGGAAACCTACCAAACCTGTGCATTTTTGAAAACTAGAGACTTAGGGGAATCAAAGATGGGCTGACTTGTGGGGCTCTGACCAGGTTCTGTTACCCAGAATCCTTTGCAAACCTCAAAATTTGGCTAAAAAAACATATTTTCCTCACATTTCGGTGACAGAAAGTTCTGGAATCTGAGAGGAGCCACAAATTTCTTCCCACCCAGTGTTCCCCCAAGTCTCCTGATGAAAATGGTACCTCACTTGTGTGGGTAGGCCTAGCGCCCGCGACAGGATATGCCCCAAAACACAACGTGGACACATCACAGAAAACAGAGCTGTTTTTTGCAAAGTGCCTACCTGTAGATTTTGGCCTCTAGCTCAGCCGGCACCTAGGGAAACCTACCAAACCTGTGCATTTTTAAAAACTAGAGACCTAGGGGAATCCAAGATGGGGTGACTTGTGCGGCTCTGATCAGGTTCTGTTACCCAGAATCCTTTGCAAACCTCAAAATTTGGCTAAAAAAACATATTTTCCTCACATTTCGGTGACAGAAAGTTCTGGAATCTGAGAGGAGCCACAAATTTCCTTCCACCCAGCGTTCCCCTAAGTCTCCCGATAAAAATGGTACCTCACTTGTGTGGGTAGGCCTAGCGCCCGCGACAGGATTGCCCCAAAACACAACGTGGACACATCACAGAAAACAGAGCTGTTTTTTGCAAACTGCCTACCTGTAGATTTTGGCCTCTAGCTCAGCCGGCACCTAGGAAAACCTACCAAACCTGTGCATTTTTGAAAACTAGAGACCTAGGGGAATCCAAGATGGGGTGACTTGTGGGGCTCTGACCAGGTTCTGTTACCCAGAATCCTTTGCAAACCTCAAAATTTGGCTAAAAAAAACACATTTTCCTCACATTTCGGTGACAGAAAGTTCTGGAATCTGAGAGGAGCCACAAATTTCCTTCCACCCAGCGTTCCCCCAAGTCTCCCGATAAAAATTATACCTCACTTGTGTGGGTAGTCCTAGCGCCTGCGACAGGAAATGTCCCAAAACACAAAGTGGGCACATCCCATTTTTTGACAGAAAACAGAGCTGTTTTTTGCAAAGTGCCTACCTGTAGATTTTGGCCTCTAGCTCAGCCGGCACCTAGGGAAACCGACCAAACCTGTGCATTTTTGAAAACTAGAGACCTAGGGGAATCCAAGATGGGGTGACTTGTGGGGCTCTGACTAGGTTCTGTTACCCAGAATCCTTTGCAAACCTCAAAATTTGGCTGAAAAACACATTTTCCTCACATTTCGGTGACAGAAAGTTCTGGAATATGAGAGGAGCCACAAATTTCCTTCCACCCAGCGTTCCCCCAAGTCGCCCGATAAAAATGATACCTCACTTGTGTGGGTAGTCCTAGCGCCCGCAACAGGAAATGTCCAAAAACACAAAGTGGGCACATCCCTTTTTTTGACAGAAAACAGAGCTGTTTTTTGCAAAGTGCCTACCTGTAGATTTTGGCCTCTAGCTCAGCCGGCACCAAGGGAAACCTACCAAACCTGTGCATTTTTGAAAACTAGAGACTTAGGGGAATCAAAGATGGGCTGACTTGTGGGGCTCTGACCAGGTTCTGTTACCCAGAATCCTTTGCAAACCTCAAAATTTGGCTAAAAAAACATATTTTCCTCACATTTCGGTGACAGAAAGTTCTGGAATCTGAGAGGAGCCACAAATTTCTTCCCACCCAGTGTTCCCCCAAGTCTCCTGATGAAAATGGTACCTCACTTGTGTGGGTAGGCCTAGCGCCCGCGACAGGATATGCCCCAAAACACAACGTGGACACATCACAGAAAACAGAGCTGTTTTTTGCATAGTGCCTACCTGTAGATTTTGGCCTCTAGCTCAGCCGGCACCTAGGGAAACCTACCAAACCTGTGCATTTTTAAAACTAGAGACCTAGGGGAATCCAAGATGGGGTGACTTGTGGGGCTCTGACCAGGTTCTGTTACCCAGAATCCTTTGCAAACCTCAAAATTTGGCTGAAAAACACATTTTCCTCACATTTCGGTGACAGAAAGTTCTGGAATCTGAGAGGAGCCACAAATTTCCTTCCACCAAGCGTTCCCCCAAGTCACCCGATAAAAATGATACCTCACTTGTGTGGGTAGTCCTAGCGCCCGTGACAGGAAATGTCCCAAAACACAAAGTGGGCACATCCCATTTTTTGACAGAAAACAGAGCTGTTTTTTGGAAAGTGCCTACCTGTAGATTTTGGTCTCTAGCTCAGCCGGCACCTAGGGAAACCTACCAAACATGTGCATTTTTGAAAACTAGAGACCTAGGGGAATCCAAGATGGGGTGACTGTGGGGCTCTGACCAGGTTCTGTTACCCAGAATCCTTTGCAAACCTCAAAATTTGGATGAAAAAACATATTTTACTCACATTTCGGTGACAGAAAGTTCTGGAATCTGAGAGGAGCCACATATTTCCTTCCACCCAGCGTTCCCCTAAGTCTTCCGATAAAAATGGTACCTCACTTGTGTGGGTAGGCCTAGCGCCCGTTTCAGGATTGCCCCAAAACACAACGTGGACACATCACAGAAAACAGAGCTGTTTTTTGCAAAGTGCCTTCCTGTAGATTTTGGCCTCTAGCTCAGCCGGCACCTAGGGAAACATAACAAACCTGTGCATTTTTGAAAACTAGAGACCTAGGGGAATCCAAGATGGGTTGACTTGTGTGGTTCTAACCAGGTTCTGTTACCCAGAATCCTTTGCAAACCTCAAAATTTGGCTAAAAAAACACATTTTCGTCAAATTTCGGTGACAGAAAGTTCTGGAATCTGAGAGGAGCCACAAATTTCCTTCCACCCAGCGTTCCCCCAAGTCTCCCGATAAAAATGATACCTCACTTGTGTGGGTAGTCCTAGCGCCCGCAACAGGAAATGTCCAAAAACACAAAGTGGGCTCATCCCTTTTTTTGACAGAAAACAGAGCTGTTTTTTGCAAAGTGCCTACCTGTAGATTTTGGCCTCTAGCTCAGCCGGCACCAAGGGAAACCTACCAAACCTGTGCATTTTTGAAAACTAGAGACTTAGGGGAATCAAAGATGGGCTGACTTGTGGGGCTCTGACCAGGTTCTGTTACCCAGAATCCTTTGCAAACCTCAAAATTTGGCTAAAAAAACATATTTTCCTCACATTTCGGTGACAGAAAGTTCTGGAATCTGAGAGGAGCCACAAATTTCTTCCCACCCAGTGTTCCCCCAAGTCTCCTGATGAAAATGGTACCTCACTTGTGTGGGTAGGCCTAGCGCCCGCGACAGGATATGCCCCAAAACACAACGTGGACACATCACAGAAAACAGAGCTGTTTTTTGCATAGTGCCTACCTGTAGATTTTGGCCTCTAGCTCAGCCGGCACCTAGGGAAACCTACCAAACCTGTGCATTTTTAAAAACTAGAGACCTAGGGGAATCCAAGATGGGGTGACTTGTGGGGCTCCGACCAGGTTCTGTTACCCAGAATCCTTTGCAAACCTCAAAATTTGGCTGAAAAACACATTTTCCTCATATTTCGGTGACAGAAAGTTCTGGAATCTGAGAGGAGCCACAAATTTCCTTCCACCAAGCGTTCCCCCAAGTCACCCGATAAAAATGATACCTCACTTGTGTGGGTAGTCCTAGCGCCCGTGACAGGAAATGTCCCAAAACACAAAGTGGGCACATCCCATTTTTTGACAGAAAACAGAGCTGTTTTTTGGAAAGTGCCTACCTGTAGATTTTGGTCTCTAGCTCAGCCGGCACCTAGGGAAACCTACCAAACCTGTGCATTTTTGAAAACTAGAGACCTAGGGGAATCCAAGATGGGGTGACTGTGGGGCTCTGACCAGGTTCTGTTACCCAGAATCCTTTGCAAACCTCAAAATTTGGATGAAAAAACATATTTTACTCACATTTCGGTGACAGAAAGTTCTGGAATCTGAGAGCAGCCACATATTTCCTTCCACCCAGCGTTCCCCTAAGTCTTCCGATAAAAATGGTACCTCACTTGTGTGGGTAGGCCTAGCGCCCGTTTCAGGATTGCCCCAAAACACAACGTGGACACATCACAGAAAACAGAGCTGTTTTTTGCAAAGTGCCTACCTGTAGATTTTGGCCTCTAGCTCAGCCGGCACCTAGGGAAACATAACAAACCTGTGCATTTTTGAAAACTAGAGACCTAGGGGAATCCAAGATGGGTTGACTTGTGTGGTTCTAACCAGGTTCTGTTACCCAGAATCCTTTGCAAACCTCAAAATTTGGCTAAAAAAACACATTTTCGTCAAATTTCGGTGACAGAAAGTTCTGGAATCTGAGAGGAGCCACAAATTTCCTTCCACCCAGCGTTCCCCCAAGTCTCCCGATAAAAATGATACCTCACTTGTGTGGGTAGTCCTAGCGCCCGCAACAGGAAATGTCCAAAAACACAAAGTGGGCACATCCCTTTTTTTGACAGAAAACAGAGCTGTTTTTTGCAAAGTGCCTACCTGTAGATTTTGGCCTCTAGCTCAGCCGGCACCAAGGGAAACCTACCAAACCTGTGCATTTTTGAAAACTAGAGACTTAGGGGAATCAAATATGGGCTGACTTGTGGGGCTCTGACCAGGTTCTGTTACCCAGAATCCTTTGGAAACCTCAAAATTTGGCTAAAAAAACATATTTTCCTCACATTTCGGTGACAGAAAGTTCTGGAATCTGAGAGGAGCCACACATTTCTTCCCACCCAGTGTTCCCCCAAGTCTCCTGATGAAAATGGTACCTCACTTGTGTGGGTAGTCCTAGCGCCCGTGACAGGAAATGTCCCAAAACACAAAGTGGGCACATCCCTTTTTTTGACAGAAAACAGAGCTGTTTTTTGCAAAGTGCCTACCTGTAGATTTTGGCCTCTAGCTCAGCCGGCACCTAGGGAAACCTACCAAACCTGTGCATTTTTAAAAACTAGAGACCTAGGGGAATCCAAGATGGGGTGACTTGTGGGGCTCTGACCAGGTTCTGTTACCCAGAATCCTTTGCAAACCTCAAAATTTGGCTGAAAAACACATTTTCCTCACATTTCGGTGACAGAAAGTTCTGGAATCTGAGAGGAGCCACAAATTTCCTTCCACCAAGCGTTCCCCCAAGTCACCCGATAAAAATGATACCTCACTTGTGTGGGTAGTCCTAGCGCCCGTGACAGGAAATGTCCCAAAACACAAAGTGGGCACATCCCATTTTTGACAGAAAACAGAGCTGTTTTTTGGAAAGTGCCTACCTGTAGATTTTGGTCTCTAGCTCAGCCGGCACCTAGGGAAACCTACCAAACCTGTGCATTTTTGAAAACTAGAGACCTAGGGGAATCCAAGATGGGGTGACTGTGGGGCTCTGACCAGGTTCTGTTACCCAGAATCCTTTGCAAACCTCAAAATTTGGATGAAAAAAACATATTTTACTCACATTTCGGTGACAGAAAGTTCTGGAATCTGAGAGGAGCCACATATTTCCTTCCACCCAGCGTTCCCCTAAGTCTTCCGATAAAAATGGTACCTCACTTGTGTGGGTAGGCCTAGCGCCCGTTTCAGGATTGCCCCAAAACACAACGTGGACACATCACAGAAAACAGAGCAGTTTTTTGCAAAGTGCCTACCTGTAGATTTTGGCCTCTAGCTCAGCCGGCACCTAGGGAAACATAACAAACCTGTGCATTTTTGAAAACTAGAGACCTAGGGGAATCCAAGATGGGTTGACTTGTGTGGTTCTAACCAGGTTCTGTTACCCAGAATCCTTTGCAAACCTCAAAATTTGGCTAAAAAAACACATTTTCGTCAAATTTCGGTGACAGAAAGTTCTGGAATCTGAGAGGAGCCACAAATTTCCTTCCACCCAGCGTTCCCCCAAGTCTCCCGATAAAAATGATACCTCACTTGTGTGGGTAGTCCTAGCGCCCGCAACAGGAAATGTCCAAAAACACAAAGTGGGCACATCCCTTTTTTTGACAGAAAACAGAGCTGTTTTTTGCAAAGTGCCTACCTGTAGATTTTGGCCTCTAGCTCAGCCGGCACCAAGGGAAACCTACCAAACCTGTGCATTTTTGAAAACTAGAGACTTAGGGGAATCAAATATGGGCTGCCTTGTGGGGCTCTGACCAGGTTCTGTTACCCAGAATCCTTTGCAAACCTCAAAATTTGGCTAAAAAAACATATTTTCCTCACATTTCGGTGACAGAAAGTTCTGGAATCTGAGAGGAGCCACAAATTTCTTCCCACCCAGTGTTCCCCCAAGTCTCCTGATGAAAATGGTACCTCACTTGTGTGGGTAGTCCTAGCGCCCGTGACAGGAAATGTCCCAAAACACAAAGTGGGCACATCCCTTTTTTTGACAGAAAACAGAGCTGTTTTTTGCAAAGTGCCTACCTGTAGATTTTGGCCTCTAGCTCAGCCGGCACCTAGGGAAACCTACCAAACCTGTGCATTTTTAAAAACTAGAGACCTAGGGGAATCCAAGATGGGGTGACTTGTGGGGCTCTGACCAGGTTCTGTTACCCAGAATCCTTTGCAAACCTCAAAATTTGGCTGAAAAACACATTTTCCTCACATTTCGGTGACAGAAAGTTCTGGAATCTGAGAGGAGCCACAAATTTCCTTCCACCAAGCGTTCCCCCAAGTCACCCGATAAAAATGATACCTCACTTGTGTGGGTAGTCCTAGCGCCCGTGACAGGAAATGTCCCAAAACACAAAGTGGGCACATCCCATTTTTTGACAGAAAACAGAGCTGTTTTTTGGAAAGTGCCTACCTGTAGATTTTGGTCTCTAGCTCAGCCGGCACCTAGGGAAACCTACCAAACCTGTGCATTTTTGAAAACTAGAGACCTAGGGGAATCCAAGATGGGGTGACTGTGGGGCTCTGACCAGGTTCTGTTACCCAGAATCCTTTGCAAACCTCAAAATTTGGATGAAAAAACATATTTTACTCACATTTCGGTGACAGAAAGTTCTGGAATCTGAGAGGAGCCACATATTTCCTTCCACCCAGCGTTCCCCTAAGTCTTCCGATAAAAATGGTACCTCACTTGTGTGGGTAGGCCTAGCGCACGTTTCAGGATTGCCCCAAAACACAACGTGGACACATCACAGAAAACAGAGCTGTTTTTTGCAAAGTGCCTACCTGTAGATTTTGGCCTCTAGCTCAGCCGGCACCTAGGGAAACATAACAAACCTGTGCATTTTTGAAAACTAGAGACCTAGGGGAATCCAAGATGGGTTGACTTGTGTGGTTCTAACCAGGTTCTGTTACCCAGAATCCTTTGCAAACCTCAAAATTTGGCTAAAAAAACACATTTTCGTCAAATTTCGGTGACAGAAAGTTCTGGAATCTGAGAGGAGCCACATATTTCCTTCCACCCAGCGTTCCCCCAAGTCTCCCGATAAAAATGATACCTCACTTGTGTGGGTAGGCCTAGCGCCCGCGACAGGATAATCCCAAAACACAACGTGGACACATCACAGAAAACAGAGCTGTTTTTTGCAAAGTGCCTACCTGTAGATTTTGGCCTCTAGATCTGCCGGCACCTACGGAAACCTACCAAACCTGTGATTTTTGGAAACTAGAGACCTAGGGGAATCCAAGATGGGCTGACTTGTGGGGCTCTGACCAGGTTCTGTTACCCAGAATCCTTTGCAAACCTCAAAATTTGGCTAAAAAAACATATTTTCCTCACATTTCGGTGACTGAAAGTTATGGAATCTGAGAGGAGCCACAAATTTCTTCCCACCCAGCGTTCCCCCAAGTCTCCCGATAAAAATGGTACCTAACTTGTGTGGGTAGGCCTAGAGCCCGCGACAGGATATGCCCCAAAACACAACGTGGACACATCACAGAAAACAGAGCTGTTTTTTGCAAAGTGCCTACCTGTAGATTTTGGCCTCTAGCTCAGCCGGCACCTAGGGAAACCTACCAAACCTGTGCATTTTTTAAATCTAGAGACCTAGGGGAATCCAAGATGGGGTGACTTGTGCGGCTTTGACCAGGTTCTGTTACCCAGAATCCTTTGCAAACCTCAACATTTGGCTAAAAAAACAAATTTTCCTCACATTTCGGTGACAGAAAGTTCTGGAATCTGAGAGGAGCCACAAATTTCCTTCCACCCAGCGTTCCCCCAAGTCTCCCGATAAAAATGATACCTCACTTGTGTGGGCAGTCCTAGCGCCCGCGACAGGAAATGTCCCAAAACACAAAGTGGGCACATCCCATTTTTTGACAGAAAACAGAGCTGTTTTTTGCAAAGTGCCTACCTGTATTTTGGTCTCTAGCTCAGCCGGCACCAAGGGAAACCTACCAAACCTGTGCATTTTTTAAAACTAGAGACCTAGGGGAATCAAAGATGGGCTGACTTGTGGGGCTCTGACCAGGTTCTGTTACCCAGAATCCTTTGCAAACCTCAAAATCTGGCTAAAAAAACATATTTTCCTCACATTTCGGTGACAGAAAGTTCTGGAATCTGAGAGAGCCACAAATTTCCTTCCACCCAGCGTTCCCCCAAGTCTCCCGATGTAAATGGTACCTCAACTGTGTGGGTAGGCCTAGCGCCCGCGACAGGATATGCCCCAAAACACAACGTGGACACATCACAGAAAACAGAGCTGTTTTTTGCAAAGTGCCTACCTGTAGATTTTGGCCTCTAGCTCAGCCGGCACCTAGGGAAACCTACCAAACCTGTGCATTTTTAAAAACTAGAGACTTAGGGGAATCCAAGATGGGGTGACTTGTGGGTCTCTGACCAGGTTCTGTTACCCAGAATCCTTTGCAAACCTCAAAATTTGGCTAAAAAAACATATTTTCCTCACATTTCGGAGACAGAAAGTTCTGGAATCTGAGAGGAGCCACAAATTTCCTTCCACCCAGCGTTCCCCCAAGTCTCCCGATAAAAATGATACCTCACTTGTGTGGGTAGTCCTAGCGCCCGCAACAGGAAATGTCCAAAAACACAAAGTGGGCACATCCCTTTTTTTGACAGAAAACAGAGCTGTTTTTTGCAAAGTGCCTACCTGTAGATTTTGGCCTCTAGCTCAGCCGGCACCAAGGGAAACCTACCAAACCTGTGCATTTTTTAAAACTAGAGACTTAGGGGAATCAAAGATGGGCTGACTTGTGGGGCTCTGACCAGGTTCTGTTACCCAGAATCCTTTGCAAACCTCAAAATTTGGCTAAAAAAACATATTTTCCTCACATTTCGGTGACAGAAAGTTCTGGAATCTGAGAGGAGCCACATATTTCCTTCCACCCAGCGTTCCCCTAAGTCTTCCGATAAAAATGGTACCTCACTTGTGTGGGTAGGCCTAGCGCCCGTTTCAGGATTGCCCCAAAACACAACGTGGACATATCACAGAAAACAGAGCTGTTTTTTGCAAAGTGCCTACCTGTAGATTTTGGCCTCTAGCTCAGCCGGCACCTAGGGAAACATAACAAACCTGTGCATTTTTAAAAACTAGAGACCTAGGGGAATCCAAGATGGGTTGACTTGTGTGGTTCTAACCAGGTTCTGTTACCCAGAATCCTTTGCAAACCTCAAAATTTGGCTAAAAAAACACATTTTCGTCAAATTTCGGTGACAGAAAGTTCTGGAATCTGAGAGGAGCCACAAATTTCCTTCCACCCAGCGTTCCCCCAAGTCTCCCGATAAAAATGATACCTCACTTGTGTGGGTAGGCCTAGCGCCCGCGACAGGATAATCCCAAAACACAACGTGGACACATCACAGAAAACAGAGCTGTTTTTTGCAAAGTGCCTACCTGTAGATTTTGGCCTCTAGATCAGCCGGCACCTACGGAAACCTACCAAACCTGTGCATTTTTTTAAACTAGAGACCTAGGGGAATCCAAGATGGGCTGACTTGTGGGGCTCTGACCAGGTTCTGTTACCCAGAATCCTTTGCAAACCTCAAAATTTGGCTAAAAAAACATATTTTCCTCACATTTCGGTGACTGAAAGTTACGGAATCTGAGAGGAGCCACAAATTTCTTCCCACCCAGCGTTCCCCCAAGTCTCCCGATAAAAATGGTACCTAACTTGTGTGGGTAGGCCTAGCGACCGCGACAGGATATGCCCCAAAACACAACGTGCACACATCACAGAAAACAGAGCTGTTTTTTGCAAAGTGCCTACCTGTAGATTTTGGCCTCTAGCTCAGCCGGCACCTAGGGAAACCTACCAAACCTGTGCATTTTTTAAATCTAGAGACCTAGGGGAATCCAAGATGGGGTGACTTGTGCGGCTTTGACCAGGTTCTGTTACCCAGAATCCTTTGCAAACCTCAAAATTTGGCTAAAAAAAAAAAATTTCCTCACATTTCGGTGACAGAAAGTTCTGGAATCTGAGAGGAGCCACAAATTTCCTTCCACCCAGCGTTCCCCCAAGTCTCCCGATAAAAATGATACCTCACTTGTGTGGGCAGTCCTAGCGCCCGCGACAGGAAATGTCCCAAAACACAGAGTGGGCACATCCCATTTTTTGACAGAAAACAGAGCTGTTTTTTGCAAAGTGCCTACCTGTATTTTGGTCTCTAGCTCAGCCGGCACCAAGGGAAACCTACCAAACCTGTGCATTTTTGAAAACTAGAGACCTAGGGGAATCAAAGATGGGCTGACTTGTGGGGCTCTGACCAGGTTCTGTTACCCAGAATCCTTTGCAAACCTCAAAATCTGGCTAAAAAAACATATTTTCCTCACATTTCGGTGACAGAAAGTTCTGGAATCTGAGAGAGCCACAAATTTCCTTCCACCCAGCGTTCCCCCAAGTCTCCCAATGTAAATGGTACCTCAACTGTGTGGGTAGGCCTAGCGCCCGCGACAGGATATGCCCCAAAACACAACGTGGACACATCACAGAAAACAGAGCTGTTTTTTGCAAAGTGCCTACCTGTAGATTTTGGCCTCTAGCTCAGCCGGCACCTAGGGAAACCTACCAAACCTGTGCATTTTTAAAAACTAGAGACTAAGGGGAATCCAAGATGGGGTGACTTGTGGGTCTCTGACCAGGTTCTGTTACCCAGAATCCTTTGCAAACCTCAAAATTTGGCTAAAAAAACATATTTTCCTCACATTTCGGAGACAGAAAGTTCTGGAATCTGAGAGGAGCCACAAATTTCCTTCCACCCAGCGTTCCCCCAAGTCTCCCGATATAAATGGTACCTCACTTGTGTGGGTAGGCCTAGCGCCCGCGACAGGATATGCCCCAAAACACAACGTGGACACATCACAGAAAACAGAGCTGTTTTTTGCAAAGTGCCTACCTGTAGATTTTGGCCTATAGCTCAGCCGGCACCTAGGGAAACCTACCAAACCTGTGCATTTTTAAAAACTAGAGACCTAGGGGAATCCAAGATGGGGTGACTTGTGGGGCTCTGACCAGGTTCTGTTACCCAGAATCCTTTGCAAACCTCAAAATGTGGCTCAAAAACACATTTTCCTCACATTTCGGTGACAGAAAGTTCTGGAATCTGAGAGGAGCCACAAATTTCCTTCCACCCAGCGTTCCCCCAAGTCTCCCGATAAAAATGATACCTCACTTGAGTGGGTAGTCCTAGCGCCCGTGACAGGAAATGTCCCAAAACACAAAGTGGGCACATCCCATTTTTTGATAGAAAACAGAGCTGTTTTTTGGAAAGTGCCTACTTGTAGATTTTAGCCTCTAGCTCAGCCGGCACCTAGGGAAACCTACCAAACCTGTGCATTTTTTAAAACTAGAGACCTAGGGGAATCCAAGATGGGGTGACTGTGGGGCTCTGACCAGGTTCTGTTACCCAGAATCCTTTGCAAACCTCAAAATTTGCATAAAAAACATATTTTACTCACATTTCGGTGACAGAAAGTTCTGGAATCTGAGAGGAGCCACAAATTTCCTTCCACCCAGCGTTCCCCTAAGTCTCCCGATAAAAATGGTACCTCACTTGTGTGGGTAGGCCTAGCTCCCGCGACAGGATTGCCCCAAAACACAACGTGGACACATCACAGAAAACAGAGCTGTTTTTTGCAAAGTGCCTACCTGTAGATTTTGGCCTCTAGCTCAGCCGTCACCTTGGGAAACCTGCCAAACCTGTGCATTTTTTAAAACTAGAGGCCTAGGGGAATCCAAGATGGGTTGACTTGTGGGGCTCTGACCAGGTTCTGTTACCCAGAATCCTTTGCAAACCTCACAATTTGGCTAAAAAACACATTTTCCTCACATTTCGGTGACAGAAAGTTCTGGAATCTGAGAGGAGCCACAAATTCCCTTCCACCCAGCGTTCCCCCAAGGCTCCCGATAAAAATTACACCTCACTTGTGTGGGTAGTCCTAGCGCCTGCGACAGGAAATGTCCCAAAACACAAAGTGGGTACATCCCATTTTTTGACAGAAAACAGAGCTGTTTTTTGCAAAGTGCCTACCTGTAGATTTTAGCCTCTACCTCAGCCGGCACCTAGGGAAACCTACCAAACCTGTGCATTTTTAAAAACTAGAGACCTAGGGGAATCCAAGATGGGGTGACTTGTGGGGCTCTGACCATGTTCTGTTACCCAGAATCCTTTGCAAACCTCAAAATTTGGCTAAAAAAACATATTTTCCTCACATTTCGGTGACAGAAAGTTCTGGAATCTGAGAGGAGCCACAAATTTCTTTACACCCAGCGTTCCCCCAAGTCTCCCGATAAAAATGGTACCTCATATGGGGGGGTAGGCCTAACGCCCGCGACAGGATATGCCCCAAAACACAACGTGGACACATCACAGAAAACAGAGCTGTTTTTTGCAAAGTGCCTACCTGTAGATTTTGGCCTATAGCTCAGCCGGCACCTAGGGAAACCTACCAAACCTGTGCATTTTTAAAAACTAGAGACCTAGGGGAATCCAAGATGGGGTGACTTGTGGGGCTCTGACCAGGTTCTGTTACCCAGAATCCTTTGCAAACCTCAAAATGTGGCTCAAAAACACATTTTCCTCACATTTCGGTGACAGAAAGTTCTGGAATCTGAGAGGAGCCACAAATTTCCTTCCACCCAGCGTTCCCCCAAGTCTCCCGATAAAAATGATACCTCACTTGAGTGGGTAGTCCTAGCGCCCGTGACAGGAAATGTCCCAAAACACAAAGTGGGCACATCCCATTTTTTGATAGAAAACAGAGCTGTTTTTTGGAAAGTGCCTACTTGTAGATTTTAGCCTCTAGCTCAGGGAAACCTACCAAACCTGTGCATTTTTTAAAACTAGAGACCTAGGGGAATCCAAGATGGGGTGACTGTGGGGCTCTGACCAGGTTCTGTTACCCAGAATCCTTTGCAAACCTCAAAATTTGCATAAAAAAACATATTTTACTCACATTTCGGTGACAGAAAGTTCTGGAATCTGAGAGGAGCCACAAATTTCCTTCCACCCAGCGTTCCCCTAAGTCTCCCGATAAAAATGGTACCTCACTTGTGTGGGTAGGCCTAGCTCCCGCGACAGGATTGCCCCAAAACACAACGTGGACACATCACAGAAAACAGAGCTGTTTTTTGCAAAGTGCCTACCTGTAGATTTTGGCCTCTAACTCAGCCGGCACCTAGGGAAACCTTACAAACCTGTGCATTTTTAAAAACTAGAGGCCTAGGGGAATCCAAGATGGGGTGACTTGTGGGGCTCTGACCAGGTTCTGTTACCCAGAATCTTTTGCAAACCTCAAAATTTGGCTAAAAAACACATTTTCCTCACATTTCGGTGACAGAAAGTTCTGGAATCTGAGAGGAGCCACAAATTTCCTTCCACCCAGCGTTCCCCCAAGTCTCCCGATAAAAATTATACCTCACTTGTGTGGGTAGTCCTAGCGCCTGCGACAGGAAATGTCCCAAAACACAAAGTGGGCGCATCCCATTTTTTGACAGAAAACAGAGCTGTTTTTTGCAAAGTGCCTACCTGTAGATTTTGGCCTCTAGCTCAGCCGGCACCTAGGGAAACCAACCAAACCTGTGCATTTTTTAAAACTAGAGACCTAGGGGAATCCAAGATGGGGTGACTGTGGGGCTCTGATCAGGTTCTGTTACCCAGAATCCTTTGCAAACCTCAAAATTTGGCTAAAAAAACATATTTTCCTCACATTTCGGTGACAGAAAGTTCTGGAATATGAGAGGAGCCACAAATTTCCTTCCACCCAGCGTCCCCCTAAGTCTCACGATATATATGGTACCTCACTTGTGTGGGTAGGCCTAGCGCCCGCGACAGTATTTTCCCAAAACACAACGTGGACACATCACAGAAAACAGAGCTGTTTTTTGCAAAGTGCCTACCTGTAGATTTTGGCCTTTAGCTCAGCCGGCACCTAGGGAAACCTACCAAACCTGTGCATTTTTGAAAACTAGAGACCTAGGGGAATCCAAGATGGGGTGACTGTGGGGCTCTGACCAGGTTCTGTTACCCAGAATCCTTTGCAAACCTCAAAATTTGGCTAAAAAACATATTTTCCTCACAGTTCGGTGACAGAAAGTTCTGGAATCTGAGAGGAGCCACAAATTTCCTTCCACCCAGCGTTCCCACAAGTCTCCCGATGAAAATGGTACCTCACTTGTGTGGGTAGGCCTAGCGCCCGCGACAGGATATGCCCCAAAACACAACGTGGACACATCACAGAAAACAGAGCTGTTTTTTGCAAAGTGCCAACCTGTAGATTTTGGCCTCTAGCTCAGCCGGCACCTAGGGAAACCTACCAAACCTGTGCATTTTTAAAAACTAGAGACCTAGGGGAATCCAAGATGGGGTGACTTGTGGGGCTCTGATCAGGTTCTGTTACCCAGAATCCTTTGCAAACCTCAAAATTTGGCTAACAAAACAGATTTTCCTCACATTTCGGTGACAGAAAGTTCTGGAATCTGAGAGGAGCCACAAATTTCCTTCCACCCAGCGTTCCCCCAAGTCTCCCGATCAAAATTATACCTCACTTGTGTGGGTAGTCCTAGCGCCTGCGACAGGAAATGTCCCAAAACACAAAGTGGGCACATCCCATTTTTTGACAGAAAACAGAGCTGTTTTTTGCATAGTCCCTACCTGTAGATTTTGGCCTCTAGCTCAGCCGGCACCAAGGGAAACCTACCAAACCTGTGTATTTTTGAAAACTAGAGACCTAGGGGAATCCAAGATGGGGTGACTTGTGGGGCTCTGACCAGGTTCTGTTACCCAGAATCCTTTGCAAACCTCAAAATTTGGCTAAAAAAACATATTTTCCTCACATTTCGGTGACAGAAAGTTCTGGAATCTGAGAGGAGCCACAAATTTCCTTCCACCCAGCGTTCCCCTAAGTCTCCCGATAAAAATGGTACCTCACTTGTGTGGGTAGGCCTAGCGCCCGCGACAGAATTGCCCCAAAACACAACGTGGACACATCACAGAAAACAGAGCTGTTTTTTGCAAACTGCCTACCTGTAGATTTTGGCCTCTAGCTCAGCCGGCACCTAGGGAAACCTACCAAACCTGTGCATTTTTGAAAACTAGAGACCTAGGGGAATCCAAGATGGGGTGACTGTGGGGCTCTGACCAGGTTCTGTTACCCAGAATCCTTTGCAAACCTCAAAATTTGGATGAAAAAACATATTTTACTCACATTTCGGTGACAGAAAGTTCTGGAATCTGAGAGGAGCCACAAATTTCCTTCCACCCAGCGTTCCCCTAAGTCTCCCGATAAAAATGGTACCTCACTTGTGTGGGTAGGCCTAGCGCCCGTTTCAGGATTGCCCCAAAACACAACGTGGACACATCACAGAAAACAGAGCTGTTTTTTGCAAAGTGCCTACCTGTAGATTTTGGCCTCTAGCTCAGCCGGCACCTAGGGAAACCTACCAAACCTGTGCATTTTTAAAAACTAGAGACCTAGGGGAATCCAAGATGGGGTGACTTGTGCGGCTCTGATCAGGTTCTGTTACCCAGAATCCTTTGCAAACCTCAAAATTTGGCTAAAAAAACACATTTTCCTCACATTTCGGTGACAGAAAGTTCTGGAATCTGAGAGGAGCCACAAATTTCCTTCCACCCAGCGTTCCCCCAAGTCTCCCGATCAAAATTATACCTCACTTGTGTGGGTAGTCCTAGCGCCTGCGACAGGAAATGTCCCAAAACACAAATTGGGCACATCCCATTTTTTTATAGAAAACAGAGCTGTTTTTTGCAAAGTCCCTACCTGTAGATTTTGGCCTTTAGCTCAGCCGGCACCAAGGGAAACCTACCAAACCTGTGCATTTTTGAAAACTAGAGACCTAGGGGAATCCAAGATGGGGTGACTTGTGGGGCTATGACCAGGTTCTGTTACCCAGAATCCTTTGCAAACCTCAAAATTTGGCTAAAAAAACATATTTTCCTCACATTTCGGTGACAGAAAGTTCTGGAATCTGAGAGGAGCCACAAATTTCCTTCCACCCAGCGTTCCCCTAAGTCTCCCGATAAAAATGGTACCTCACTTGTGTGGGTAGGCCTAGCGCCCGCGACAGGATTGCCCCAAAACACAACGTGGACACATCACAGAAAACAGAGCTGTTTTTTGCAAACTGCCTACCTGTAGATTTTGGCCTCTAGCTCAGCCGGCACCTAGGAAAACCTACCAAACCTGTGCATTTTTGAAAACTAGAGACCTAGGGGAATCCAAGATGGGGTGACTTGTGGGGCTCTGACCAGGTTCTGTTACCCAGAATCCTTTGCAAACCTCAAAATTTGGCTAAAAAAACACATTTTCCTCACATTTCGGTGACAGAAAGTTCTGGAATCTGAGAGGAGCCACAAATTTCCTTCCACCCAGCGTTCCCCCAAGTCTCCCGATAAAAATTATACCTCACTTGTGTGGGTAGTCCTAGCGCCTGCGACAGGAAATGTCCCAAAACACAAAGTGGGCACATCCCATTTTTTGACAGAAAACAGAGCTGTTTTTTGCAAAGTGCCTACCTGTAGATTTTGGTCTCTAGCTCAGCCGGCACCAAGGGAAACCTACCAAACCTGTGCATTTTTAAAAACTAGAGACCTAGGGGAATCCAACATGGGGTGACTTGTGGGGCTCTGACCAGGTTCTGTTACCCAGAATCCTTTGCAAACCTCAAAATTTGGCGAAATAAACATATTATCCTCACATTTCGGTGACAGAAAGTTCTGGAATCTGAGAGGAGCCACAAATTTCTTCCCACCCAGCGTTCCCCCAAGTCTCCCGATAAAAATGGTACCTCACTTGTGTGGGTAGGCCTAGCGCCCGCGACAGGATATGCCCCAAAACACAACGTGGACACATCACAGAAAACAGAGCTGATTTTTGCAAAGTGCCTACCTGTAGATTTTGGCCTCTAGCTCAGCCGGCACCTAGGGAAACCGACCAAACCTGTGCATTTTTGAAAACTAGAGACCTAGGGGAATCCAAGATGGGGTGACTTGTGGGGCTCTGACTAGGTTCTGTTACCCAGAATCCTTTGCAAACCTCAAAATTTGGCTGAAAAACACATTTTCCTCACATTTCGGTGACAGAAAGTTCTGGAATCTGAGAGGAGCCACAAATTTCCTTCCACCCAGCGTTCCCCCAAGTCGCCCGATAAAAATGATACCTCACTTGTGTGGGTAGTCCTAGCGCCCGCAACAGGAAATGTCCAAAAACACAAAGTGGGCACATCCCTTTTTTTGACAGAAAACAGAGCTGTTTTTTGCAAAGTGCCTACCTGTAGATTTTGGCCTCTAGCTCAGCCGGCACCAAGGGAAACCTACCAAACCTGTGCATTTTTGAAAACTAGAGACTTAGGGGAATCAAAGATGGGCTGACTTGTGGGGCTCTGACCAGGTTCTGTTACCCAGAATCCTTTGCAAACCTCAAAATTTGGCTAAAAAAACATATTTTCCTCACATTTCGGTGACAGAAAGTTCTGGAATCTGAGAGGAGCCACAAATTTCTTCCCACCCAGTGTTCCCCCAAGTCTCCTGATGAAAATGGTACCTCACTTGTGTGGGTAGGCCTAGCGCCCGCGACAGGATATGCCCCAAAACACAACGTGGACACATCACAGAAAACAGAGCTGTTTTTTGCATAGTGCCTACCTGTAGATTTTGGCCTCTAGCTCAGCCGGCACCTAGGGAAACCTACCAAACCTGTGCATTTTTAAAAACTAGAGACCTAGGGGAATCCAAGATGGGATGACTTGTGGGGCTCTGACCAGGTTCTGTTACCCAGAATCCTTTGCAAACCTCAAAATTTGGCTGAAAAACACATTTTCCTCACATTTCGGTGACAGAAAGTTCTGGAATCTGAGAGGAGCCACAAATTTCCTTCCACCAAGCGTTCCCCCAAGTCACCCGATAAAAATGATACCTCACTTGTGTGGGTAGTCCTAGCGCCCGTGACAGGAAATGTCCCAAAACACAAAGTGGGCACATCCCATTTTTTGACAGAAAACAGAGCTGTTTTTTGGAAAGTGCCTACCTGTAGATTTTGGTCTCTAGCTCAGCCGGCACCTAGGGAAACCTACCAAACCTGTGCATTTTTGAAAACTAGAGACCTAGGGGAATCCAAGATGGGGTGACTGTGGGGCTCTGACCAGGTTCTGTTACCCAGAATCCTTTGCAAACCTCAAAATTTGGATGAAAAAACATATTTTACTCACATTTCGGTGACAGAAAGTTCTGGAATCTGAGAAGAGCCACATATTTCCTTCCACCCAGCGTTCCCCTAAGTCTTCCGATAAAAATGGTACCTCACTTGTGTGGGTAGGCCTAGCGCCCGTTTCAGGATTGCCCCAAAACACAACGTGGACACATCACAGAAAACAGAGCTGTTTTTTGCAAAGTGCCTACCTGTAGATTTTGGCCTCTAGCTCAGCCGGCACCTAGGGAAACATAACAAACCTGTGCATTTTTGAAAACTAGAGACCTAGGGGAATCCAAGATGGGTTGACTTGTGTGGTTCTAACCAGGTTCTGTTACCCAGAATCCTTTGCAAACCTCAAAATTTGGCTAAAAAAACACATTTTCGTCAAATTTCGGTGACAGAAAGTTCTGGAATCTGAGAGGAGCCACAAATTTCCTTCCACCCAGCGTTCCCCCAAGTCTCCCGATAAAAATGATACCTCACTTGTGTGGGTAGGCCTAGCGCCCGCGACAGGATAATCCCAAAACACAACGTGGACACATCACAGAAAACAGAGCTGTTTTTTGCAAAGTGCCTACCTGTAGATTTTGGCCTCTAGATCAGCCGGCACCTACGGAAACCTACCAAACCTGTGCATTTTTTGAAACTAGAGACCTAGGGGAATCCAAGATTGGCTGACTTGTGGGGCTCTGACCAGGTTCTGTTACCCAGAATCCTTTGCAAACCTCAAAATTTGGCTAAAAAAACATATTTTCCTCACATTTCGGTGACTGAAAGTTATGGAATCTGAGAGGAGCCACAAATTTCTTCCCACCCAGCGTTCCCCCAAGTCTCCCGATAAAAATGGTACCTAACTTGTGTGGGTAGGCCTAGCGCCCGCGACAGGATATGCCCCAAAACACAACGTGGACACATCACAGAAAACAGAGCTGTTTTTTGCAAAGTGCCTACCTGTAGATTTTGGCCTCTAGCTCAGCCGGCACCTAGGGAAACCTACCAAACCTGTGCATTTTTTAAATCTAGAGACCTAGGGGAATCCAAGATGGGGTGACTTGTGCAGCTTTGACCAGGTTCTGTTACCCAGAATCCTTTGCAAACCTCAAAATTTGGCTAAAAAAACTAATTTTCCTCACATTTCGGTGACAGAAAGTTCTGGAATCTGAGAGGAGCCACAAATTTCCTTCCACCCAGCGTTCCCCCAACTCTCCCGATAAAAATGATACCTCACTTGTGTGGGCAGTCCTAGCGCCCGCGACAGGAAATGTCCCAAAACACAAAGTGGGCACATCCCATTTTTTGACAGAAAACAGAGCTGTTTTTTGCAAAGTGCCTACCTGTATTTTGGTCTCTAGCTCAGCCGGCACCAAGGGAAACCTACCAAACCTGTGCATTTTTTAAAACTAGAGACCTAGGGGAATCAAAGATGGGCTGACTTGTGGGGCTCTGACCAGGTTCTGTTACCCAGAATCCTTTGCAAACCTCAAAATCTGGCTAAAAAAACATATTTTCCTCACATTTCGGTGACAGAAAGTTCTGGAATCTGAGAGAGCCACAAATTTCCTTCCACCCAGCGTTCCCCCAAGTCTCCCGATGTAAATGGTACCTCAACTGTGTGGGTAGGCCTAGCGCCCGCGACAGGATATGCCCCAAAACACAACGTGGACACATCACAGAAAACAGAGCTGTTTTTTGCAAAGTGCCTACCTGTAGATTTTGGCCTCTAGCTCAGCCGGCACCTAGGGAAACCTACCAAACCTGTGCATTTTTAAAAACTAGAGACTTAGGGGAATCCAAGATGGGGTGACTTGTGGGTCTCTGACCAGGTTCTGTTACCCAGAATCCTTTGCAAACCTCAAAATTTGGCTAAAAAAACATATTTTCCTCACATTTCGGAGACAGAAAGTTCTGGAATCTGAGAGGAGCCACAAATTTCCTTCCACCCAGCGTTCCCCCAAGTCTCCCGATATAAATGGTACCTCACTTGTGTGGGTAGGCCTAGCGCCCGCGACAGGATATGCCCCAAAACACAACGTGGACACATCACAGAAAACAGAGCTGATTTTTGCAAAGTGCCTACCTGTAGATTTTGGCCTCTAGCTCAGCCGGCACCTAGGGAAACCGACCAAACCTGTGCATTTTTGAAAACTAGAGACCTAGGGGAATCCAAGATGGGGTGACTTGTGGGGCTCTGACTAGGTTCTGTTACCCAGAATCCTTTGCAAACCTCAAAATTTGGCTGAAAAACACATTTTCCTCACATTTCGGTGACAGAAAGTTCTGGAATCTGAGAGGAGCCACAAATTTCCTTCCACCCAGCGTTCCCCCAAGTCTCCCGATAAAAATGATACCTCACTTGTGTGGGTAGTCCTAGCGCCCGCAACAGGAAATGTCCAAAAACACAAAGTGGGCACATCCCTTTTTTTGACAGAAAACAGAGCTGTTTTTTGCAAAGTGCCTACCTGTAGATTTTGGCCTCTAGATCAGCCGGCACCTACGGAAACCTACCAAACCTGTGCATTTTTTTAAACTAGAGACCTAGGGGAATCCAAGATGGGCTGACTTGTGGGGCTCTGACCAGGTTCTGTTACCCAGAATCCTTTGCAAACCTCAAAATGTGGCTAAAAAAACATATTTTCCTCACATTTCGGTGACTGAAAGTTACGGAATCTGAGAGGAGCCACAAATTTCTTCCCACCCAGCGTTCCCCCAAGTCTCCCGATAAAAATGGTACCTAACTTGTGTGGGTAGGCCTAGCGCCCGCGACAGGATATGCCCCAAAACACAACGTGCACACATCACAGAAAACAGAGCTGTTTTTTGCAAAGTGCCTACCTGTAGATTTTGGCCTCTAGCTCAGCCGGCACCTAGGGAAACCTACCAAACCTGTGCATTTTTTAAATCTAGAGACCTAGGGGAATCCAAGATGGGGTGACTTGTGCGGCTTTGACCAGGTTCTGTTACCCAGAATCCTTTGCAAACCTCAAAATTTGGCTAAAAAAAAAAAAATTCCTCACATTTCGGTGACAGAAAGTTCTGGAATCTGAGAGGAGCCACAAATTTCTTCCCACCCAGCGTTCCCCCAAGTCTCCCGATAAAAATGATACCTCACTTGTGTGGGCAGTCCTAGCGCCCGCGACAGGAAATGTCCCAAAACACAAAGTGGGCACATCCCATTTTTTGACAGAAAACAGAGCTGTTTTTTGCAAAGTGCCTACCTGTAGATTTTGGCCTCTAGATCAGCCGGCACCTACGGAAACCTACCAAACCTGTGCATTTTTTGAAACTAGAGACCTAGGGGAATCCAAGATTGGCTGACTTGTGTGGCTCTGACCAGGTTCTGTTACCCAGAATCCTTTGCAAACCTCAAAATTTGGCTAAAAAAACATATTTTCCTCACATTTCGGTGACTGAAAGTTATGGAATCTGAGAGGAGCCACAAATTTCTTCCCACCCAGCGTTCCCCCAAGTCTCCCGATAAAAATGGTACCTAACTTGTGTGGGTAGGCCTAGCGCCCGCGACAGGATATGCCCCAAAACACAACGTGGACACATCACAGAAAACAGAGCTGTTTTTTGCAAAGTGCCTACCTGTAGATTTTGGCCTCTAGCTCAGCCGGCACCTAGGGAAACCTACCAAACCTGTGCATTTTTTAAATCTAGAGACCTAGGGGAATCCAAGATGGGGTGACTTGTGCAGCTTTGACCAGGTTCTGTTACCCAGAATCCTTTGCAAACCTCAAAATTTGGCTAAAAAAAAAAAAATTCCTCACATTTCGGTGACAGAAAGTTCTGGAATCTGAGAGGAGCCACAAATTTCTTCCCACCCAGCGTTCCCCCAAGTCTCCCGATAAAAATGATACCTCACTTGTGTGGGCAGTCCTAGCGCCCGCGACAGGAAATGTCCCAAAACACAAAGTGGGCACATCCCATTTTTTGACAGAAAACAGAGCTGTTTTTTGCAAAGTGCCTACCTGTAGATTTTGGCCTCTAGATCAGCCGGCACCTACGGAAACCTACCAAACCTGTGCATTTTTTGAAACTAGAGACCTAGGGGAATCCAAGATTGGCTGACTTGTGGGGCTCTGACCAGGTTCTGTTACCCAGAATCCTTTGCAAACCTCAAAATTTGGCTAAAAAAACATATTTTCCTCACATTTCGGTGACTGAAAGTTATGGAATCTGAGAGGAGCCACAAATTTCTTCCCACCCAGCGTTCCCCCAAGTCTCCCGATAAAAATGGTACCTAACTTGTGTGGGTAGGCCTAGCGCCCGCGACAGGATATGCCCCAAAACACAACGTGGACACATCACAGAAAACAGAGCTGTTTTTTGCAAAGTGCCTACCTGTAGATTTTGGCCTCTAGCTCAGCCGGCACCTAGGGAAACCTACCAAACCTGTGCATTTTTTAAATCTAGAGACCTAGGGGAATCCAAGATGGGGTGACTTGTGCAGCTTTGACCAGGTTCTGTTACCCAGAATCCTTTGCAAACCTCAAAATTTGGCTAAAAAAACAAATTTTCCTCACATTTCGGTGACAGAAAGTTCTGGAATCTGAGAGGAGCCACAAATTTCCTTCCACCCAGCGTTCCCCCAAGTCTCCCGATAAAAATGATACCTCACTTGTGTGGGCAGTCCTAGCGCCCGCAACAGGAAATGTCCCAAAACACAAAGTGGGCACATCCCATTTTTTGACAGAAAACAGAGCTGTTTTTTGCAAAGTGCCTACCTGTATTTTGGTCTCTAGCTCAGCCGGCACCAAGGGAAACCTACCAAACCTGTGCATTTTTGAAAACTAGAGACCTAGGGGAATCAAAGATGGGCTGACTTGTGGGGCTCTGACCAGGTTCTGTTACCCAGAATCCTTTGCAAACCTCAAAATCTGGCTAAAAAAACATATTTTCCTCACATTTCGGTGACAGAAAGTTCTGGAATCTGAGAGAGCCACAAATTTCCTTCCACCCAGCGTTCCCCCAAGTCTCCCGATGTAAATGGTACCTCAACTGTGTGGGTAGGCCTAGCGCCCGCGACAGGATATGCCCCAAAACACAACGTGGACACATCACAGAAAACAGAGCTGTTTTTTGCAAAGTGCCTACCTGTAGATTTTGGCCTCTAGCTCAGCCGGCACCTAGGGAAACCTACCAAACCTGTGCATTTTTAAAAACTAGAGACTTAGGGGAATCCAAGAAGGGGTGACTTGTGGGTCTCTGACCAGGTTCTGTTACCCAGAATCCTTTGCAAACCTCAAAATTTGGCTAAAAAAACATATTTTCCTCACATTTCGGAGACAGAAAGTTCTGGAATCTGAGAGGAGCCACAAATTTCCTTCCACCCAGCGTTCCCCCAAGTCTCCCGATATAAATGGTACCTCACTTGTGTGGGTAGGCCTAGCGCCCGCGACAGGATATGCCCCAAAACACAACGTGGACACATCACAGAAAACAGAGCTGATTTTTGCAAAGTGCCTACCTGTAGATTTTGGCCTCTAGCTCAGCCGGCACCTAGGGAAACCGACCAAACCTGTGCATTTTTTAAATCTAGAGACCTAGGGGAATCCAAGATGGGGTGACTTGTGGGTCTCTGACCAGGTTCTGTTACCCAGAATCCTTTGCAAACCTCAAAATTTGGCTAAAAAAACATATTTTCCTCACATTTCGGTGACAGAAAGTTCTGGAATCTGAGAGGAGCCACAAATTTCCTTCCACCCAGCGTCCCCCTAAGTCTCCCGATATAAATGGTACCTCACTTGTGTGGGTAGGCCTAGCGCCTGCGACAGGAAATGTCCCAAAACACAAAGTGGGCACATCCCATTTTTTGACAGAAAACATAGCTGTTTTTTGCAAAGTGCCTACCTGTAGATTTTGGCCTCTAGCTCAGCCGGCACCTAGGGAAACCTACCAAACCTGTGCATTTTTAAAAACTAGAGACCTAGGGCAATCCAAGATGGGGTGACTTGTGGGGCTCTGACCAGGTTCTGTTCCCAGAATCCTTTGCAAACCTCAAAATTTGGCTAAAAAAATATATTTTCCTCACATTTCGGTGACAGAAAGTTCTGGAATCTGAGAGGAGCCACAAATTTCCTTCCACCCAGCGTTCCCCCAAGTCTCCCGATAAAAATGATACCTCACTTGTGTGGGCAGTCCTAGCGCCCGCGACAGGAAATGTCCCAAAACACAAAGTGGGCACATCCCATTTTTTGACAGAAAACAGAGCTGTTTTTTGCAAAGTGCCTACCTGTAGATTTTGGCCTCTAGATCAGCCGGCACCTACGGAAACCTACCAAACCTGTGCATTTTTTGAAACTAGAGACCTAGGGGAATCCAAGATTGGCTGACTTGTGGGGCTCTGACCAG
Source organism: Pleurodeles waltl (assembly GCF_031143425.1). NCBI lineage: Eukaryota > Metazoa > Chordata > Amphibia > Caudata > Salamandridae > Pleurodeles > Pleurodeles waltl. The sequence goes on from NC_090444.1 coordinate 1,063,215,038, forward strand.
GTTCTGTTACCCAGAATCCTTTGCAAACCTCAAAATTTGGCTAAAAAAACATATTTTCCTCACATTTCGGTGACTGAAAGTTATGGAATCTGAGAGGAGCCACAAATTTCTTCCCACCCAGCGTTCCCCCAAGTCTCCCGATAAAAATGGTACCTAACTTGTGTGGGTAGGCCTAGCGCCCGCGACAGGATATGCCCCAAAACACAACGTGGACACATCACAGAAAACAGAGCTGTTTTTTGCAAAGTGCCTACCTGTAGATTTTGGCCTCTAGCTCAGCCGGCACCTAGGGAAACCTACCAAACCTGTGCATTTTTTAAATCTAGAGACCTAGGGGAATCCAAGATGGGGTGACTTGTGCAGCTTTGACCAGGTTCTGTTACCCAGAATCCTTTGCAAACCTCAAAATTTGGCTAAAAAAAAAAAAATTCCTCACATTTCGGTGACAGAAAGTTCTGGAATCTGAGAGGAGCCACAAATTTCTTCCCACCCAGCGTTCCCCCAAGTCTCCCGATAAAAATGATACCTCACTTGTGTGGGCAGTCCTAGCGCCCGCGACAGGAAATGTCCCAAAACACAAAGTGGGCACATCCCATTTTTTGACAGAAAACAGAGCTGTTTTTTGCAAAGTGCCTACCTGTAGATTTTGGCCTCTAGATCAGCCGGCACCTACGGAAACCTACCAAACCTGTGCATTTTTTGAAACTAGAGACCTAGGGGAATCCAAGATTGGCTGACTTGTGGGGCTCTGACCAGGTTCTGTTACCCAGAATCCTTTGCAAACCTCAAAATTTGGCTAAAAAAACATATTTTCCTCACATTTCGGTGACTGAAAGTTATGGAATCTGAGAGGAGCCACAAATTTCTTCCCACCCAGCGTTCCCCCAAGTCTCCCGATAAAAATGGTACCTAACTTGTGTGGGTAGGCCTAGCGCCCGCGACAGGATATGCCCCAAAACACAACGTGGACACATCACAGAAAACAGAGCTGTTTTTTGCAAAGTGCCTACCTGTAGATTTTGGCCTCTAGCTCAGCCGGCACCTAGGGAAACCTACCAAACCTGTGCATTTTTTAAATCTAGAGACCTAGGGGAATCCAAGATGGGGTGACTTGTGCAGCTTTGACCAGGTTCTGTTACCCAGAATCCTTTGCAAACCTCAAAATTTGGCTAAAAAAACAAATTTTCCTCACATTTCGGTGACAGAAAGTTCTGGAATCTGAGAGGAGCCACAAATTTCCTTCCACCCAGCGTTCCCCCAAGTCTCCCGATAAAAATGATACCTCACTTGTGTGGGCAGTCCTAGCGCCCGCAACAGGAAATGGCCCAAAACACAAAGTGGGCACATCCCATTTTTTGACAGAAAACAGAGCTGTTTTTTGCAAAGTGCCTACCTGTATTTTGGTCTCTAGCTCAGCCGGCACCAAGGGAAACCTACCAAACCTGTGCATTTTTTAAAACTAGAGACCTAGGGGAATCAAAGATGGGCTGACTTGTGGGGCTCTGACCAGGTTCTGTTACCCAGAATCCTTTGCAAACCTCAAAATCTGGCTAAAAAAACATATTTTCCTCACATTTCGGTGACAGAAAGTTCTGGAATCTGAGAGAGCCACAAATTTCCTTCCACCCAGCGTTCCCCCAAGTCTCCCGATGTAAATGGTACCTCAACTGTGTGGGTAGGCCTAGCGCCCGCGACAGGATATGCCCCAAAACACAACGTGGACACATCACAGAAAACAGAGCTGTTTTTTGCAAAGTGCCTACCTGTAGATTTTGGCCTCTAGCTCAGCCGGCACCTAGGGAAACCTACCAAACCTGTGCATTTTTAAAAACTAGAGACTTAGGGGAATCCAAGATGGGGTGACTTGTGGGTCTCTGACCAGGTTCTGTTACCCAGAATCCTTTGCAAACCTCAAAATTTGGCTAAAAAAACATATTTTCCTCACATTTCGGAGACAGAAAGTTCTGGAATCTGAGAGGAGCCACAAATTTCCTTCCACCCAGCGTTCCCCCAAGTCTCCCGATATAAATGGTACCTCACTTGTGTGGGTAGGCCTAGCGCCCGCGACAGGATATGCCCCAAAACACAACGTGGACACATCACAGAAAACAGAGCTGATTTTTGCAAAGTGCCTACCTGTAGATTTTGGCCTCTAGCTCAGCCGGCACCTAGGGAAACCGACCAAACCTGTGCATTTTTGAAAACTAGAGACCTAGGGGAATCCAAGATGGGGTGACTTGTGGGGCTCTGACTAGGTTCTGTTACCCAGAATCCTTTGCAAACCTCAAAATTTGGCTGAAAAACACATTTTCCTCACATTTCGGTGACAGAAAGTTCTGGAATCTGAGAGGAGCCACAAATTTCCTTCCACCCAGCGTTCCCCCAAGTCTCCCGATAAAAATGATACCTCACTTGTGTGGGTAGTCCTAGCGCCCGCAACAGGAAATGTCCAAAAACACAAAGTGGGCACATCCCTTTTTTTGACAGAAAACAGAGCTGTTTTTTGCAAAGTGCCTACCTGTAGATTTTGGCCTCTAGCTCAGCCGGCACCAAGGGAAACCTACCAAACCTGTGCATTTTTGAAAACTAGAGACTTAGGGGAATCAAAGATGGGCTGACTTGTGGGGCTCTGACCAGGTTCTGTTACCCAGAATCCTTTGCAAACCTCAAAATTTGGATAAAAAAACATATTTTCCTCACATTTCGGTGACAGAAAGTTCTGGAATCTGAGAGGAGCCACAAATTTCTTCCCACCCAGTGTTCCCCCAAGTCTCCTGATGAAAATGGTACCTCACTTGTGTGGGTAGGCCTAGCGCCCGCAACAGGATATGCCCCAAAACACAACGTGGACACATCACAGAAAACAGAGCTGTTTTTTGCATAGTGCCTACCTGTAGATTTTGGCCTCTAGCTCAGCCGGCACCTAGGGAAACCTACCAAACCTGTGCATTTTTTAAAACTAGAGACCTAGGGGAATCCAAGATGGGGTGACTTGTGGGGCTCTGACCAGGTTCTGTTACCCAGAATCCTTTGCAAACCTCAAAATTTGGCTGAAAAACACATTTTCCTCACATTTCGGTGACAGAAAGTTCTGGAATCTGAGAGGAGCCACAAATTTCCTTCCACCAAGCGTTCCCCCAAGTCACCCGATAAAAATGATACCTCACTTGTGTGGGTAGTCCTAGCGCCCGTGACAGGAAATGTCCCAAAACACAAAGTGGGCACATCCCATTTTTTGACAGAAAACAGAGCTGTTTTTTGGAAAGTGCCTACCTGTAGATTTTGGTCTCTAGCTCAGCCGGCACCTAGGGAAACCTACCAAACCTGTGCATTTTTGAAAACTAGAGACCTAGGGGAATCCAAGATTGGGTGACTGTGGGGCTCTGACCAGGTTCTGTTACCCAGAATCCTTTGCAAACCTCAAACTTTGGATGAAAAAACATATTTTACTCACATTTCGGTGACAGAAAGTTCTGGAATCTGAGAGGAGCCACATATTTCCTTCCACCCAGCGTTCCCCTAAGTCTTCCGATAAAAATGGTACCTCACTTGTGTGGGTAGGCCTAGCGCCCGTTTCAGGATTGCCCCAAAACACAACGTGGACACATCACAGAAAACAGAGCTGTTTTTTGCAAAGTGCCTACCTGTAGATTTTGGCCTCTAGCTCAGCCGGCACCTAGGGAAACATAACAAACCTGTGCATTTTTGAAAACTAGAGACCTAGGGGAATCCAAGATGGGTTGACTTGTGTGGTTCTAACCAGGTTCTGTTACCCAGAATCCTTTGCAAACCTCAAAATTTGGCTAAAAAAACACATTTTCGTCAAATTTCGGTGACAGAAAGTTCTGGAATCTGAGAGGAGCCACAAATTTCCTTCCACCCAGCGTTCCCCCAAGTCTCCCGATAAAAATGATACCTCACTTGTGTGGGTAGGCCTAGCGCCCGCGACAGGATAATCCCAAAACACAACGTGGACACATCACAGAAAACAGAGCTGTTTTTTGCAAAGTGCCTACCTGTAGATTTTGGCCTCTAGATCAGCCGGCACCTACGGAAACCTACCAAACCTGTGCATTTTTTGAAACTAGAGACCTAGGGGAATCCAAGATGGGCTGACTTGTGGGGCTCTGACCAGGTTCTGTTACCCAGAATCCTTTGCAAACCTCAAAATTTGGCTAAAAAAACATATTTTCCTCACATTTCGGTGACTGAAAGTTATGGAATCTGAGAGGAGCCACAAATTTCTTCCCACCCAGCGTTCCCCCAAGTCTCCCGATAAGAATGGTACCTAACTTGTGTGGGTAGGCCTAGCGCCCGCGACAGGATATGCCCCAAAACACAACGTGGACACATCACAGAAAACAGAGCTGTTTTTTGCAAAGTGCCTACCTGTAGATTTTGGCCTCTAGCTCAGCCGGCACCTAGGGAAACCTACCAAACCTGTGCATTTTTTAAATCTAGAGACCTAGGGGAATCCAAGATGGGGTGACTTGTGCGGCTTTGACCAGGTTCTGTTACCCAGAATCCTTTGCAAACCTCAAAATGTGGCTAAAAAAACAAATTTTCCTCACATTTCGGTGACAGAAAGTTCTGGAATCTGAGAGGAGCCACAAATTTCCTTCCACCCAGCGTTCCCCCAAGTCTCCCGATAAAAATGATACCTCACTTGTGTGGGCAGTCCTAGCGCCCGCGACAGGAAATGTCCCAAAACACAAAGTGGGCACATCCCATTTTTTGACAGAAAACAGAGCTGTTTTTTGCAAAGTGCCTACCTGTATTTTGGTCTCTAGCTCAGCCGGCACCAAGGGAAACCTACCAAACCTGTGCATTTTTGAAAACTAGAGACCTAGGGGAATCAAAGATGGGCTGACTTGTGGGGCTCTGACCAGGTTCTGTTACCCAGAATCCTTTGCAAACCTCAAAATCTGGCTAAAAAAACATATTTTCCTCACATTTCGGTGACAGAAAGTTCTGGAATCTGAGAGAGCCACAAATTTCCTTCCACCCAGCGTTCCCCCAAGTCTCCCGATGTAAATGGTACCTCAACTGTGTGGGTAGGCCTAGCGCCCGCGACAGGATATGCCCCAAAACACAACGTGGACACATCACAGAAAACAGAGCTGTTTTTTGCAAAGTGCCTACCTGTAGATTTTGGCCTCTAGCTCAGCCGGCACCTAGGGAAACCTACCAAACCTGTGCATTTTTAAAAACTAGAGACTTAGGGGAATCCAAGATGGGGTGACTTGTGGGTCTCTGACCAGGTTCTGTTACCCAGAATCCTTTGCAAACCTCAAAATTTGGCTAAAAAAACATATTTTCCTCACATTTCGGAGACAGAAAGTTCTGGAATCTGAGAGGAGCCACAAATTTCCTTCCACCCAGCGTTCCCCCAAGTCTCCCGATATAAATGGTACCTCACTTGTGTGGGTAGGCCTAGCGCCCGCGACAGGATATGCCCCAAAACACAACGTGGACACATCACAGAAAACAGAGCTGATTTTTGCAAAGTGCCTACCTGTAGATTTTGGCCTCTAGCTCAGCCGGCACCTAGGGAAACCGACCAAACCTGTGCATTTTAGAAAACTAGAGACCTAGGGGAATCCAAGATGGGGTGACTTGTGGGGCTCTGACTAGGTTCTGTTACCCAGAATCCTTTGCAAACCTCAAAATTTGGCTGAAAAACACATTTTCCTCACATTTCGGTGACAGAAAGTTCTGGAATCTGAGAGGAGCCACAAATTTCCTTCCACCCAGCGTTCCCCCAAGTCTCCCGATAAAAATGATACCTCACTTGTGTGGGTAGTCCTAGCGCCCGCAACAGGAAATGTCCAAAAACACAAAGTGGGCACATCCCTTTTTTTGACAGAAAACAGAGCTGTTTTTTGCAAAGTGCCTACCTGTAGATTTTGGCCTCTAGCTCAGCCGGCACCAAGGGAAACCTACCAAACCTGTGCATTTTTGAAAACTAGAGACTTAGGGGAATCAAAGATGGGCTGACTTGTGGGGCTCTGACCAGGTTCTGTTACCCAGAATCCTTTGCAAACCTCAAAATTTGGCTAAAAAAACATATTTTCCTCACATTTCGGTGACAGAAAGTTCTGGAATCTGAGAGGAGCCACATATTTCCTTCCACCCAGCGTTCCCCTAAGTCTTCCGATAAAAATGGTACCTCACTTGTGTGGGTAGGCCTAGCGCCCGTTTCAGGATTGCCCCAAAACACAACGTGGACACATCACAGAAAACAGAGCTGTTTTTTGCAAAGTGCCTACCTGTAGATTTTGGCCTCTAGCTCAGCCGGCACCTAGGGAAACATAACAAACCTGTGCATTTTTAAAAACTAGAGACCTAGGGGAATCCAAGATGGGTTGACTTGTGTGGTTCTAACCAGGTTCTGTTACCCAGAATCCTTTGCAAACCTCAAAATTTGGCTAAAAAAACACATTTTCGTCAAATTTCGGTGACAGAAAGTTCTGGAATCTGAGAGGAGCCACAAATTTCCTTCAACCCAGCGTTCCCCCAAGTCTCCCGATAAAAATGATACCTCACTTGTGTGGGTAGGCCTAGCGCCCGCGACAGGATAATCCCAAAACACAACGTGGACACATCACAGAAAACAGAGCTGTTTTGTGCAAAGTGCCTACCTGTAGATTTTGGCCTCTAGATCAGCCGGCACCTACGGAAACCTACCAAACCTGTGCATTTTTTTAAACTAGAGGCCTAGGGGAATCCAAGATGGGGTGACTTGTGGGGCTCTGACCAGGTTCTGTTACCCAGAATCCTTTGCAAACCTCAAAATTTGGCTAAAAAAAAACATTTTCCTCACATTTCGGTGACAGAAAGTTCTGGAATCTGAGAGGAGCCACAAATTTCCTTCCACCCAGCGTTCCCCCAAGTCTCCCGATAAAAATGATACCTCACTTGTGTGGGCAGTCCTAGCGCCCGCGACAGGAAATGTCCCAAAACACAAAGTGGGCACATCCCATTTTTTGACAGAAAACAGAGCTGTTTTTTGCAAAGTGCCTACCTGTATTTTGGTCTCTAGCTCAGCCGGCACCAAGGGAAACCTACCAAACCTGTGCATTTTTGAAAACTAGAGACCTAGGGGAATCAAAGATGGGCTGACTTGTGGGGCTCTGACCAGGTTCTGTTACCCAGAATCCTTTGCAAACCTCAAAATCTGGCTAAAAAAACATATTTTCCTCACATTTCGGTGACAGAAAGTTCTGGAATCTGAGAGAGCCACAAATTTCCTTCCACCCAGCGTTCCCCCAAGTCTCCCGATGTAAATGGTACCTCAACTGTGTGGGTAGGCCTAGCGCCCGCGACAGGATATGCCCCAAAACACAACGTGGACACATCACAGAAAACAGAGCTGTTTTTTGCAAAGTGCCTACCTGTAGATTTTGGCCTCTAGCTCAGCCGGCACCTAGGGAAACCTACCAAACCTGTGCATTTTTAAAAACTAGAGACTTAGGGGAATCCAAGATGGGGTGACTTGTGGGTCTCTGACCAGGTTCTGTTACCCAGAATCCTTTGCAAACCTCAAAATTTGGCTAAAAAAACATATTTTCCTCACATTTCGGAGACAGAAAGTTCTGGAATCTGAGAGGAGCCACAAATTTCCTTCCACCCAGCGTTCCCCCAAGTCTCCCGATATAAATGGTACCTCACTTGTGTGGGTAGGCCTAGCGCCCGTTTCAGGATTGCCCCAAAACACAACGTGGACACATCACAGAAAACAGAGCTGTTTTTTGCAAAGTGCCTACCTGTAGATTTTGGCCTCTAGCTCAGCCGGCACCTAGGGAAACCTACCAAACCTGTGCATTTTTAAAAACTAGAGACTTAGGGGAATCCAAGATGGGGTGACTTGTGGGGCTCTGACCAGGTTCTGTTACCCAGAATCCTTTGCAAACCTCAAAATGTGGCTCAAAAACACATGTTCCTCACATTTCGGTGACAGAAAGTTCTGGAATCTGAGAGGAGCCACAAATGTCCTTCCACCCAGCGTTCCCCCAAGTCTCCCGATAAAAATGATACCTCACTTGAGTGGGTAGTCCTAGCGCCCGTGACAGGAAATGTCCCAAAACACAAAGTGGGCACATCCCATTTTTTGATAGAAAACAGAGCTGTTTTTTGGAAAGTGCCTACTTGTAGATTTTAGCCTCTAGCTCAGCCGGCACCTAGGGAAACCTACCAAACCTGTGCATTTTTTAAAACTAGAGACCTAGGGGAATCCAAGATGGGGTGACTGTGGGGCTCTGACCAGGTTCTGTTACCCAGAATCCTTTGCAAACCTCAAAATTTGCATAAAAAACATATTTTACTCACATTTCGGTGACAGAAAGTTCTGGAATCTGAGAGGAGCCACAAATTTCCTTCCACCCAGCGTTCCCCTAAGTCTCCCGATAAAAATGGTACCTCACTTGTGTGGGTAGGCCTAACTCCCGCGACAGGATTGCCCCAAAACACAACGTGGACACATCACAGAAAACAGAGCTGTTTTTTGCAAAGTGCCTACCTGTAGATTTTGGCCTCTAGCTCAGCCGTCACCTTGGGAAACCTGCCAAACCTGTGCATTTTTTTAAAACTAGAGGCCTAGGGGAATCCAAGATGGGTTGACTTGTGGGGCTCTGACCAGGTTCTGTTACCCAGAATCCTTTGCAAACCTCACAATTTGGCTAAAAAACACATTTTCCTCACATTTCGGTGACAGAAAGTTCTGGAATCTGAGAGGAGCCACAAATTCCCTTCCACCCAGCGTTCCCCAAGTCTCCCGATAAAAATTACACCTCACTTGTGTGGGTAGTCCTAGCGCCTGCGACAGGAAATGTCCCAAAACACAAAGTGGGTACATCCCATTTTTTGACAGAAAACAGAGCTGTTTTTTGCAAAGTGCCTACCTGTAGATTTTAGCCTCTAGCTCAGCCGGCACCTAGGGAAACCTACCAAACCTGTGCATTTTTAAAAACTAGAGACCTAGGGGAATCCAAGATGGGGTGACTTGTGGGGCTCTGACCAGGTTCTGTTACCCAGAATCCTTTGCAAACCTCAAAATTTGGCTAAAAAAACATATTTTCCTCACATTTCGGTGACAGAAAGTTCTGGAATCTGAGAGGAGCCACAAATTTCTTTACACCCAGCGTTCCCCCAAGTCTCCCGATAAAAATGGTACCTCATATGGGGGGGTAGGCCTAACGCCCGCGACAGGATATGCCCCAAAACACAACGTGGACACATCACAGAAAACAGAGCTGTTTTTTGCAAAGTGCCTACCTGTAGATTTTGGCCTATAGCTCAGCCGGCACCTAGGGAAACCTACCAAACCTGTGCATTTTTAAAAACTAGAGACCTAGGGGAATCCAAGATGGGGTGACTTGTGGGGCTCTGACCAGGTTCTGTTACCCAGAATCCTTTGCAAACCTCAAAATGTGGCTCAAAAACACATTTTCCTCACATTTCGGTGACAGAAAGTTCTGGAATCTGAGAGGAGCCACAAATTTCCTTCCACCCAGCGTTCCCCCAAGTCTCCCGATAAAAATGATACCTCACTTGAGTGGGTAGTCCTAGCGCCCGTGACAGGAAATGTCCCAAAACACAAAGTGGGCACATCCCATTTTTTGATAGAAAACAGAGCTGTTTTTTGGAAAGTGCCTACTTGTAGATTTTAGCCTCTAGCTCAGCCGGCACCTAGGGAAACCTACCAAACCTGTGCATTTTTTAAAACTAGAGACCTAGGGGAATCCAAGATGGGGTGACTGTGGGGCTCTGACCAGGTTCTGTTACCCAGAATCCTTTGCAAACCTCAAAATTTGCATAAAAAAACATATTTTACTCACATTTCGGTGACAGAAAGTTCTGGAATCTGAGAGGAGCCACAAATTTCCTTCCACCCAGCGTTCCCCTAAGTCTCCCGATAAAAATGGTACCTCACTTGTGTGGGTAGGCCTAGCTCCCGCGACAGGATTGCCCCAAAACACAACGTGGACACATCACAGAAAACAGAGCTGTTTTTTGCAAAGTGCCTACCTGTAGATTTTGGCCTCTAGCTCAGCCGTCACCTTGGGAAACCTGCCAAACCTGTGCATTTTTTAAAACTAGAGGCCTAGGGGAATCCAAGATGGGGTGACTTGTGGGGCTCTGACCAGGTTCTGTTACCCAGAATCCTTTGCAAACCTCACAATTTGGCTAAAAAACACATTTTCCTCACATTTCGGTGACAGAAAGTTCTGGAATCTGAGAGGAGCCACAAATTCCCTTCCACCCAGCGTTCCCCCAAGTCTCCCGATAAAAATTACACCTCACTTGTGTGGGTAGTCCTAGCGCCTGCGACAGGAAATGTCCCAAAACACAAAGTGGGTACATCCCATTTTTTGGCAGAAAACAGAGCTGTTTTTTGCAAAGTGCCTACCTGTAGATTTTAGCCTCTAGCTCAGCCGGCACCTAGGGAAACCTACCAAACCTGTGCAATTTTGAAAACTAGAGACTTAGGGGAATCCAAGATGGGGTGACTTGTGGGGCTCTGACCAGGTTCTGTTACCCAGAATCCTTTGCAAACCTCAAAATGTGGCTAAAAAAATATATTTTCCTCACATTTCGGAGACAGAAAGTTCTGGAATCTGAGAGGAGCCACAAATTTCCTTCCACCCAGCGTTCCCACAAGTCTCCCGATATAAATGGTACCTCACTTGTGTGGGTAGGCCTAGTGCCCGCGACAGGATTGCCCCAAAACACAACGTGGACACATCACAGAAAACAGAGCTGTTTTTTGCAAAGTGCCTACCTGTAGATTTTGGCCTCTAACTCAGCCGGCACCTAGGGAAACCTACCAAACCTGTGCATTTTTAAAAACTAGAGGCCTAGGGGAATCCAAGATGGGGTGACTTGTGGGGCTCTGACCAGGTTCTGTTACCCAGAATCCTTTGCAAACCTCAAAATTTGGCTAAAAAAACATATTTTCCTCACATTTCGGTGACAGAAAGTTCTGGAATATGAGAGGAGCCACAAATTTCCTTCCACCCAGCGTCCCCCTAAGTCTCACGATATATATGGTACCTCACTTGTGTGGGTAGGCCTAGCGCCCGCGACAGTATTTTCCCAAAACACAACGTGGACACATCACAGAAAACAGAGCTGTTTTTTGCAAAGTGCCTACCTGTAGATTTTGGCCTTTAGCTCAGCTGGCACCTAGGGAAACCTACCAAACCTGTGCATTTTTGAAAACTAGAGACCTAGGGGAATCCAAGATGGGGTGACTGTGGGGCTCTGACCAGGTTCTGTTACCCAGAATCCTTTGCAAACCTCAAAATTTGGCTAAAAAACATATTTTCCTCACATTTCGGTGACAGAAAGTTCTGGAATCTGAGAGGAGCCACAAATTTCCTTCCACCCAGCGTTCCCACAAGTCTCCCGATGAAAATGGTACCTCACTTGTGTGGGTAGGCCTAGCGCCCGCGACAGGATATGCCCCAAAACACAACGTGGACACATCACAGAAAACAGAGCTGTTTTTTGCAAAGTGCCAACCTGTAGATTTTGGCCTCTAGCTCAGCCGGCACCTAGGGAAACCTACCAAACCTGTGCATTTTTAAAAACTAGAGACCTAGGGGAATCCAAGATGGGGTGACTTGTGGGGCTCTGATCAGGTTCTGTTACCCAGAATCCTTTGCAAACCTCAAAATTTGGCTAACAAAACAGATTTTCCTCACATTTCGGTGACAGAAAGTTCTGGAATCTGAGAGGAGCCACAAATTTCCTTCCACCCAGCGTTCCCCCAAGTCTCCCGATCAAAATTATACCTCACTTGTGTGGGTAGTCCTAGCGCCTGCGACAGGAAATGTCCCAAAACACAAAGTGGGCACATCCCATTTTTTGACAGAAAACAGAGCTGTTTTTTGCATAGTCCCTACCTGTAGATTTTGGCCTCTAGCTCAGCCGGCACCAAGGGAAACCTACCAAACCTGTGCATTTTTGAAAACTAGAGACCTAGGGGAATCCAAGATGGGGTGACTTGTGGGGCTCTGACCAGGTTCTGTTACCCAGAATCCTTTGCAAACCTCAAAATTTGGCTAAAAAAACATATTTTCCTCACATTTCGGTGACAGAAAGTTCTGGAATCTGAGAGGAGCCACAAATTTCCTTCCACCCAGCGTTCCCCTAAGTCTCCCGATAAAAATGGTACCTCACTTGTGTGGGTAGGCCTAGCGCCCGCGACAGAATTGCCCCAAAACACAACGTGGACACATCACAGAGAACAGAGCTGTTTTTTGCAAACTGCCTACCTGTAGATTTTGGCCTCTAGCTCAGCCGGCACCTAGGGAAACCTACCAAACCTGTGCATTTTTGAAAACTAGAGACCTAGGGGAATCCAAGATGGGGTGACTGTGGGGCTCTGACCAGGTTCTGTTACCCAGAATCCTTTGCAAACCTCAAAATTTGGATGAAAAAACATATTTTACTCACATTTCGGTGACAGAAAGTTCTGGAATCTGAGAGGAGCCACAAATTTCCTTCCACCCAGCGTTCCCCTAAGTCTCCCGATAAAAATGGTACCTCACTTGTGTGGGTAGGCCTAGCGCCCGTTTCAGGATTGCCCCAAAACACAACGTGGACACATCACAGAAAACAGAGCTGTTTTTTGCAAAGTGCCTACCTGTAGATTTTGGCCTCTAGCTCAGCCGGCACCTAGGGAAACCTACCAAACCTGTGCATTTTTAAAAACTAGAGACCTAGGGGAATCCACGATGGGGTGACTTGTGGGGCTCTGACCAGGTTCTGTTACCCAGAATCCTTTGCAAACCTAAAAATTTGGCTAAAAAAACATATTTTCCTCACATTTCGGTGACAGAAAGTTCTGGAATCTGAGAGGAGCCACAAATTTCTTTCCACCCAGCGTTCCCCCAAGTCTCCCGATCAAAATTATACCTCACTTGTGTGGGTAGTCCTAGCACCTGCGACAGGAAATGTCCCAAAACACAAAGTGGGCACATCCCATTTTTTGACAGAAAACAGAGCTGTTTTTTGCAAAGTGCCTACCTGTAGATTTTGGTCTCTAGCTCAGCCGGCACCAAGGGAAACCTACCAAACCTGTGCATTTTTTAAAACTAGAGACCTAGGGGAATCCAAGATGGGGTGACTTGTGGGGCTCTGATCAGGTTCTGTTACCCAGAATCCTTTGCAAACCTCAAAATTTGGCTAACAAAACAGATTTTCCTCACATTTCGGTGACAGAAAGTTCTGGAATCTGAGAGGAGCCACAAATTTCCTTCCACCCAGCGTTCCCCCAAGTCTCCCGATCAAAATTATACCTCACTTGTGTGGGTAGTCCTAGCGCCTGCGACAGGAAATGTCCCAAAACACAAAGTGGGCACATCCCATTTTTTGACAGAAAACAGAGCTGTTTTTTGCATAGTCCCTACCTGTAGATTTTGGCCTCTAGCTCAGCCGGCACCAAGGGAAACCTACCAAACCTGTGCATTTTTGAAAACTAGAGACCTAGGGGAATCCAAGATGGGGTGACTTGTGGGGCTCTGACCAGGTTCTGTTACCCAGAATCCTTTGCAAACCTCAAAATTTGGCTAAAAAAACATATTTTCCTCACATTTCGGTGACAGAAAGTTCTGGAATCTGAGAGGAGCCACAAATTTCCTTCCACCCAGCGTTCCCCTAAGTCTCCCGATAAAAATGGTACCTCACTTGTGTGGGTAGGCCTAGCGCCCGCGACAGAATTGCCCCAAAACACAACGTGGACACATCACAGAGAACAGAGCTGTTTTTTGCAAACTGCCTACCTGTAGATTTTGGCCTCTAGCTCAGCCGGCACCTAGGGAAACCTACCAAACCTGTGCATTTTTGAAAACTAGAGACCTAGGGGAATCCAAGATGGGGTGACTGTGGGGCTCTGACCAGGTTCTGTTACCCAGAATCCTTTGCAAACCTCAAAATTTGGATGAAAAAACATATTTTACTCACATTTCGGTGACAGAAAGTTCTGGAATCTGAGAGGAGCCACAAATTTCCTTCCACCCAGCGTTCCCCTAAGTCTCCCGATAAAAATGGTACCTCACTTGTGTGGGTAGGCCTAGCGCCCGTTTCAGGATTGCCCCAAAACACAACGTGGACACATCACAGAAAACAGAGCTGTTTTTTGCAAAGTGCCTACCTGTAGATTTTGGCCTCTAGCTCAGCCGGCACCTAGGGAAACCTACCAAACCTGTGCATTTTTAAAAACTAGAGACCTAGGGGAATCCACGATGGGGTGACTTGTGGGGCTCTGACCAGGTTCTGTTACCCAGAATCCTTTGCAAACCTAAAAATTTGGCTAAAAAAACATATTTTCCTCACATTTCGGTGACAGAAAGTTCTGGAATCTGAGAGGAGCCACAAATTTCTTTCCACCCAGCGTTCCCCCAAGTCTCCCGATCAAAATTATACCTCACTTGTGTGGGTAGTCCTAGCACCTGCGACAGGAAATGTCCCAAAACACAAAGTGGGCACATCCCATTTTTTGACAGAAAACAGAGCTGTTTTTTGCAAAGTGCCTACCTGTAGATTTTGGTCTCTAGCTCAGCCGGCACCAAGGGAAACCTACCAAACCTGTGCATTTTTTAAAACTAGAGACCTAGGGGAATCCAAGATGGGGTGACTTGTGGGGCTCTGACCAGGTTCTGTTACCCAGAATCCTTTGCAAACCTCAAAATTTGGCGAAATAAACATATTATCCTCACATTTTGGTGACAGAAAGTTCTGGAATCTCAGAGGAGCCACAAATTTCTTCCCACCCAGCGTTCCCAAAGTCTCCCGATAAAAATGATACCTCACTTGTGTGGGTAGGCCTAGCGCCCGCGACAGGATATGCCCCAAAACACAACGTGGACACATCACAGAAAACAGAGCTGTTTTTTGCAAAGTGCCTACCTGTAGATTTTGGCCTCTAGATCAGCCGGCACCTACGGAAACCTACCAAACCTCTGCATTTTTTGAAACTAGAGACCTAGCGGAATCCAAGATGGGGTGACTTGTGGGGCTCTGACCAGGTTCTGTTACCCAGAATCCTTTGCAAACCTCACAATTTGGCTAAAAAAAAATATTTTCCTCACATTTCGGTGACAGAAAGTTCTGGAATCTGAGAGGAGCCACAAATTTCTTCCCACCCAGCGTTCCCCCAAGTCTCCCGATAAAAATGGTACCTAACTTGTGTGGGTAGGCCTAGCGCCCGAGACAGGATATGCCCCAAAACACAACGTGGACACATCACAGAAAACAGAGCTGTTTTTTGCAAAGTGCCTACCTGTAGATTTTGGCCTCTAGCTCAGCCGGCACCTAGGGAAACCTACCAAACCTGTGCATTTTTGAAATCTAGAGACCTAGGGGAATCCAAGATGGGGTGACTTGTGCGGCTTTGACCAGGTTCTGTTACCCAGAATTCTTTGCAAACCTCAAAATTTGGCTAAAAAAACACATTTTCCTCACATTTCGGTGACAGAAAGTTCTGGAATCTGAGAGGAACCACAAATTTCCTTCTACCCAGCGTTCCCCCAAGTCTCCTGATAAAAATGATACCTCACTTGTGTGGAAAGTCCTAGCGCCCGCGACAGGAAATGTCCCAAAACACAAAGTGGGCACATCCCATTTTTTGACAGAAAACAGAGCTGTTTTTTGCAAAGTGCCTACCTGTAGATTTTGGCCTCTAGCTTAGCCGGCACCAAGGGAAACCTACCAAACCTGTGCATTTTTGAAAACTAGAGACCTAGGGGAATCAATGATGGGGTGACTTGTGGGGCTCTGACCAGGTTCTGTTACCCAGAATCCTTTGCAAACCTCAAAATCTGGCTAAAAAAAACATATTTTCCTCACATTTCGGAGACAGAAAGTTCTGGAATCTGAAAGGAGCCACAAATTTCCTTCCACCCAGCGTTCCCCCAAGTCTCCCGATAAAAATGATACCTCACTTGTGTGGGTAGGCCTAGCGCCCGCGACAGGATATGCCCCAAAACACAACGTGGACACATCACAGAAAACAGAGCTGTTTTTTGCAAAGTGCCTACCTGTAGATTTTGGCCTCTAGCTCAGCCGGCACCAAGGGAAACCTACCAAACCTGTGCATTTTTAAAAACTAGAGACCAAGGGGAATCCCAGATGGGGTGACTTGTGGGGCTCTGACCAGGTTCTGTTACCCAGAATCCTTTGCAAACCTCAAAATTTGGCTCAAAAATACATTTTCCTCACATTTCGGTCACAGAAAGTTCTGGAATCTGAGAGGTGTTGCGCCGCACCGCGCGGCGCGAGCCGAGCGTTCGGCACAAGCCGCGCGTTCGGCTCGGGCCGCGCTTCGCGTCTTTAAGACGCGGCGCGCCCCGAGCCTTTCCTGCACATTACGAGGCCCCAGGGCTTACTTGGGGCCTCGCGCTGCTCTCTCCCTCCGTTTTGTTGGGGTCTCCTGACCCCTCTTACCTGTTTGGGCTCCTTTTCTTCTTTCTTCTGTCTTCTTCCTTTTTGGGTCTGTTTCTTACTCTTTCCTTTATGTCTTTTCCCCTTCCCAGGTTACCCTTGTCTTCCCAGCATTCCTCCTTCCCTATTCACTATGGTTTCTGCTCCAGTCTATTCTATCTACTTTTCCCTATCCAAGATGGTGTCCTTTTTCTTCCTGTGGGTCACTTCCTGTTTTATGGTATTTAAGGGTGGTGTTTTCTTCTCCTCTTTGCGCTGCAACACTTTCTGTTCAGTTAGTGTCCTCGCTCCTGATTTCCTAGCCTTTAGCTCTGGATTTTGCCATTTCTGTGTTATTACGTCAGTTCTTTTGATTCCTGTTCCTCTGTTCTTGTTTCAGGAATCCTCCGCGAATCTTCTTGGAGCTTTTTTCCTCTTCCTCTGAAGGGTTTTTTTCCCTCTGGCGCTACTTTCTCACGGTCACGGTCTGTCCTTGGCGTTTCCCTTGCCTACAGCACCGTGGCTACCAGAAAGAGTCGCCCCTTTTTGGGCCAAAGTCGAACTCTCAAGATCCACGCCTCAAGATCTGCAAACTCCAGGCGCAAGCAGCCCGTGAGTCGTGACAAGAGGAGCCACAAATTTCCTTCCACCCAGCGTTCCCCCAAGTCTCCCGATAAAAATGATACCTCACTTGTGTGGGTAGTCCTAGCGCCCGTGACAGGAAATGTCCCAAAACACAAAGTGGTCACATCCCATTTTTTGATAGAAAACAGAGCTGATTTTTTGGAAAGTGTCTACCTGTAGATTTTAGCCTCTAGCTCAGCCGGCACCTAGGGAAACCTACCAAACCTGTGCATTTTTGAAAACTAGAGACCTAGGGGAATCCAAGATAGGGTGACTGTGGGGCTCTGACCAGGTTCTGTTACCCAGAATCCTTTGCAAACCTCAAAACTTGCATAAAAAAACATATTTTACTCACATTTCGGTGACAGAAAGTTCTGGAATCTGAGAGGAGCCACAAATTTCCTTCCACCCAGTGTTCCCCTAAGTCTCCCGATAAAAATGGTACCACACTTGTGTGGGTAGGCCTAGCGCCCGCGACAGGATTGCCCCAAAACACAACGTGGACACATCACAGAAAACAGAGCTGTTTTTTGCAAAGTGCCTACCTGTGAATTTTGGCCTCTAGCTCAGCCGTCACCTAGGGAAACTTGCCAAACCTGTGCATTTTTGAAAACTAGAGGCCTAGGGGAATTTAAGATGGGGTGACTTGTGGGGCTCTGACCAGGTTCTGTTACCCAGAATCCTTTGCAAACCTCAAAATTTGGCTAAAAAACACATTTTCCTCACATTTCGGTGACAGAAAGTTCTGGAATCTGAGAGGAGCCACAAATTTCCTTCCACCCAGCGTTCCCCCAAGTCTCCCGATAAAAATTATACCTCACTTGTGTGGGTAGTCCTAGCGCCTGCGACAGGAAATGTCCCAAAACACAAAGTGGGCACATCCCATTTTTTGACAGAAAACAGAGCTGTTTTTTGCAAAGTGCCTACCTGTAGATTTTGGCCTCTAGCTCAGCCGGCACCTAGGGAAACCTACCAAACCTGTGCAATTTTGAAAACTAGAGACTTAGGGGAATCGAAGATGGGGTGACTTGTGGGGCTCTGACCAGGTTCTGTTACCCAGAATCCTTTGCAAACCTCAAAATGTGGCTAAAAAAATATATTTTCCTCACATTTCGGAGACAGAAAGTTCAGGAATCTGAGAGGAGCCACAAATTTCTTTCCACCCAGCGTTCCCACAAGTCTCCCGATATAAATGGTACCTCACTTGTGTGGGTAGGCCTAGCGCCCGCGACAGGATTGCCCCAAAACACAACGTGGACACATCACAGAAAACAGAGCTGTTTTTTGCAAAGTGCCTACCTGTAGATTTTGGCCTCTAGCTCAGTCGGCACCTAGGGAAACCTACCAAACCTGTGCATTTTTGAAAACTATAGGCCTAGGGGAATCCAAGATGGGGTGACTTGTGGGGCTCTGACCTGGTTCTGTTACCCAGAATCCTTTGCAAACCTCAAAATTTGGCTAAAAAACACATTTTCCTCACATTTCGGTGACAGAAAGTTCTGGAATCTGAGAGGAGCCACAAATTTCCTTCCACCCAGCGTTCCCCCAAGTCTCACGATAAAAATTATACCTCACTTGTGTGGGTAGTCCTAGCGCCTGCGGCAGGAAATGTCCCAAAACACAAAGTGGGCACATCCCATTTTTTGACAGAAAACAGAGCTGTTTTTTGCAAAGTGCCTACCTGTAGATTTTGGCCTCTAG
The DNA here is from genome assembly GCF_031143425.1 of Pleurodeles waltl. Classification (NCBI taxonomy): domain Eukaryota; kingdom Metazoa; phylum Chordata; class Amphibia; order Caudata; family Salamandridae; genus Pleurodeles; species Pleurodeles waltl. The sequence goes on from NC_090444.1 coordinate 1,063,233,788, forward strand.
CTCAGCCGGCACCTAGGGAACCCTACCAAACCTGTGCATTTTTTAAAACTAGAGACCTAGGGGAATCAAAGATGGGGTGACTTGTGGGGCTCTGACCAGGTTCTGTTACCCAGAATCCTTTGCAAACCTCAAAATTTGGCTCAAAAACACATTTTCTTCACATTTCGGTCACAGAAAGTTCTGGAATCTGAGAGGAGCCACAAATTTCCTTCCACCCAGCGTTCCCCCAAGTCTCCCGATAAAAATGATACCTCACTTGTGTGGGTAGTCCTAGCGCCCGTGACAGGAAATGTCCCAAAACACAAAGTGGGCACATCCCATTTTTTTATAGAAAACAGAGCTGTTTTTTGGAAAGTGCCTACCTGTAGATTTTAGCCTCTAGCTCAGCCGGCACCTAGGGAAACCTACCAAACCTGTGCATTTTTGAAAACTAGAGACCAAGGGGAATCCAAGATGGGGTGACTGTGGGGCTCTGACCAGGTTCTGTTACCCAGAATCCTTTGCAAACCTCAAAACTTGCATAAAAAAACATATTTTACTCACATTTCGGTGACAGAAAGTTCTGGAATCTGAGAGGAGCCACAAATTTCCTTCCACCCAGCGTTCCCCTAAGTCTCCCGATAAAAATGGTACCTCACTTGTGTGGGTAGGCCTAGCGCCCCCGACAGGATTGCCCCAAAACACAACGTGGACACATCACAGAAAACAGAGCTGTTTTTTGCAAAGTGCCTACCTGTAGATTTTGGCCTCTAGCTCAGCCGTCACCTAGGGAAACTTGCCAAACCTGTGCATTTTTGAAAACTAGAGGCCTAGGGGAATCCAAGATGGGGTGACTTGTGGGGCTTTGACCAGGTTCTGTTACCCAGAATTCTTTGCAAACCTCAAAATTTGGCTAAAAAAACACATTTTCCTCACATTTCGGTGACAGAAAGTTCTGGAATCTGAGAGGAACCACAAATTTCCTTCTACCCAGCGTTCCCCCAAGTCTCCTGATAAAAATGATACCTCACTTGTGTGGAAAGTCCTAGCGCCCGCGACAGGAAATGTCCCAAAACACAAAGTGGGCACATCCCATTTTTTGACAGAAAACAGAGCTGTTTTTTGCAAAGTGCCTACCTGTAGATTTTGGCCTCTAGCTTAGCCGGCACCAAGGGAAACCTACCAAACCTGTGCATTTTTGAAAACTAGAGACCTAGGGGAATCAATGATGGGGTGACTTGTGGGGCTCTGACCAGGTTCTGTTACCCAGAATCCTTTGCAAACCTCAAAATCTGGCTAAAAAAAACATATTTTCCTCACATTTCGGAGACAGAAAGTTCTGGAATCTGAAAAGAAGCCACAAATTTCCTTCCACCCAGCGTTCCCCCAAGTCTCCCGATAAAAATGATACCTCACTTGTGTGGGTAGGCCTAGCGCCCGCGACAGGATATGCCCCAAAACACAACGTGGACACATCACAGAAAACAGAGCTGTTTTTTGCAAAGTGCCTACCTGTAGATTTTGGCCTCTAGCTCAGCCGGCACCAAGGGAAACCTACCAAACCTGTGCATTTTTAAAAACTAGAGACCAAGGGGAATCCCAGATGGGGTGACTTGTGGGGCTCTGACCAGGTTCTGTTACCCAGAATCCTTTGCAAACCTCAAAATTTGGCTCAAAAATACATTTTCCTCACATTTCGGTCACAGAAAGTTCTGGAATCTGAGAGGTGTTGCGCCGCACCGCGCGGCGCGAGCCGAGCGTTCGGCACAAGCCGCGCGTTCGGCTCGGGCCGCGCTTCGCGTCTTTAAGACGCGGCGCGCCCCGAGCCTTTCCTGCACATTACGAGGCCCCAGGGCTTACTTGGGGCCTCGCGCTGCTCTCTCCCTCCGTTTTGTTGGGGTCTCCTGACCCCTCTTACCTGTTTGGGCTCCTTTTCTTCTTTCTTCTGTCTTCTTCCTTTTTGGGTCTGTTTCTTACTCTTTCCTTTATGTCTTTTCCCCTTCCCAGGTTACCCTTGTCTTCCCAGCATTCCTCCTTCCCTATTCACTATGGTTTCTGCTCCAGTCTATTCTATCTACTTTTCCCTATCCAAGATGGTGTCCTTTTTCTTCCTGTGGGTCACTTCCTGTTTTATGGTATTTAAGGGTGGTGTTTTCTTCTCCTCTTTGCGCTGCAACACTTTCTGTTCAGTTAGTGTCCTCGCTCCTGATTTCCTAGCCTTTAGCTCTGGATTTTGCCATTTCTGTGTTATTACGTCAGTTCTTTTGATTCCTGTTCCTCTGTTCTTGTTTCAGGAATCCTCCGCGAATCTTCTTGGAGGTTTTTTCCTCTTCCTCTGAAGGGTTTTTTTCCCTCTGGCGCTACTTTCTCACGGTCACGGTCTGTCCTTGGCGTTTCCCTTGCCTACAGCACCGTGGCTACCAGAAAGAGTCGCCCCTTTTTGGGCCAAAGTCGAACTCTCAAGATCCACGCCTCAAGATCTGCAAACTCCAGGCGCAAGCAGCCCGTGAGTCGTGACAAGAGGAGCCACAAATTTCCTTCCACCCAGCGTTCCCCCAAGTCTCCCGATAAAAATGATACCTCACTTGTGTGGGTAGTCCTAGCGCCCGTGACAGGAAATGTCCCAAAACACAAAGTGGTCACATCCCATTTTTTGATAGAAAACAGAGCTGATTTTTTGGAAAGTGTCTACCTGTAGATTTTAGCCTCTAGCTCAGCCGGCACCTAGGGAAACCTACCAAACCTGTGCATTTTTGAAAACTAGAGACCTAGGGGAATCCAAGATAGGGTGACTGTGGGGCTCTGACCAGGTTCTGTTACCCAGAATCCTTTGCAAACCTCAAAACTTGCATAAAAAAACATATTTTACTCACATTTCGGTGACAGAAAGTTCTGGAATCTGAGAGGAGCCACAAATTTCCTTCCACCCAGCGTTCCCCTAAGTCTCCCGATAAAAATGGTACCACACTTGTGTGGGTAGGCCTAGCGCCCGCGACAGGATTGCCCCAAAACACAACGTGGACACATCACAGAAAACAGAGCTGTTTTTTGCAAAGTGCCTACCTGTGAATTTTGGCCTCTAGCTCAGCCGTCACCTAGGGAAACTTGCCAAACCTGTGCATTTTTGAAAACTAGAGGCCTAGGGGAATTTAAGATGGGGTGACTTGTGGGGCTCTGACCAGGTTCTGTTACCCAGAATCCTTTGCAAACCTCAAAATTTGGCTAAAAAACACATTTTCCTCACATTTCGGTGACAGAAAGTTCTGGAATCTGAGAGGAGCCACAAATTTCCTTCCACCCAGCGTTCCCCCAAGTCTCCCGATAAAAATTATACCTCACTTGTGTGGGTAGTCCTAGCGCCTGCGACAGGAAATGTCCCAAAACACAAAGTGGGCACATCCCATTTTTTGACAGAAAACAGAGCTGTTTTTTGCAAAGTGCCTACCTGTAGATTTTGGCCTCTAGCTCAGCCGGCACCTAGGGAAACCTACCAAACCTGTGCAATTTTGAAAACTAGAGACTTAGGGGAATCGAAGATGGGGTGACTTGTGGGGCTCTGACCAGGTTCTGTTACCCAGAATCCTTTGCAAACCTCAAAATGTGGCTAAAAAAATATATTTTCCTCACATTTCGGAGACAGAAAGTTCAGGAATCTGAGAGGAGCCACAAATTTCTTTCCACCCAGCGTTCCCACAAGTCTCCCGATATAAATGGTACCTCACTTGTGTGGGTAGGCCTAGCGCCCGCGACAGGATTGCCCCAAAACACAACGTGGACACATCACAGAAAACAGAGCTGTTTTTTGCAAAGTGCCTACCTGTAGATTTTGGCCTCTAGCTCAGTCGGCACCTAGGGAAACCTACCAAACCTGTGCATTTTTGAAAACTATAGGCCTAGGGGAATCCAAGATGGGGTGACTTGTGGGGCTCTGACCTGGTTCTGTTACCCAGAATCCTTTGCAAACCTCAAAATTTGGCTAAAAAACACATTTTCCTCACATTTCGGTGACAGAAAGTTCTGGAATCTGAGAGGAGCCACAAATTTCCTTCCACCCAGCGTTCCCCCAAGTCTCACGATAAAAATTATACCTCACTTGTGTGGGTAGTCCTAGCGCCTGCGGCAGGAAATGTCCCAAAACACAAAGTGGGCACATCCCATTTTTTGACAGAAAACAGAGCTGTTTTTTGCAAAGTGCCTACCTGTAGATTTTGGCCTCTAGCTCAGCCGGCACCTAGGGAACCCTACCAAACCTGTGCATTTTTTAAAACTAGAGACCTAGGGGAATCAAAGATGGGGTGACTTGTGGGGCTCTGACCAGGTTCTGTTACCCAGAATCCTTTGCAAACCTCAAAATTTGGCTCAAAAACACATTTTCTTCACATTTCGGTCACAGAAAGTTCTGGAATCTGAGAGGAGCCACAAATTTCCTTCCACCCAGCGTTCCCCCAAGTCTCCCGATAAAAATGATACCTCACTTGTGTGGGTAGTCCTAGCGCCCGTGACAGGAAATGTCCCAAAACACAAAGTGGGCACATCCCATTTTTTTATAGAAAACAGAGCTGTTTTTTGGAAAGTGCCTACCTGTAGATTTTAGCCTCTAGCTCAGCCGGCACCTAGGGAAACCTACCAAACCTGTGCATTTTTGAAAACTAGAGACCAAGGGGAATCCAAGATGGGGTGACTGTGGGGCTCTGACCAGGTTCTGTTACCCAGAATCCTTTGCAAACCTCAAAACTTGCATAAAAAAACATATTTTACTCACATTTCGGTGACAGAAAGTTCTGGAATCTGAGAGGAGCCACAAATTTCCTTCCACCCAGCGTTCCCCTAAGTCTCCCGATAAAAATGGTACCTCACTTGTGTGGGTAGGCCTAGCGCCCCCGACAGGATTGCCCCAAAACACAACGTGGACACATCACAGAAAACAGAGCTGTTTTTTGCAAAGTGCCTACCTGTAGATTTTGGCCTCTAGCTCAGCCGTCACCTAGGGAAACTTGCCAAACCTGTGCATTTTTGAAAACTAGAGGCCTAGGGGAATCCAAGATGGGGTGACTTGTGGGGCTCTGACCAGGTTCTGTTACCCAGAATCCTTTGCAAACCTCAAAATTTGGCTAAAAAACACATTTTCCTCACATTTCGGTGACAGAAAGTTCTAGAATCTGAGAAGAGCCACAAATTTCCTTCCACCCAGCGTTCCCCCAAGTCTCCCGATAAAAATGATACCTCACTTGTGTGGGTAGTCCTAGCGCCTGCGACAGGAAATGTCCCAAAACACAAAGTGGGCACATCCCATTTTTTGACAGAAAACAGAGCTGTTTTTTGCAAAGTGCCTACCTGTAGATTTTGGCCTCTAGCTCAGCCGGCACCTAGGGAAACCTACCAAACCTGTGCAATTTTGAAAACTAGAGACTTAGGGGAATCGAAGATGGGGTGACTTGTGGGGCTCTGACCAGGTTCTGTTACCCAGAATCCATTGCAAACCTCAAAATGTGGTTAAAAAAATATATTTTCCTCACATTTCGGAGACAGAAAGTTCTGGAATCTGAGAGGAGCCACAAATTTCCTTCCACCCAGCGCTCCCACAAGTCTCCCGATATAAATGGTACCTCACTTGTGTGGGTAGGCCTAGCGCCCGCGACAGGATTGCCCCAAAACACAACGTGGACACATCACAGAAAACAGAGCTGTTTTTTGCAAAGTGCCTACCTGTAGATTTTGGCCTCTAGCTCAGTCGGCACCTAGGGAAACCTACCAAACCTGTGCATTTTTGAAAACTAGAGGCCTAGGGGAATCCAAGATGGGGTGACTTGTGGGGCTCTGACCAGGTTCTGTTACCCAGAATCCTTTGCAAACCTCAAAATTTGGCTAAAAAACACATTTTCCTCACATTTCGGTGACAGAAAGTTCTGGAATCTGAGAGGAGCCACAAATTTCCTTCCACCCAGCGTTCCCCCAAGTCTCACGATAAAAATTATACCTCACTTGTGTGGGTAGTCCTAGCGCCTGCAACAGGAAATGTCCCAAAACACAAAGTGGGCACATCCCATTTTTTGACAGAAAACAGAGCTGTTTTTTGCAAAGTGCCTACCTGTAGATTTTGGCCTCTAGATCAGCCGGCACCTAGGGAAACCTACCAAACCTGTGCATTTTTTAAAACTAGAGACCTAAGGGAATCCAAGATGGGGTGACTGTGGGGCTCTGACCAGGTTCTGTTACCCAGAATCCTTTGCAAACCTCAAAATTTGGCTAAAAAAACATATTTTCCTCACATTTCGGTGACAGAAAGTTCTGGAATCTGAGAGGAGCCACAAATTTCCTTCCACCCAGCGTCCCCCTAAGTCTCCCGATATAAATGGTACCTCACTTGTGTGGGTAGGCCTAGCGCCTGCGACAGGAAATGTCCCAAAACACAAAGTGGGCACATCCCATTTTTTGACAGAAAACATAGCTGTTTTTTGCAAAGTGCCTACCTGTAGATTTTGGCCTCTAGCTCAGCCGGCACCTAGGGAAACCTACCAAACCTGTGCATTTTTAAAAACTAGAGACCTAGGGCAATCCAAGATGGGGTGACTTGTGGGGCTCTGACCAGGTTCTGTTCCCAGAATCCTTTGCAAACCTCAAAATTTGGCTAAAAAAATATATTTTCCTCACATTTCGGTGACAGAAAGTTCTGGAATCTGAGAGGAGCCAAAAATTTCTTTCCACCCAGCGTTCCCCCAAGTCTCCCGATCAAAATTATACCTCACTTGTGTGGGTAGTCCTAGCGCCTGCGACAGGAAATGTCCCAAAACACAAAGTGGGCACATCCCATTTTTTGACAGAAAACAGAGCTGATTTTTGCAAAGTCCCTACCTGTAGATTTTGGCCTCTAGATCAGCCGGCACCAAGGGAAACCTACCAAACCTGTGCATTTTTGAAAACTAGAGACCTAGGGGAATCCAAGATGGGGTGACTTGTGGGGCTCTGACCAGGTTCTGTTACCCAGAATCCTTTGCAAACCTCAAAATTTGGCTAAAAAAACATATTTTCCTCACATTTCGGTGACAGAAAGTTCTGGAATCTGAGAGGAGCCACAAATTTCTTTCCACCCAGCGTTCCCCCACGTCTCCCGATCAAAATTATACCTCACTTGTGTGGGTAGTCCTAGCGCCTGCAACAGGAAATGTCCCAAAACACAAAGTGGGCACATCCCATTTTTTGACAGAAAACAGAGCTGTTTTTTGCAAAGTCCCTACCTGTAGATTTTGGCCTCTAGCTCAGCCGGCACCAAGGGAAACCTACGAAACCTGTGCATTTTTTAAAACTAGAGACCTAGAGGAATCCAAGATGGGGTGACTTGTGGGGCTCTGACCAGGTTCTGTTACCCAGAATCCTTTGCAAACCTCAAAATTTGGCTAAAAAAACATATTTTCCTCACATTTCGGTGCCAGAAAGTTCTGGAATCTGAGAGGAGCCACAAATTTCTTTCCACCCAGCGTTCCCCCAAGTCTCCCGATCAAAATTATACCTCACTTGTGTGGGTAGTCCTAGCGCCTGCGACAGGAAATGTCCCAAAACACAAAGGCCCATATTTATACTTTTTGACGCTAAACTGCGCTAACGCAGTTTAGCGTCAAAAAATTTAGCGCCGTCTAACGCCATTCTGAAGCGCCATGCGGGCGCCGTATTTATGGAATGGCGTTAGCCGGCGCAAGCAGACCGGCGCTGCCTGGTTTGCGTGGAAAAAAACCACGTACACCAGACAGCGCCGGCGTAGGGGGAAAATGGCGTATGGGCGTCTTAAAATGGGGCAAGTCAGGTTACGTCGAAAAAATCGTCGTAACCCGACTTGCGCCATTTTTTTTCGACGCCCATCCCCCATCAACATGACTCCTATCATTGTAAAGATAGGAGTCATGCCCCCTTGCCCAATGGCCATGCCCAGGGGACTTCTGTCCCCTGGGCATGGTCATTGGGCATAGTGGCATGTAGGGGGGCACAAATCAGGCCCCCCTATGCCACAAAAAATAAAAAAATAAATACTTACCTGAACTTACCTTAATGTCCATGGGATGGGTCCCTCCGTCCTTGGGTGTCCTCCTGGGGTGGGCAAGGGTGGCAGGGGGGGTCCCTGGGGGCAGGGGAGGGCACTCTGGGCTCATTTTGAGCCCACTTGTCCCTTAACGCCATGCCTGACCCAGGCGTTAAAAAGCGGCGCAAATGCGCCGTTTTTGGCCACGCCCACTCCCGGGCGTCATTTTTGCCCGGGAGTATAAATACCACGTAAAGGCCTGGGAGTCATTTTTTAAGACGGGAACGCCTCCCTTGCATATCATTAACGCAAGGAAGGGGTTCACGCTAAAAAATGACGCACACTCCGGGCACTTTGGCGCCCGAAGCGTCTAACGCCATAGTATAAATATGGCGTTAGTTGGCGTTAGTTTAGCGTCGAATTTGCGTAAAAAAAAACGACGCAAATTCGGCGCAACCAGAGTATAAATACGGCCCAAAGTGGGCACATCCCATTTTTTGACAGAAAACAGAGCTGTTTTTTGCAAAGTGCCTACCTGTAGATTTTGGTCTCTAGCTCAGCCGGCACCAAGGGAAACCTACCAAACCTGTGCATTTTTAAAAACTAGAGACCTAGGGGAATCCAAGATGGGGTGACTTGTGGGGCTCTGACCAGGTTCTGTTACCCAGAATCCTTTGCAAACCTCAAAATTTGGCGAAATAAACATATTATCCTCACATTTCGGTGACAGAAAGTTCTGGAATCTGAGAGGAGCCACAAATTTCTTCCCACCCAGCGTTCCCCCAAGTCTCCCGATAAAAATGGTAACTCACTTGTGTGGGTAGGCCTAGCGCCCGCGACAGGATATGCCCCAAAACACAACGTGGACACATCACAGAAAACAGAGCTGATTTTTGCAAAGTGCCTACCTGTAGATTTTGGCCTCTAGCTCAGCCGGCACCTAGGGAAACCTACAAAACCTGTGCATTTTTGAAAATTAGAGACCTAGGGGAATCCAAGATGGGGTGACTTGTGGGGCTCCGACCAGCTTCTGTTACCCAGAATCCTTTGCAAACCTCAAAATTTGGCTAAAAAAAACCATTTTCCTCACATTTCGGTGACAGAAAGTTCTGGAATCTGAGAGGAGCCACAAATTTCCTTCCACCCAGCGTTCCCCCACGTCTCCCGATAAAAATGATACCTCACTTGTGTGGGTAGGCCTAGCGCCCGCGACAGGAAATAGCCCAAAAGACAACGTGGACACATCACATTTTTTTCATAGAAAACAGTGCCTACCTTTGGATTTTGGCCTCTAGCTCAGCCGGCCCCAGGGGGGGCAGAAATGGCCTAAAATAAATCTGTCCCTCACCCCCCTAACCCCCTCCCCAGGAGCGACCCTTGCCTACGGGGTCGCTCCCCCTGCGTGACATTGGCGCCAAAAAAAAAATCCCCGGAGCCCAGTGGTTTCTGCCCCCTTGGGGGCAGATTGACCTAAAATCGGCCAATCTGCCCCAAGGGGGGCAGAAATGGTCTAAATACAATTTGCCCCCCAGGGGAGCGACCCTTGCCTAATGGGTCGCTCCCCATCTCTAAAAAAAACAAACAAACAAAAAAAAAAACATAAAAAAACAATTTGCCCTGGCGCCTAGAGGTTTCTGCCCCCCCTGGGGGCAGATCGGCCTAATAACAATGGGCCGATCTGCCCCCGGGGGGGCAGAAATGGCCTAAAATAAATTTGTTTTTTTAGAGATGGGGAGCTACCCTTGCCTACGGGGTCACTCCCTCTGCGTGACTTTGGCACCAAAAAAAAAATCCCCGGTGCCTAGTGGATTCTGCCCCTTGGGGGCAGATTGACCTAAAATCGGCCAACCTGCCCCCATTGGGGCAGAAATGGTCTAAATACAATTTGCCCCCCAGGGGAGCGACCCTTGCCAAATGGGTCGCTCCCCATCTCTAAAAAAACAAACAAACAAAAAAAAAATAATTTGCCCTGGCGCCTAGAGGTTTCTGCCCCTTCTGGGGGCAGATCGGCCTAATAACAATAGGCCGATCTGCCCCCGGGGGGGCAGAAATGGCCTAAAATAAATTTGCCCCCCCACCCCCCGACCCCCCTCTGGGAGAGACCCTTGCCTACGGGGTGGCTCCCCCTGCATGACTTTGGCGCCAAAAAACAAATCCCCGGTGCCTAGTGGTTTCTGCCCCCTTGGGGGCAGATTGACCTAAAATCGGCCAATCTGCCCCCAAGGGGGGCAGAAATGGTCTAAATACAATTTGCCCCCCAGGGGAGCAACCCTTGGTTAATGGGTCGCTCCCCATCTCTAAAAAAACAAACAAACAAAAAAAAAAACACAAAAAAACAATTTGCCCTGGCGCCTAGAGGTTTCTGCCCCTCCTGGGGGCAGATCGGCCTAATAACAATAGGCCAATCTGCCCCCGGGGGGGGCAGAAATGGCCTAAAATAAATTTGGCCCCCCATCACCCCACTCCCCCCTGGGAGAGACCCTTGCCTACGGGGTCGCTCCCCCTGCGTGACTTTGGCGCCCAAAAAAAAATCCCCGGTGCCTAGTGGTTTCTGCCCCCTTGGGGGCAGATTGACCTAAAATCGGCCAATCTGCCCCCAAGGGGGGCAGAAATGGTCTAAATACAATTTGCCCCCCAGGGGAGCGACCCTTGCCTAATGGGTCGTTCCCCATATCTAAAAAAACAAGCAAACAACAAAAAAACACAAAAAAACAATTTGGCTGGCGCCTAGAGGTTTCTGCCCCTCCTGGGGGCAGATAGGCCTAATAACAATAGGCCGATCTTCCCCCGGGAGGGCAGAAATGGCCTAAAATAAATTTGGCCCCCCATCACCCCACTCCCCCCTGGGAGAGACCCTTGCCTACGGGGTCGCTCCCCCTGCGTGACTTTGGCCCCCAAAAAAAAATCCCCAGTGCCTAGTGGTTTCTGCCCCCTTGGGGGCAGATTGACCTAAAATCGGCCAATCTGCCCCCAAGGGGGGCAGAAATGGTCTAAATACAATTTGCCCCCCAGGGGAGCGACCCTTGCCTAATGGGTCGCTCCCCATATCTAAAAAAACAAGCAAACAAAAAAAAAACACAAAAAAAACATTTGGCTGGCGCCTAGAGGTTTCTGCCCCTCCTGGGGGCAGATAGGCCTAATAACAATAGGCCGATCTTCCCCCAGGGGGGCAGAAATGGCCTAAAATAAATTTGCCCACACACCCCCCCAAACCCCCCTGGGAGCGACCCTTGCCTACAAGGTCGCTCCCCTTGCGTGACGATGCAAAAAAAAAGATCCCTGGTGCCTAGTGGTTTCTGTCCCCCTTGGGGGCAGATTGACCTAAAATCGGCCGATCTGGCCCCAAAGCGGGCAGAAATGGCCTAAATACAGTTTGCCCATCAAGGGGAGCGACCCTTGTCCAAGGGGTCGCTCCCCATCTGTAAAACAAAAAATCCCTGGTGCCTAGTGGTTTCTGCCCCCCTTGGGGGCAGATCAGCCTAATCAAAATAGGCTGATCTACCCCCCAGGGAGGCAGAAATGGCCTAAAATAATTCCCCCCCCCCCCAGGGAGCGACCCTTGCCTAAGGGGTCGCTCCCCTTTGCGTGAAATTCACATAAAAAAAAAAACTCCCTGGTGTCTAGTGGTTTCTGCCCCCCTTGGGGGTAGATTGGCCTCATGAAAATGCAGGAATGGCCTAAATATAATTTGCCCCCTAGGGGAGCGACCCTTGCCTAAGGGGTCGCTCCCCACCTAAAACAGAACCAAAACAAAAGAAAAAGAAAAAAAGAAAAAAGATCCCTGGTGCCTGGAGGTTTCTGCCCCCCCCTGGGGGCAGATTGGCCTAATAATAGGCCGATCTGCCCCCAGGGGGGTCAGAAAACGCCTTCCCAAAACAATGCCCCCCCTGGAAGCGACCCTTGCCCAAGGAGTCGCTCCCTTCTGTCAATTTCACACAAAAAAAAAAAAATCCCTTGTGTCTAGTGGGGTTTCAAAGGGAAGGAAATAAATTTCCTTCCCTTTGAAGCCTCTCCGGGCCTCCCCCAGTGATTGAAAGAGAAATGCTGAGCATTTCTCTTTCAATCACGCTGGAAGCAGAGCTTCCAGCGCGATGGGGGAGACCCCTGTGACTAATCAGCGCGCGCTTGCGCGCTGACGTCACGGGGAGGGTGAGTCGGGGGCGGAAGGGGAAGGGCTTCAGCACTGTGCCGAAGGACGTAACCACTATGTCATCGGCACAGAAGGGGTTAATGGCTTTTGTTAAATGAATACATTTCATTTTGTGACTGAAGAGCTAGATTATTTTTGTGTTAGCACTGCATAGCTAAGCAGTGAAAGGAGTAGTGCCATGCAGGCTCACTCTTCATTCTCATGTTTCTATTTAAATATGAATGCCACCTTTGGAAGGGTGAATGTGCCTGAATAACCAGGCAGCTGTTTTCTTTTATGCATATTCAATACTTATCTGATTTATTTCCATCCTAAATTAACAAACAGAGATTTACTGTTGTTTTTTCTTATCATTTCATTTTCATTGTGAATACTTTATTATCAAACATTTTTCAAACTGTCATAGATTTAAGTACATAGCTTATCAAGAATAAAAATTCATTACAATAATACAATTCATAAACTACTCACCCAACCATACCATCACCCATACACTAATACATCATATTGATTAAGGGAAAAGCTTTAGAACTCATACAAACTCTTATTTGACCATCATTTGTTCAACCAATAAAACAGAGTGTTCCTCTTTCTACAGCCTACATTGCATATGTTACACAGTTTTGGCTTTGTAACCATAGCCTTCATCAGTATACAGCAGTTGATCCGACTGTTAGTTCTTTTCCAAGTTATATACCATATAACAATCAATTTAGTGAATCTCTAAAACATTATCTTTAGCATCTTGTTTCTATATTTCTGTGAGTTTTGAGAAGAGTGTTTAGTGGTATTAATTCTGAATAAAATTAATTAGATTGTTTAAAAAAAATCATTGCAAATGTGGAAGATATAAACCTAGATGTAGCCTTGATTTACATAGGAATGAGAGTAAAGACGCAGGGTAATTTGACCATCCTACACACAAAGAGGGCTGTATTGTTTGGGGAAAAGTATAATGGTCAACACTTACCTCACTATCACTGATAGCAGCAGTTGTTAAAATTGAAGAGCTCTGCTAAATTCCAGTTCTCATGCTAACTGTGGTTTCAACGTTCCAGAATTGCACACAGAGGGGGTCATTACAACCCTGGCGGAAGGCGGAGAACCGGCGGTAAGACCGCCAACAGGCTGGCAGTCTTCCTTCATGGAATTATGACCATGGACGGTTACCCCCATGGTCACTTGCCAGTTCTCCGTTCCGCCCGCCAGGGAGGAGACGACCGCCGGGCTGGAGACCTGGGTCTCCAGCCCGGTGGACGTCACTATACCGCCGGCGGTATTTTGACCCGGCTTACCGCTGTGGATTTCCAGCGGTTTGAACTGCCATGAAATCCATGGCGGTAAGCAATATCAGTGCCAGGGAACTCCTTCCCTGGCACTGATAGGGGTCTCCCCCACCCTCCAACCCCACCCCAAATCCCTCCCCGACCCCCCCCCACCACCCCCGAAGGTGGCAGGTCCCCCCTCCCCACCCCCAACATCACATCACCCATTCCCACACGACACACACGCAGGCACCACCTACACACTCACACGCACACACGCCAACATACATGCCTACATACACACACACAGGCAGACATGCACACCCACATTCAAACATTCATGCACACCTCCATACTGACATACCCACAGACATACACGCACTCATTCCCATACACACAACACCCCTGCAAGCATACACGCACTCACACCCCCCCTTCACATACACACACGCATACCCCCATGCACGCACACAACACCCAACACCCCCCCACCCCCGTCCCCTCACGGACGATCGACTTACCTGGTCCGACGATCCTCCGGGAGGGGACGGGAGCCATGGGGGCAGCTCCGCCGACACCACATCGCCAACAGAACACCACCACGGCGAATCACAGGACGTGATTCGCTGGGCGGTGTTCTGTTGGCGTGTCGGTGGAGGTGAAGCAACCTCCACTTCCCCGCCTCCCGCCAGTATGGCTGTTGGCAGCTCTCCGTCCGAAAAAGGACAGAGTGCTGCCAATGGTCATAATAGGCCGAGTGGAAAACCGCCACCACTGGAGGTCTTCCGCACAACGGTCCCTCGGCGGTCTTTCAAAAAGACCGCCGAGGTCAAAATGACCCCCAGAGTTTAGTCTCATTTTTTTCAATCCATGGCATTTTGCTTCTCTCAGTTATTTCAAGTTCTACTTCGAGATGCATGCCCATGATAACTGGCCTTCTTGTGAACATGTTAGGTCAGTGCACTGTGTATATTTGCTTCTCAGAGTCAGCGTTCTATTATCAGATGCCTTTATAGTTGTATCAGTAGCTACGAACTTCATAACCACTAGTTGCATGTCCTTAGTCTTTTCCTTTTTACCAATCTACTATGTCCCACAGAGCTTGAGATTGAAAACATTATCATGTATCTCCGTTCTGCTGGTGTTGCAGGATTTAGATAGGGCGTCATCATGTAGGTGCGCACTGCGTAGGCACTGTCTCCTGGAAGGGACAGAGGGTACGATGAGTAAGTGAGCCATCTGACATCAGCACTCCATCAATGTGCCACTGTACAGAGGTACAATACCTAGTAGATATCCTTCTCCAAACTCCCCAGCTAGCAGTCTTGTGTGAATGCTGCTATGGTGAAAGATGTACGAATCATGTGTGTTCCCTGGGTACCTGGCCACGAGATCAGTAATGATGTATGAGGCATTGCATATCACCTGTATATTCATGGAGTGTTGGTATTTACGGTTGTGGTACACATACTCTGTGGCTGATGGTGGACATATTGCAACATGTGTCCCATCTATGGCACCTAGGACGTGGGGAAACTGTGCTATCTGGTAAACATCTATTTTTGTCTGCTGTATATCCTGTGGGGTGTGGGGGAATCTGATGTACTGGTGTATCCTGCTCAGCATGGCGTTAATAAATGCATTGAAAAATCTAGAGAGGATACTCTGTGATACCTTGACTTACCTCTTTTTTCTTTATTGGGGCATAAGTTGGAACTACACACTTTTACAATGTTAATGTTGGAAACACTGTCATTTGTTAGGCCCTTTAAATGACTGAACACATTTTATTTTTGCCTCCATTGACACAATGACACAATAATTAGATGACATGATGTAATTTGTCCAGAGTGGGACCTTGCTACTTCACGTCCTTCCAAAAAATAGAGTGAACTATTATTGCTACTACTATTCAGAGTTGAATCTTTATATACTTGTTAGAAATGGGGTGTCAGAGTACCTTGATTTGATTTTCTCAGGAGCAGAAGACTAATCCTCAATTCCCAACCCAAACTGCTCGCAACAATTTGAATTCTCATTTTGAGCACCCTGGAAGGGGAAAAGGGAATGGGATAAGAGAGACTGCCTCAGAGGTCCGCTTCTTCTTTTGTCAGTCTGCTAAACTCTTCTATATTTATCTTGAAGCGACACCTGAAAACTTACAATCACAATTACTAGGGACACATTGGCCCATATTTATACTTTTTTAGCGCTGCATTTGCGCCGCTTTTAGACGCAAAAATGGTGCAAACTTACTAAATACAATTGTATTTTGCAAGTTTGAGCTGCTTTTGTGTCAAAAAATGATGCAAATGCAGCGGTAAAAAAGTATAAATATGGGCCATTGTTTTTTCTTTAACACCTATAAACATTCTAACAATTACTTAAGCTTTTTCTTCTATAAATATTCACACTCTTTACCTGTACTTTCTGAGGAATTTGCCTCTCTCTTTCTCTCAACTTGTATATATATATATATATATATATATATATATATATATATATATATATATATTAGTATTTATAATAAATAGATTACATGAATAACTAATTGATATTCTTTTGAGATATAGTCAATTTGATGTTTTCTTATTGAATATCAATGTCTCTGTAGGAAAATATTTATAGTTCGTTATTGCCTTATTTCCTTTTATATATATATTTAATGTTGTAATATAGCTTTTGAAAACTGGAATTCTTATTGACTGTCTTTTAACATTCCTTGTAGGTATAATGCTTATGTTTGAGATTTCTCTTTCATTACGTTATCACCAGAATGTATGAATGTCTCTGGACCATATTGACACTATACAGTTGACAAAATCATCTACTATGTCTTTAAAGTATTTTTTATACTGTTGCTCTGTGAATCTAGCCAACAACCCTCTCACTAAATTCCTGCCAACCACTTTGCGATCTGGAACGTCAAAAAACTATTTTGCATTGGCTCTCTAACGTATCTTTTAGTATTGCTCACATCAAGTAGTTACATTAACTCCAAGCAAAACTCTTAGAATGCTGCAAGAAGCATTAAAAGCCGTTGCTGACTTTACTTTGTCAAATTCGTCTGAGACTCACTCGAAGTGTTTGTTTATTCTATAAATGACGATGCCTTCGTCAATACCTTTTACTTCTGGATTCCTTTGAACTCGGATGCCTTCGTCGGTGATGTTCAACTCAGGATTCTGAAGTACTTTAGTGCTTTTACCAAACTTTTACCTCAAGATATGCACTCTGATATTTTGCCTCCGGACTCCAGTCAGAGCTCAGTTGAAGTGCGTGGCGCTTGAGCTGCACGTGTCTTTTCACAACTTGTTTGTGGCAAAGAAACACTAGAACAGTAACCTATTCCGGCACAACTTGACGGCCATCTTGGATTCCTCTTTTGATGCAATACTTGTAATATCACTCATCACAATATTCTCAAATAACTATGCCGTCTCTGTCATTGTGAATATCTTCTGAATTACAAATATTTTGCTCTTCTCCCCTTCTTCACAGGAGTCAAAGCATTGCACATTTTGGGGTTCTTGACATAGGGTCTTTGGTTGGCAGTCAGGATACCTCCTGTCCAAGCAAGGACTGTCACTCCACTCAGGGTAAAGAAGAATCATCCTCAGTTAACCCCCGCTCTCCCCTTTGCTAGCTTGGCAGGAGCAGGCAGGCTTAACTTCAGAAGCAATGTGCAAAGTATTTGTACCAACACACCTCAGTAACTCAGTAAAACACTACAAAATGACACAACATAGGTTTAGAAAAATAGGTAATATTTATTTAAACAAAACAAGACCAAAATGACAAATATCCAACATACACAAGTCAAGTTATTAATTTAAAAAGCAAAAGAGTCTACAATCCTTTAGAAAACAGTGAGAACATTGTTAGCGTACAAAAGTACCTGGGTAGTGTCCAAATAAAGCTGCATGGGCGAGTGTGTGTTGGAAAAGGCCAGCAATGCGGCAATTTCTCACTCACAACCGAGAGCGTGCGCTGTTCCTCCTCCGGTCGGGTCAGCGCGCACCGTTTCTTTTCTCCCACAAGAGAGCAATGCGTCGATCTGGATGGGCATCTTGGGTCCGGGTAGACTGTGTTGATTTTCCGCACCCAGCGATGTTGCATCGAAATCCAGTTGCACGGTGTCAAGAAACCACGCCGAATGGGGGCTTGAGTCATTAACAGTAGCCGCTGCGGGTGTGGTGCCTCATTTCTCCAGCTGCGTTGCGTCAATCTTCCAGCTGTGATGCAGGTGGAGCATCGATGATAGCCGCGAGGCCGGAGGCATGACGTTTTTCGGCCACAACAGCTTTTGCGTGGATCTTTGTCCTTTTCCACCAGATGCACCTTTCAAGGGCCCAGAGATAGGTTAGGACACCACTTGGCAGGCAGAACTCTCAGCAGAAAGCCCAGGTGCTGGCAGAGAGAAGTCTTTGATGTCCCTGAGACTTCAACAACAGGAGGCAAGCTAAGTTCAAGCCCTTGGAGATTCTTCACCAGTAGGCAGTCACACTAAAGTCAGTCTTTAACCTCTCTCAGGCAGAAGCAGCTACTGCAAGCCAACCCAGCAAATCACAGTCACAGGCAAAGGGGCAGTACTCCTCCTCCAGCTTCTCCAGCTCTTCTCTTTGGCAGACGTTCCTCTTGGTTCCAGAAGTAATGTGATTTTCAGGGTGTTTGGGTGCTCTTCTTATACCCCTTTCTGCCTTTGAAGTAGGCCTACTTCAAAGAGAAGTCTCTGTTGTTTTCAAGATCCTGCCTTGCCCTGGCCAGACCCCAGACACATTCCAGGGGGTTGGAGACTGCATTGTGTGAGGGCAGGCACAACCCTTTCGGTGTAGGTGACCACTCCTCCTATCAGCCCAGATGGCCCATCAGGATATGCAGGCTACGCCCCAGCTCCCTTTGTGTCACTGTCTAGAGGAGAGGTTTAAACAGCCCAACTGTCAAACTGTCCCAGACAGGAAATCCACAAACAAGCAGAGTCACAGAATGATTTAAGCAAGAAAAATCCTACTTATTAAAAGTGCCATTTTTAAACACACAATCTAAAAACCAACTTCACTAAAAGATGTATTTTTAAATTGTGATTTAAGAGACCCCAAGCTCCATATGTCTATCTGCTCCCAAAGGGATTCTGCTCTTTACTCATCAATAAAGGCAGCCCCCATGTTAACCTATGAGACAGATAGGCCTTGCAACAGTGAAAACTGAATTTGGCAGTATTTCACTGTCAGGACATGTAAAACACATAGGTTCATGTCCCACCTTTAACATACACTGCACCCTGCCCATGGGGCTACCTAGGGCCTACCTTAGTTGTGCCTTACATGTATAAAAATATAAAAGGGAAGGTTTAGGCCTGGCAAGTGGGTACACTTGCCAAGTCAAATTGGCAGTTTAGAACTGCACTCTCAGACATTGCAGTGGAAGGTCTGAGCCATGTTTACAGGGCTACTAATGTGGGTGGCACAACCAGTGCTGCAGGCCCACTAGTAGCATTTGATTTACAGGCCCTGACACCTCTAGTGCACTTTACTAGGGACTTACTAGTAAATCAAATATGCCAATCATGGATAAGCCAATGTACACATGCAATTTATACAGGGGACCCTTACACTTTAGCACTAGTCCAGCAAAGCGCCACAATAGCATCAAAAATTTTAACGCTATTATGCTAAAATGCCCCATGGTGAGCTGTATTGTAAATACAGTGCTACCATGGTGTCTTTGGGAGGCGCAAGGCGACACAAGGAAACTGGTGCATCGAAGCAGAGGGCTAGTTCCTTGTAAATATGTGCCTTAGTGCCTCCTACACCCAGTCATGTGACCCAGTGACAGGCTACAGGCACTAAATGGGTAAAGCAGGAAAATGCCAACTTTCAAAAAGTGGCATTTTCAAAATTATAATTTAAAAATCTGACAGCACCATCAGTTAGGATTTCTCATTAGCATTCCAAAGGCACCAAACACAAACTGATTACCCACTCACATTTGGAAATTGCAGCTTATTAAATGTAATAAGGTATCACCATTGTTATCCTATGAGAGAAGTAGACCTTGCAGTAGTGAAAAATGAATTTAAGAGCCTTTCACTACCAGGACATATAAAGCGTAAACACATATGTCCTACTTTTTAGATATATTGCATCCTGCCTTTATGGCGTTTAGGGCCTACTCTATATGTTTTAAAAAGGAAGGCTTAGGTGTGGCAAAATATTTATTTTGCCAGGTCGAAATGGCAGTTTAAAAACTACCTCATTGGCTGCAATGGCAGACCGGAGACATGTAGATAGAGATATTAAAGTGGGTGGCACAATCAGTGATACAAGCCCACTAGTTGCATTAAATTTACAGGCCTTGGGTACATGTAATATGACTTTACTACAGACTTATAAGTACATTAATTATGCCAACTGGGGAGAAGCCAATGTTATTGTGCTTTAAGGAGTGAGCATATGCACTTTAAGACTGGTCAGCAGTAGTAAAGTGTGCAGAGTCCTAAGTCCAGAAAAAACCAAAATGAAGAAGGAAGGCACAACATTTGGGAAAAGACGACTGACAGGTCTAACACCTCCTAGCATACATTTGAGACACACCCTCATTTACAGTAAGTACTGCTATTGATATCCACATTTATAAACTATGGAACCATTTAGAGTCATTATTATTACATTGATTCCATTTCTTTTTCTTCCCTTAGATTGGTCACCTTATTGTAATAGTTTTTTTTTTTTAATTTAGGTGGTTTTTGGCGGCTATGTAGCCTTGATACTACTGATTATGTTTTGGACACATGTTGAGGTTGAAGAATACTACAATAGTGCTCCTTTTCACTGGGCACTTATTGTAAATACTGCTGCGATCTGAAATCTTGGTTCTGTTCAGATTCACATGCTCTTTCCCATCACCTATCTACATTTGGTAAAGGTACTGTTTTAATCTTTCTGTCAAACACTACTCTCCTTCCTTGCGTGTTTGTCCACTCACATTGCCTTGGGTACTACATACTGCTTCTCTTATACAAATGTAATTACCTACACATATGTTACAGCCTTGAAACAATTTTGCTCAGACAAAACACATGTTGGCTGTGCCAATCCTTCTTCAATTGTACAGAAATCAAACTCTACAACTGGTCGACTGGATATAGGTACTACCTCATAACTGCTGCTACGTTGAGACATACAATGTCATATATGTCCATCATCATGTTACGGCATCTATACAATATTTATTAACAGTTGGTTACAACTGACATCTATTGCACTCAGGTGTATATATTGTTGCATAAATTATGAAATACTGGACTTTCTTTCTAACACAGCTTAGCCATACAAAGGAATAATTGTACTATACATATGTACATATTTTATTAGTATTTATTACTGTTAGAAATGGGATCTCTAGTTGGCAGTCGGTTTGCACCCTCCCCAAGTAGGGACACTCACTATAGTCAGGATACGGGAGATACCCAGCTCAGATAACCCTTGATCACCCCCTTGGTAGCTTAGCACTGGCAGTCAGGCTTATCTCACAGCAATGTGTAATGCATTTGCACATAACACACAGTAATACAGTAAAAACACTACAAAAAACAATATTTATCTGTGTAAAACAAGACCAAAACGAGAAATATCCAACATACAGTAATAACGATGTTAGTTTTGCATGATTTAAATTAAAATACAGTTCCTTGAAGTCGATAGCTCCATCTGGGGCTATGACAGCATTGTGAACAACAAATCCAACAGTTCAGGCTGGCCGAGGCGTCGTGGGCCAGCTACAGTGTTGGGAAGACCTGCAAACAGTACCTTGGAATTGCAGGGCATTGTGATCCTCTCGATGAGATTTGGAGTGCGGTGTCACTGGCATAAGTTCCGTAAGTCACTGTGGGGGTCGGCGGGCCCTCAAACTCACAGCGCATTGCAGATCAAACTCCGGGCTGATGACCAAGTCAGGAGCACTGGCGTGGGTGGCGTCGGTGCTGCGGTGAGAAGCGGGACAATGCAACATGCGGTGCCCACAGGTCATGGTGCAGGCAGCTGTCTGGTGACGGCGTCCTGCAGTGTCAGTGAGATCAGGGCTGCGGTGTGAAGCAGGGTGGTGCGATGTTTCCAGGTCATGGTGCAGGCAGCGGTGTCATTGTTGCTGAAGTGCTGTCGTCGGTAGGCCCAAGGTGGCAGTGCAGTACGGGGCAGGTTCTGTGCGGCACCCATGGTTCACGGTGCAGACAGGGGCGTCTGTTTACGGCACTGGAGTCGATAGTGCTGCCATCAGTGGACTGGGGCTGTGGTGCGGGACGGGACGGTGCTTCATGACCTACCTTATGAGTGGTGTCCACAGGCAACAGTGCAGGCAGTGGCATTGGTGTCAGGGTGGAGCGGCATCATCGGGGATGCCAAGACTGTGGTGTGAGCAAAGCGATGCAGTGTTGGGCTGAAAGATCATGGTGCCAGCAGCGGCTGCATGATGGTGTTGGTTAGACCAGGGTTGTGGTGCGACGTTGGGCACGGCTCTGTGTGACGTCACCAGGTCATGGGGCAATCGGCGGCATCGCAGTGGTTTGTCTTCTGTTGCAGCACAAAACACAGTTCCCAGTGCTGTAGGCAGATGAAGCTGAACTCTTTGATATCCCTGAGACTTCCAACAGGAGACAAGCTCTAATCCAAGCCCTTGGAGAAGCTTTGTAGGCAGGATACACAGCAAAGGCCAGTCTTTACCCTCTTTAAGGCAGAAGAAGCAACTGCAGGCCAACCCAGCAAAGCACACACATTAAAGGGGCAGTACTCCTCACTCAGCTCCTCAGCTCTTCTCCTTGGCAGACTATCCTCTTGATCCAGAAGTGTTCTACCAGTCTGGAGTTTTGGACCCACGACTTATACCCCTTTCGGCCTTTGAAGTAGGCAAACTTCAAGGGAAAGTCTCTGTTGTTGACAAGATCCTGCCTCGCCCAGACCTAGCCCCACACACATACCAAGGGGTTGGAAACTGCATTGTGTGAGGACAGGCACAGCCCTTTCAGATATAAGTGTTGGCTCCTACCTCCCCTCTTTAGCCCAGGAGACTCATAAGGATATGCAGGCTACACCCCAGCTCCCTTTGTTCAACTGTCTAGAGGGAATTCGCAACAGACCAACTGTCAGTCTGACCCAGACATGGAATACACAAGCAGGCAGAGGCACAGAATGGTTTCAGCAAGAAAATGCCCACATTCTAAAAGTGGCATTTCAAACTGGCAATCTAAAAAACAACTTTACCAAAAGGTGTATTTTTAAATTGTGAGTTCAGAGATCCCAAACTCCACATCTCTATCTGCTTCCAGCGGGAAACTGCACTTAAACAATATTTAAAAGCAGTCCCCATGTTAACCTATGCGAGAGATAGGGCTTGCAACATTGAAAAAGGAATTTGGCACTATTTCACTTGCAGGACATGTAAAATATATCAGTACATGTCCTTCCTTTAACATACACTGCACCCTGCCCACGGGGCTTCCCAGGGCCTACCTTAAGTGTGCCTTACATGTACAAAAAAGGAAGTTTTGGACCCGGCAGGTGGGTACACTTGGCAGGTCCAATTGGCAGTTTAAAACTGCATACACAGACACTGCAGTGGCAGGTCTGAGACATGTTTACAGGGCTGCTCATGTGGGTGGCACAATCAGCGCTGCAGGCCCACTAGTAGCATTTGAGTTAAAAACACTGGGCACCTCTGGCGCGATTTACTAAGGACTTACAAGTAAATGAAATATGTCATCCATGGATAAACCAATAACCACTACAGTTTCCATAGGGAGGACTTGCATTTTAGCAGTGGTAAAGTGCGCAGGGACAATAAACCAGCAGAAACACATCAGAAAAAATAGGAGGAAGAAGGCGAAAAGTTTGGGGATAACCCTGCAAAAAGGGCCAGTTCCCACAAATACCATTTGCGTTCCACTATTGTACTTGTTCTGCTCATGGCAGTTTCATTATTGAGCTGAGAATAATATTTGATCATGCTTAAATTACACACCATTGGTAGCAAAGGTGCAGTCCTGTGTAGCACCCACATATATACATATTTGTTTTTCATTATACTATCTGGCATGGTCTATACTGTTATATACATGGTTGGTTGTGAAAGAAACAAGTTAATTTCAGCAAAACATATCTAATGAACAGGTGGCAGCGTTTTCTCCTGGAGGAAATGTGATGTAGTGCAAGATGTCCTTGAGGAGAAATTATCTTTCATGAATACAATAATGAATTCATTCAAGTTGAAGTATATAGGAATGGGTGGTTCTATTTTCAGAATAGCCATTAAAATCCTATAGCTAATCCAAGTATGCACATTATGTTTTATTACAAAACAGGCATGGCGGCACTGATAAAAACCTACAAACTGTCACATAGGTCTTGTAGCCTGTAGCAGTCCTAGATGCTAGACAACCACTCTGCTATCACTTTATTTCATGACCTGTCCCTAAATGCTGTGATATGGCACTGGTGGAGGATGTCCAGGATGAGGCGTGCAGAGGCGTTCTGTACTGGAGTTTGGCCATGGTTTCTGCACAGAAGGCATTGCCGTAGTCCAATTTGCTGCTTACGAGTGCTTTGGTGCCCGTCCTTCTGGTTTCAGTGGGGATCCATTTGTAGATCTTCCGAAGCATGCAGAGGGTGTTGAAGCAGGAGGAGGAGATGGCATTGACTTGCTGGGTCATAGATAGTGAAGAGTCCAGGATGAATCCCAGGTTGGGTGCATGGTCGGTGGGTGTCGGCCCGGTTCCCAGTGTGGCAGGCCACCAGGAGTCGTCCCATGTGGAGGGGGTGGAGCCGAAGATAAGGGCCTCAGTCTTGTTTGAATTCAGTTTCAGGCAGCTGTTCTTCATCCATTCAGCGATGGCCTTCATTGCTTTGTGGAGGTTGGTCTTGGCGATGGCGGGGTCCTTGGTGAGGGAGAGGATCAGCTGGGTGTCATTGGTGTGTAAGACGATGCTGAGGTTGTGAGATCAGGCGATGTTAGCGACTGGAGCCATGTAGACATTAAAGAGGGTCAGGCTGAGGGATGATCCCTGGGGTAAGCCGCAGATGATTTAGGTGGCTTCAGAGCAGAATGAATGGAGGCGGACTCTCTGAGTTCTGCTGGTGAGGAAGGAGGTGATCCAGTCCAGGGCTCTGTCGTGGATTCCTGCATCGTTGAGGCATGTGCATAGGGTGTGGTGGCAGATGGTGTTGAATGTGGCTGAGAGGTCCAGGAGGATGAGGGCCACGGCTTCACCGTTGTCAAGATTGATCCTGATATTGTCGTGGTGGCAATGAGGGCGCTTTCGGTGCTGTGATTGTTGCGGAATCTGAATTGGGATGGGTCCAGAATGTTGTTCTATTCGAGGAAACGGGCCAGTTGTTTGTTGAAAATTTTCTCTATGACTTTTGCTGGGAAGGGGAGCAGGGAGATGGGCCAGAAGTTCATGCGGTCCTTTGGGTCCGCCTTGGGTTTTTTGAGGAAGGCATTGATCTCGGGCTGTTTCCAGCTCTCCCGAAGGTGACGGACTTGAAGGAACTGTTGATGATCTTCCGGAGTTGGGGTGCGATGACGGAGCTTGTTTGTTGAAGATGTGGTGAGGGCAGGGGTCAGATGGTGAGCCGGAGTGGATGATTTTGATGGTGTCATTGTCGTTGACATGGGTCCAGGAGAGCAGGAGGCTGGTGGATGGTGAGTCTGTGGTGTCGGTGGTTCACGGGGGGTCCGCGTACTGAAGCGGTCATGGATGTCTGTGATCTAGCAGTAGAAGAAGGTGGCTAGGGAGTCGCAGAGGTCTTGTGATGGTGGGATGTCGTTGACATTGGAGCCGGGGTTGGAGAGCTCCTTCACAATGTTGAAGAGCTCCTTGTAGCTGTGTGCGTTGTTGTCGATGCGTTCTTTGAAGGCAGTTCTCTTGGCGGTTCGGATGAGTTGGTGGTGTCTGGGGATGGGGGATAGGGATCTGAGATGTTCTTGAAGGCTGTGTGGTTGTCCAGTGTCTGTTCTTGGCGCCACTTCTTTTTGAGTCTTCGGCATGTTTGCTTAGATTCTTGGAAGTCAGCGGTGAACCAGAAGACCTGTCTGTCAGTGCGTCTGTTGGAAGGTTTCTTGATCGGGGTGAGAGTATTAGCACAGTCGTCGATCCATTGCATGAGGTTGCGGGCTGCTGTGTCAGTGTTGGTAGTGTCGATAGATGGGTTCCTGGAGAGGGTATTGATCAGTTGATCTTCGGTGACCTTGTTCCATCTGCGGTGGGGAATCAGTTGCGGGTAATGGTGTTTTGTGGGTTTCCCGAAGGAGAAGTGGATGCAGCGGTGGTCAGTCCAGTGGAGTTCAGTGGTGTGGCTTAAGGAGACTTGTTTGCTGGTAGAGAAAATGGGGACAAGCGTGTGTCCTGTGGAGTGGGTGGGTGTCATTATGAGCTGCTTGAGGACTAGGTTGGCAAGGTTGTCGAGCAGGGTGGTAGAGTTGTTGTCGTTGGTGTTCTAGAGGTGGAAGTTCAAGTCCCTGAGGAGTATGTGGTCTGTGGATGCGAGGGCATCCATACTGATGACGTTGGTGATGGAGTCACTGAACTGCTGCCGGGGGGTCTGCAAACGAGGGTCCCTCTGAGGGTGGTGCTTGGGTCTGTGTGGATCCGGAAGTGCAAGTGTTCAGTGGTTCCAAGGGTGTCTTCGGTGCTGGTCATGATTCTGAGGGTATTCTGGTGGACGATGGCGATGCCTCCTCCTGGTCTGTTGGTGCGGGCCCTGCAGGTGATCTTGTAGCTGTCCGGGATGGTTATGGCGATGTCAGGCACTGAGGAGGGATTCATCCAGGTCTCAATCAGGAAGGTGACGTCTGGGGAGACTGAGTTGAGGAGATTCCAAGGTTTGAAGGGTTGCATCCTGCCTTGGTGGGTGGGTCGTTGGCATGGAGGCTGGTGAAGGTGCAGTTCCGGCAGGAGAAGGGTCTGTGGGTGTGCTGCGGGGTGGCTTGATGGCAGGTGGATGAGCGGTCGGTGTTGAGTGCATGGAGAGTGGTGGCATCGTAGCGGAGTCAGGTGTAGCGGCAGTGGGGGGCGAGAACCAGAGGTTCCGGCACTGGGCGCGGTCCAGGCGTGGACAGGCGCACACAGGCTTATCCTTATCATGTACAGCAGGGGTGTCTTTATTCCTTACTATACATGATCACACCATCACCTTTTAAACATACCACTTTTATCTTTGTGAGCTGCTCTTTCATATGAAAGATGAAAGAGAGCATGTTTGGAAACATGAAGAGTAAAAATAGAATCTCTAGTATAATCGCTAGTACAAAATTCAGTACATCAAAAAAGCTATTATATATTTGTTGCAAAATTATATTAGAAGCAATTTAATGCAGTTAGGTTTTTAATTCAAAACTTGCAGAAATATTCTAACTTTGCTACAATTACTCAACAAATGCAGAAAATAAACGTGTTGCTATTAATATCTCCTTGCCAATGTACATCTAGAAAAACAGAGCAGAGGAAACAAAAGAAACATTTTGTTTATGTTCTTTATACATATGCTTTATTTATCCTCCATGACCTGACCTGCCTTTCTCATGGGTTGCTGATTTTGGCAGCAGGCATTGTCACCTCTGAAAACAACTGTGATAAATTATTACAGACTTCCATGTGTTATATATTTTTGCCAAACTCTTACAGGGTCTATTAAACCTGATTAAGTAATTGAGAAAATAAAATACTCTTGTGCAAATTACATTTGTACAAGCACTTAAAGTGTTTTAGGCAGGTTTCCAGATGGAGAGATAAGAGGGTATACCGCTCTCAAATAGCACTTGTACCCACTTAGTTTATGTTTCAACCCATTTTTTCAGTTTGCATATGCATTTAACAAAAATCAATCAATCAATCAAAGAAATTTGTAGAGCGTGCTACTCACCCGTGAGGGTTTCAAGGCGCTGGGGGGAGGGGGGGCGGGCCAGGGATGGTCACTGGTCGAACAGCCAAGTCTTGAGGTTCTTTCTGAAGACTAGTAGGTCTTTGGTTTTGCGAAGGTCAGTGGGGAGGGAGTTCCAGGTTTTGGGGGCGAGGTAGGAGAAAGACCTGCCTCCTGTGGTGGTGTGCTGGATGCGGGGGGACTGTGGCTAGGGCGAGGTCGGCTGATCGGAGGTTGCGTGTGGGAGTGTGGAAGTTTACTCTTTCATTGAGGTAGGTTGGGCCGGTGTTGTGGAGGGATTTGTGTGCGTGGATGAGGATCTTGAATGTGACTCTCTTGTCTACGGGGAGCCAGTGTAGGGATTTGAGGTGTGGTGAGATTCGTTCGTGTCGGGGGAGGCCAAGGACGAGGCGCGCGGCTGTGTTCTGGATTCTTTGGAGTTTGAGTTTGAGTGTGGTGCCGGCGTAGATGGCGTTGCCGTAGTCCAGTCTGCTGCTGATGAGTGCGTGGGTGACTGTCTTTCTGGTCTCTGGGGGGATCCATTTGAAGGATTTTTTTAGGGTGCGGAGTGTGTGGAAGCAGGAGGAGGTTAGAGCATTGATTTGCTGTGTCATGGAGAGGGCGGGGTCGAGGATGATGCAGAGGTTGCGTGCGTGGGTTGCGGGGGTGGGTGCGGGGCCTAGGGCGATGGGCCACCAGGAGGCGTCCCATGTGGTTTTGTTGGGGCTGAAGATGATGACCGGTTTTGTTTGAGTTGAGCTTGAGATGGTTAGTGGTCATCCAGTTGGCGGTGTCTAGGAGAGCGGCGTGTAGGTTGGTTTTGACGGTGGTGGGGTTGCGGGTGAGGGAGAGGATGAGTTGGGTGTCATCTGCATATGAGAGGATGGTGATTCCGTGTGCTCGGAGAATGTTGGCTAGGGGGATCATGTAGATGTTGAAGTGTGTGGGGCTGAGAGAGGACCCTGGGGGGACTCCGCAGGTGATCTTGGTAGTGTTGGAGTGGAAGGGTGGGAGGCAGACTTTCTGGGTTCGGTCGGTGAGGAAGGAGGAGAGACAGTCTAAGGCTTTGTGGCAGATTCCTATGTTGTGGAGGCGTGTGTGGAGTGTGTGGTGGCAGACGGTGTCAAAAGCTGCGGAGAGGTCTAGGAGGATGAGTGCGACGGTCTCGCCTTTGTCGACTTTGGTCCTGATGTCGTCAGTGCATGCGATGAGGGTGGTTTCTGTGCTGTGGTTCTTGCGGAACCCAGATTGTGAGGGGTCAAGGGTGTTGGTTTCTTCAAGTAATTGGTTAGGTGAGTGTTGACTAATTTCTCTGCAACCTTGGCGGGGAACGGGAGGAGGGAGATGGGGCGGTAGTTGGAGAGGATCTCAGGGTCGGCTTTTTTTTATTTTTATGAGAGCGGTAATTTCTGCATGCTTCCAGGGGTCTGAGTAGGTGGTTGAGTCAAAAGAGGAGTTGATTATGTTGTAGAGTATGGGGGCGATGGTAGGGCTAGCTACAACAACAAAAAGATAAGCAAACTTTAAGCATGCACATTTCTGGCCAGCTCAGCTCAGCCACAAAACATCTGTATATACAGACAGTGCTTTTTATAATGAAAAATAAATAAATGAGTGTCCACATATTCACATATAGGAGCTCACTGCCTGCACAACCAAGTGCTAGGGTTGCCCAACACCAAGCTGCAGAGCAAAGCTGCCAAGGTTTCAGATTACTATGTATCACATTTTCATATTTCAATGTAATTATGAGTGACATTTCAAAGACTATGGCCCAGATTTATACTTTTTTGCTGCAAAACTGCGCAAACGCTGTTTTGCGGCAAAAAGTATAGCGCTGGCTTGCCCCAGTCCACAGCACTAACCTTGTGCCATAAAAAAGGAATGGTGCAAGCAGATGCTAAAATCGGCCAGTGCCTTAAAAATAGGCACTAGCCAGGTGGGGTGGCTGTAGGTAAGGAGGGCATGGCCGTTGCTCCCTGTGCCCCACGTTAGGGCCCCCAATGGCACTTTAAACACTTTAAAATAAAAATGAAAAATACTTACCCTACTTACCTGGGATGGGGTCCCACATCCTCTGGTGTCTCCCTGGTGTGGGTGGGGGTGTTCCTGTGGCTTGGGTTGGGCACCTGTGGACCCATTTCATGGTGTTTAACCATGGAAATGGGTCCACAGGTCCCCTAACGCCTGATCTGACCCAGGCATTAAATAATGGTGCAAAGCAAGCTTTACACCATTATTTAGCCTCTCCTCCCACCCGTGCGTCATTTTAGCACGGGGCTAAATATGGGGCTATGGGGTTAGCACTATTTTTTAGATGGGAATACCTACCTTGCATCTCTTTGACTCAAGGTAGGAGCACGCATCCAAAAAACGGTGCAAACTCCTATATTTTCAAAATAAAAATATTGAGTTAGGTTTGCGAAGAGCATAAATATGCCCTTTGAGTGACAGTTTCTCTCAAGCAAAATTAAGAGATAGAAGAGGGAACCATATAAATATAATAACATATTGAGAATCCTATACCTCCCATTGTACACCAGCGCCACCTAGTGGCCTTTGATAAACACTACTCAGAGCTTATCTAGCAAAGTGAGAAACTGGAGGAAGAAGGTTTTACCGCACTTCAGGACTTGCATGGCAATCTTTGGCATTGCAGTAATGCGTGAAAATGTCTGGAAATGTGCTATTCTAACAAGAGATGCGTGACACTTGGGAGGGCTGGCAGAGGTTTGATTTTCCTCATGCTTCTTTTTTCTACTAACTTCTACTTCCTGTCTCTTTAACTCACACTTGCAGGTGCTTTTCTTATCTACTTTCCTTCTTTCCCACTGGTTTTCTACAACTTCCTCCTGTTTTTCCGCCTTTTCCGACTTTCACTTGATCAAGGTCTGGTAAAGAAAAATAAGTAATGAGGATCACAAATGAGAACTTGTCCCTGCCACCTGCAACCCCTCCACGAGTTGTCATACGTTTTATTAACGTTTCGCAGGTTTATTGTATCCCGTTCATTTGGTTCTAGCTCATGCAAACAAACAGGCTATCCAGTGTTCTGATTATTGGTTTGTTAGATACCTAGCTAGAATAAAGACAGTTTTCGCCTTACAATTCAGCTTTCATGATTTTTTTTCTGGGGGAAATCCTGCAATAATATTTTTTCCGTGATTCAACCAAAGCAGTCGGGCGAATTGTTCAGCCTTTACATACTGTCCTAAATTCTGCAAAGTAAAATCTGTGCCTTGGGGGCATGGCTTGCAACATTTGCAGAATATTAGATATAAAGCAGTCCGGAAATATCTTACCACTTCTGGGGATGAAAAGTGAGCTAATTAACATTCCAGTTCTAGGTCCTTGCTTACTTATCCCCAGACATAGGTTACAAATAATGTATGTGCCATTTTATATTCCTCGTGGCGCATCTGACAGCAAAAGCTAACGTCTAATCATCTACTTCTGTAAAAACCAATAATGAACTAAAAAGTCGGTACTTTAAGATAATAGCTATTAGTTTATTTCTTGCTATTGTTCGCTGTGAGTGAGAATTAGTTAAAATATATGCTCTTATTCTGTGTCATAAAGTAATTCCGATAAGGCTGGATTGAGGGGCATATTTACGAGCAGGCTACGCTAACGTCACCTCACGTCACTTTTCTTTTGACGCTCCGGCCACACAGTTAGTACTCCATATTTACAAGGCGCACCATCCAGGCCAGTGTGTCAGTTTTCGGATGCCTGAGTCGGAAAGTACCTGTGCCAGATTG
This sequence comes from Pleurodeles waltl, assembly GCF_031143425.1. NCBI lineage: Eukaryota > Metazoa > Chordata > Amphibia > Caudata > Salamandridae > Pleurodeles > Pleurodeles waltl. The sequence goes on from NC_090444.1 coordinate 1,063,264,861, forward strand.
GCTCCATTACACAGATATTAATGTATGCAAGGTAGGCGTTCCTCTGTAAATTCCATTGCAAAACTGATGTAGTGACATTTATGGTTTCCTGAAGAAGTGATGCATCGTTGGCATGCGGCATGCAGAGCCTGAAATGCGTCAAAATTCCTGTGCATCTGCAACACAGGCGTAAGAAATGATGCATTGGCTCTAGGACATAAACAGACATACAAAACAGTTTTGCAAGCTCATTGCGTCATGGAGGTGCTCATTCTTCAGCTGGGAGTAGGGAGGAGACCTGACCACTAGCACTACCACCACCACCACCATGTAGGCAGCTCAGGAGAAGGAAGCTTGTCTACTGCCAGGAGACTACTCTCATTATCCTCAGGGAGGATGAGGTCATCACATAATATTCACTCAGGAGGGAATCTATCACACAACTGCTGAACCAGATTGGGCCAAGGCTGCAGCCACCAACTGACAGGCCACCTGTCAAGCTGATGGCAGTCCTCCACCTGCTAGCATCTAGTTCTTTCCAGACCACAACAGCCAGAGTGGCAGGAATATAACCACCATCTTTCTGGGTATTCCGGCTCTCTATCCTGCATGCAATCATCAGCCTCACAGACCAGTACCTCCTTTTCCCCAAGATACAACAACAGGTCACCAAATAAGGCTTCGGTGCCGTTGCTGGCTTTCCGCATGTCGTGGGGGCTATGGACAGCACACATGTGCAACTTGTTCCTCCTGCTGCAACATCACACATGTTTCTTAATTGAAAGCACACTATAAACGTCCAGGCAATCGTGGACCACTGGCTATGTTCACAAATGTGCAGGTCAAATACCCTGAGAGTGCCCATAATGCCTGCATCTTCAGGCACTCCATCATCAATGAGTGCTTCCAGAATGAGATACACTGGAATGGCCTACTTGTTGGTAAGTAATGATAGAGCGGTCCGTACTAGTAATTTACTGGTACTTTGGACGCTCTTTAGGCCGATGAACCTTTTGACTAAGTGGGACCCTCAACACCCTTAATCAGTCAATTTAATACAATCCAATAATCAATAACGAACATAAGCAATGCCCTGATCCACATAACATTTAACAATCAATCCAGAATACATTTCGGCGAACCCTGACCTTCCAGTCAGGAATAACCACACCAGTTTATTCAAAGTTAGTGAATTTATTTCCCTATATTAACAAAGCTAGCACAATATAGATGTGTCTCAACACCAAATGATAAACATATATGAACATTAATAGCTGTCCATAACGGCGAAACAAGTGCAATCTATGTAGCATTTGAATAACGAGGCATTCGATGATAGCAATGCAAATCACTAGAACTATAATCTGTAATGAACTAATTGCATACATTTAGTCAGCATAACAAGATCTCAAATTGCATCGTGCGACAAAAGGAATCCTCGTCTAACCTCAAATTAGCATCGGCATGTGGGACTTCATGCAAAAACAATTTAGCAACATTAATTTAGAAAACTCCTAAACTAGGGCTCTTATCAAAATCAGCAGTTGGTTACCTAAAAGAAACACAATGCAATTGTACAATTTCCTTTCATATTTACCAATTACGATCAGCATTCAAGGAAGTCTTCGTCTCACAGGTACCGTTTCTCGATCGGCATAGGACGGGGACAAAGGGGCAGGGGTGGACGGGGCAGTTGCCTCACGGCGGCAAGATAAACTACTACTTCATGCAAGGGGACAAATCAAAGTTAAAGTCTCTAGGGTAAGAATCATTTAAGTCTCTTTCTCTCGATTAGAGAAAGCATCAAAGTCTCTCAAAATGGCGTCGCAGCAAAGTGGGCCATAATAGCTGCAAAATGGCGCAATGGGTGTAATGTCTGGGTAACGGCTGCAAAAATGGCTACCTTCTTCTCGTGTACCTGGTTTAAATAGACAACAGTTCAAATCCAGTAGGGTCTTCCATTGGAGGGTTCATAGGTTAGCTTCAAATTGTCCAATCAAAAACAACAGTTCTCAAGCTTTCACTTAAGCATACATTATCCTTGGAGTCGGGAACGTAAGTTGCAACATTTTATACCAATTAACTCACTTTCAGAGCTTCCATTGTCCGCACCTGCAGATTGACCTTGGAGTAAAGAGAAAATATGCCAGGCTGGCACGAAACCTTAAGATAAGCATGTGAACGATCTCAGTGGAAAAGTACAGCTTCAAGCAAAAATACACGTTTAATAGCACATTGGAAAAATACGAGCATCTAAACCTTGAGACCAGGCAACTAGGCCGAAGCCTGCACTAAAGTAATGCTAAACTAAAACATTTCGAACAAGCAAATCATAGCACACGTTTACGATTATGTCGGATTAGTGCAATTCTAATACATCACGTTATATAAGCACGCTTATAAATGTTGGCAAACTACTCTGAGGGCACATTTTGTCCCCGTACAATCTTTATTAGTTCGGTTAAAGTCACACATGATTATTTCACACTACGTTTATGCGTTAATAAATGTAAAACCTTCGTTTTCTGCTTCATCAATCCCTCCTCTGATGACTACTTGTCATCACACCAAATCATGCCCACAAATTTTATTCCATTAAAATTCTGTCAGTTCACTTTTCCTTTTAATTCCCCTAGTTTTCGCTTTGTATTCTTCTGCCATTCTCTTCATTATTTTTTCTTCCTTCCTTCTTCTAATTCTTTCCATAATCATTATTATTCCCCTTTTTATTCCCCAAATTCCAAAAATGCAAATTAATACTATTAGTATTCCCTGTATTATTTTTAGCAATATTCCATTCCAAATTCCCCCAATCCAATGTCCCACTAAAGCAAGTCCTTTTCCAACCTTCTCCCACACTCCTGGTTCTTTCAGTTCCTTCAAATCTGCACTCTCTTTTGTTAGATTAGCAAGCATAGTTTTAATCTTCACATTATTGTCTGGAATATACGTACAACAGTGTCGTGCACCAAGCATTTTGCAAACGCCGCCATCCTTTGCTAAAAGAATGTCTAAAGCAAGCCTATTTTGAAGAGTCATAGCTCTTTCCGCTGCAAGTTCAGCATCTATCAGGATTATAGCACCTGAAAACTTTGTCAACATGTTATCCACTATAGTAGACAACTTTCTTATTTTGATGGAATTCAACACAACTCCCAATGAAGGAATCATGGCTCCAAATATATCTCCTACCACAGCAGCTGCGGTCTCTCTTTTCTGGATACGATGGGATCCAGATGTCTTTTGAATCATCGATAGGTCATCCAGTTGATAAACCTTTGGGAATACTATACCCAAATAACATCTCCCCCACCATTCCTTTGGAAGACGATAATAGGCATTATACCCACAAATGTAATATACACCTGGAATGACAGGGTCAAGTCCGTTCATCATGAATGTCCATTTGGCCTTAAAGATAAACGTATGTTTACACTCACTCACTCCTACAAAGATATTGTCATAATAGGATTCACCTCGATATATACAAAATTTCCCTACATGCCAAGCATCTAAAGCTATTCTCCCTTGTGTCTTTATTGCTGCAAAATCATAATTATCTACTGAAGTCCTCTTATGTAGCTCTTTTTCTAATTTCGCCTTCATTTGTGCTCTTCTATCATCTGTGCGATCTAAAAAGCTTATTTCTATTGCAGAGAGCGAGCAGGTAAGGTTTTCCCTATGAGCGTGAGCCGTTTCAAAAGGTTGCATTGGCTCGAAAAATTCCCTCATTATTTTAGCATCGCAATCTTTAGCAATCTGGCTTAGCTGCGCTATTATAGGAACATATGCAAAGGTAACATCATAATTCGAGTAAAAATACTGTATGTTAGTCTGACCATAAAACCTAGACATTACTATACTACATGTAATCCCGTATGTAAGAGGCATGTGGTGATAAGTCACCCCTTCCTTTACTGATGTCGGTATCTGTGTACACACATAACAATCTTTCGCATCCATAGTCTCAACATATTCTGTTAACAAGCGATAGAAAACATTATATGAAAGCTCTTTCTTATCATGCAAGTGTCTCTCATCTAATTCTAATCTTTTCAGTGCAGTTAGTTCAGTGACAGTAACAGGAGCAAAAGTAGAAGCATCAGTTCTCTCATCCTCACCCTTTCCATGCATTGTAAGCACTATTGCCATTATTATTAGTACACATGCAATTACTAAGCCTATACACACGTATTTACAATACTTCTTTCTACTGTTTTGTGTCATGATCTGTATAGAATCAGAGAGCTGGAAGCACCTATAAAAGAAACTATTTAGCAATTCAGTTACAAAGCTGAGCGAGCGCAATGTTCACACCGTCTTCTTCAAGAGGCCAGTCACTTATCAGTTAGCAGCATTTGTCTCAATTCGGCAATAACTCAGTCTTTTATCAGTTCAACAAGTGTCTCATCCGGTTTAGCAATGTCTCAGCTGGTTGTTTGTATCACGTTAGATTGTAGCAAGCAATGTCATTTATCACCCTTTCAATCAACAGAGTCCATAAAACTTTTCTTTTCTATTGGTATCTCTTCTTCTTCGTTCTCGAGGCTAAGAGATACAAATTCGTCAGTCCAATCGTCATGAACTATATATGCCCATTCAGGACCGGAATATCTTCTGTTCGGTATCCTTTTCCTTTTCAATTTTGCTTCTCTTTTCGATTCTGCCTCACTGGTACTTTCCTCTTTGGCCAAGTCTTTTCCTTCACTTGAGGATGGTACCACGACAGTCACTTCCTTTCTTTTCTCTTTCACTTTTGGCCTTTCTCCGTCGTTCAAACTTTCTTTAGTCCTTTCTTTTATGGGTGATATACTTAGTCTTCTCTTTGCACCGTGTCCATTTGATGGACCTGCGACCTTTTCTGTGGAAGCTTGAACTGTTTCGTTCTGTTCTGCCTTGTCCCCTCCTTCTGGGGAATCAATCACGTTCTCTTTTTCTTTTTCTGTATCGTCTGCTTCTGGGAAAGCCCTCCTCTGATCAGGCTCCCCTGCTTTTTCACCTTTCTCGAGCCCTTCATCACCGTTACTTTCGTCAGGCTCTTTATCACTTTCAGCTGCTTCAGGTTCCTTGTCACCTTCAGCTGCTTCAGGCTCTTTGCTACCCTCAGCTGCTTCAGGTTCTTTGTCACCTTCAGCTGCTTCGTCGCTGTCTGAACTTTCTCCTTGGTCTCCCCCAAGCGAGTTGGTCTCTTCGTCCTCAGAGAATATCTCTCTCTCTCCCGTTTCTGCCTGTTCGCTTTCAGTTCAGTTTTGCTCTGTTTCAGCACTCAGCACTGTTTTGTCAGGCACTGGTAATTTCAGCGCTTCAACTTCCTCATCTGTGGGACACAACACTTTCTTTGTGTGACTGGCGTGAATCCAGTTGGGAACCCCCGCACACTTCACAGCGGTAGTTGTCGTCAGGATCACTTGGAAAGGGCCTTTCCAACGGGGTTCCAGACACGACTTCCTCACGTGCTTCTTTACCACGACCCAGTCATCTGCTTTCAGTGCGTGTCCTGGACCTTGGATCGGTGGCAAGGTGGTGGCTTCCACCTGGTGAGAGAAAGAGCGAACCACGTCAGCCAGACCCTTGCAGTAGTCTAACACCATATCATCTGTGATATTCAAGAGCGCGTTTGCAGGAACTGCAGGAAGTCTCATAGCCCTGCCCATGAGAATTTCGTGCGGAGATAATCCAGTCTTTCTATCAGGGGTGTTTCTCATTGACATTAGCACTAAGGGCAATGCGTCAGGCCATTTCAAATTTGTCGATGCACATATTTTCGCCATTCTTGATTTCAGTGTACCATTCATCTGCTCCACCAGTCCTGATGCTTCAGGGCGATAGCTACAATGCAGTTTTTGCTCAATGTTCAGCGCTTCGCAAAGTAACTTTATCACCTCGTTATTGAAGTGACTTCCCCTATCTGATTCTAAAGAGATCGGGAATCCGAAACGTGGTATTAACTCCCTCAACAATAGCTTTGCAACTGTAAGGCTGTCATTTCTACGTGTTGGGTATGCCTCAATCCAGTGACTAAAAATGCACACAATCACCAACACATACTTCAGACCTCCATGCACAGGCATCTCAATGAAGTCCATCTGCATTCGACTAAATGGGCCACTGGCTCTGCCAATGTGGCTCGCGTTCACAACTGTTCCCTTTCCTGGGTTCATCTGCTGGCAAGTGACACATCGATGGCAAACTGCTTCTGCAGCTTGACGAAATCTGGGGTTAAACCAATCAGTTTTGAACAATCGTATCATGGCATCTCTCCCTAGGTGAGCTTGCCCATGATAGAACCGCGCAAGCTGTGATAAGAGACTATTTGGCAAGACAAATTTTCCCTCATTTGAAACCCATAACTCATCTGGTCTTTTTATACATTGTGATTTAATCCAGGAATCTCTTTCATCCTCCCTGACATTATTCTGTAATGCTTTTAGTTCATCTATTGTATCTACGACCTTCAAGGCAAATGCTTCAGCTGGTTCGAGTTCTGGTTCACTTATCGAATTCCATTCATCTCTGAGTAATATACAGTTCAAGGCACAAAATCTTGCGACTTGATCCGCATATGCATTTCCCAGAGAAACATAGTCCTGTCCTTTTGTATGAGCACTACACTTTACCACTGCAACTTCGGCTGGCATTTGAATGGCGTGTAACAATTCCCTTATTCTTTCTCCGTTTTTCACTGGGGATCCTGAAGAAGTCAGGAAACCTCTCTGTGACCATAGTTGTCCAAAGTCGTGCACAATCCCAAACCCGTACTGACTATCAGTGTAAATGGTGACTTTCATCAATGCAGACAGTTGACATGCTCTTGTAAGGGCTACAAGTTCTGCTACTTGTGCAGAATAGACTCCTTGAAGCCATCCCGCTTCCAAGACACCTGTTACAGTGCATACAGCATATCCTGCTTTCAAAATTCCCATCCCATCTCTTAGACATGAACCATCAACGAAAACAATTTGGTCATTTTCATCAAGCTTAGTATCCTTAATATCAGGTCGAGGTTTTGTGCAAAATTCAGTCACCTGAAGGCAGTCATGCTCGACGTCTTCAGCGTTCTCAATTTCAGCATTTTCTCCAGGAAGCAAGGTTGCTGGATTCAACGTAGTGCACCTTTTCAGCTGCACATTCGGTGAGCCCAGAATTACCGTTTCATACCTTGTGAGTCTTGCTCCAGTCATGTGTTGCGTTCGGGAGCGGGTCAAAAGTATCTCAACTGAGTGAGGGACCATGACTGTTACTGGGTGTCCCATCACTATTCCTTCACTCTGAGTGAGGCTGATACCAACTGCTGCTACGGCGCGCAAACACCCTGGAAGTGCTGCTGCGACCGGATCCAAGGTAGCTGAAAAATACGCTACTGGTCTGTTTATGCCACCATGGGCTTGAGTCAAGACAGACAAAGAACATGCATCACGTTCATGACAAAACAATGTGAAAGGCTTTGTGTAATCAGGCATACCTAAAGCTGGAGCCCTGCACATGCATTCTTTCAATTCAACAAAAGCATCCATCTCATCTCCTTTCAGCTCAATTTGATCCAAGGCATCCTTCTGGGTCAACTTCAGTAAAGGCTTTGCTAGAGTCGAGAAGTTGGGAATCCACTGACGACAGTAACCCACCATTCCCAAAAACTTCCTCACCTCCCTCCTTGTCTTTGGTGGACTCATCTGAAGTACACTCGTTATTCTTTCCTTCATAATTCTCCTTGACCCTTTCTCTATCTGGTGACCCAAGTATTTCACTTTCTTCTGGCAGAACTGTAATTTGGAAGGAGACACCTTGTGTCCATTCCTTCCCAAATGGTTCAACAGAGCAATGGTATCGGCTGTGCAGCCACTTTCTGTCTTTGATGCAATCAGTAAGTCATCGATGTACAGTACTAGGGTTGACTCGAATGGCAATTCTAATGCTTCCAAGTCTTTCTTTAGAATCTGATTGAATATTGACGGTGACTCAGAAAACCCTTGAGGAATTCGACACCAACTGTACACTCTGTCTAAGAATTTGAAACAAAAGAGAAATTGGCTGTCCTCATGAAGAGGCACTGAAAAGAATGCTTGTGACAAGTCGATGACTGAGAACCACTCGGCATCGCAAGGGACCTGGAACATTATCACAGCTGGGTTCGGTACTACAGGGCAGCATTTGACTATGATCTCATTTATCTTCCTCAAGTCCTGCACGAGTCGGACCTTTCCACTCGGCTTTATTAGTCCCATGATTGGTGAATTACATGGACTGCTCAACACCTCCTTCAGTACTCCCTGTTTTACAAATTCATCTATGAGTTGAGCAACTTTCATGAGGGTGTCTTGTGTCATGTGGTATTGTGGGGTCTGGGGAAAGATTGCATTGGGCTTTACAGTCACTTTCACTGGTTCCACTCCTTTCATCAATCCCACCTCTTTCCCTGTCATATCCCACACTTCCCTTCCGACTGTTTCCCGTAATTCAGCTGGGATATCTTCTTCAGTTATCATTGGGAACAGACAAATCAGAGGATAATCTTCATCGACAGTTTCCATCTCATCCCCCTCTGCACTGTCCTCTTCTTCCCCATCACTGCTCGTCTGTATTTTTATTCCCTCGTTCGAACACATAATCGAACAACCCAATTTACACAATAGGTCTCTCCCTAACAGTGCTATCGGGCTTGAGTCACATACCACAAATTGGTGTAACCCTTGATAGTTACCAATGCGGACTGGTACCGGATCTGTAATTGGGTTTGTCAGGTGCCTGTTCGCTATTCCCACCACTTGAACTGTTCTCCCTGAGAGTGGCAAATTTGGTACTTCACTGCTCTTAACGGTTGAACGTGTGGCTCCTGTGTCAACCAAGAATGAGACACGATGACCCATTACTCTTCCCTCCACGTACGGACCCTTTTGATCAACTTCCAAGGATGCTGCAAGCACACAATCTCCTTCTTCTTCTGAACTTTCACTCTCCCATACATTGTTTATTCCACTCTCACTGTGTAATGGGAACTGTTGTACGGTGCCATTTGTACTCATTACCTGACCCGAGACCTGTGGAGGAACCATCACTTGCTGCTGACTCATTGGTGCCAAAGGTATTTGCATTTGCTGATTAGGTACCATGGGTAACTGCTGTTGCATTGGCTGCATTTGCGTCATCTGCATACGAGGCATCTGCATCTGCTGCAGCTGCATAGGTTGTAATCCCTGCAACCGATTTACGGTCTGAAAATTTGGGGTTGGACCTCTCATTTTCGGTCCCCTCATTGTCTGGAATGCATTGACATCGTTGTTTTGCTGACCAACACCTGCACCAGCACCTTCCTGCACCACCATCGGGCACTCGCGTTTCCAATGACCGACAATTCCGCACACGTGACACGGCATCACCTTCTTCATTGCCTGCATACCATTCACAACAGTGTTCAAATCCGGACCATTATTCACAAAACCTCCTCTGCCTCTGCCTCTCGCCTGTGGCTGAAACGCCATGTTTCCCTGCAACTGCGGCTGCGGTTGCGGTTGCGGTACCTGCTGTTGGAACCCTTGCAACCCTTGCAGACCTTGTAAACCTGTCTGAGCTGCCTTAAGCTGCATCATCATCACCTTCTCTTTCAACCTTTTCTGTTTCACTTCAATTTCGTCGCTACAGTATTTCGCATAATTCAACAATTCATCAATAGGTTTCGACTGCCAACAAATCAAATGCGACTTTATCATCTGACTTATCTCTGGTCTCAGCCCTTCCACAAATCTGAACACAAAATGAAGCATGTCCTTCGCCTCTATTGTTTCCGTGCCACTGTAGTTCTTGAACGCCTTCAGCAACCTCTCATAGTAACTATGAATCGATTCTTTAGCCTCTTGGGCAGTTCGATCTATCTTCTGCCAATCCACGTTTTTCGCGGCAACCTTCGCCTTCAAATGCTCAATCACCTTATAGAACAGGCTCATCACCATAGGTGATGGTGCACCCGTATCCCTGTCTCTCTCTGGTTCACTTGTCGGCCAACCTACAGCTCTTTTGCAATCCTCCCACAAATCTGCCGGAACCACAATCTCAAATAGAGTGTTCAGGTCTTCCCAGAGACATTTTGCAAGCTTCACAAACCTATCAGTCTGTTGATACCATTCAATCGGCTTCTCTCTCAGTTTGGGAAAATCGTCCGTAAAAGACTGAATGTCGCTTCTGTGCCATGGTACATGTATTAATTTTCCCCCTGCTGTCTCCCTCATTGGTAACATGGTTACTGCCTCGCTACTCTGTGGTCTTTTCTCATTGTGCTCTGTAGCACTGTCCCTCCTCTTTTCCTTTCTCTTTACCCACCTGCTTTCCCATTTGTCTAAACACCTCCACACTTGTGCACTCTGCAGCAATTCTCTAAGGTGCGCCTTCATGCCTGCTGACCTCATGTGTTCAAAATCTGTGGTCCCAAAATCCAACCTGTAGCTTCTGCTCAAGTGTTTTGTCTTGTCTATGTCAACCCCGTTTTTGTCGGCTATTTCCTGCAAGCTTTTATGTACCTTGTTCACTTCCTTCGTAATCCTGGGACATAGATACCTCAGCTCTTCTTCCGAGTAGGACTCTAACCTATTCACACCCATAGTCCCTTCCACCAATTCTTGTGCTTCCATGTTCAACCTCATCCTATTCATATAATCTTCTCCCTTCCCACTGGCTGAGCTTTGTGTGGAATTCAGACTGTTGAACCACTGTGTCAGCTGTTGCGCATTCAACCCCATAAGTGTAGCATTTACATCGACTGCCATTGATGGTTGCGGCAACTTTTCAGTGTTCGATGAGAGGTATTATCAGTGGGGGACTCGACCTCACCAGTGTTGACTGAGCACATATGGGACTAAACTCCATCAAGGATCCAGATCCAGTTGGCTGAGCCGCTATCGGAGTTATCCCTGGAGTGTTTTCTATGCACCTTCTTTCTGTCCCATTCTGCAGCATTGATCCTAGACTGCTCATACCTAAGTTAGGCTGACTATACAAAGGTACTGGTGGACCCACAGTAATGGGTAGTGATATCGCGTCTGGGTTTTGTCCATTTCCCATGTTCTGAGACATGTTCATTCCCACACTATGGGTCATCATTGCCGGCATGCCCATCTGACTCCCCGTCATCTGAGCATGTGCTGTTCCCCCCTGCATCTGCTTTTGAGGCATCAAAAACTGGGTTGATTCAGCTTGTGCCACTGTTGGGTTGTGACCATTCTGTCCTCCCATTGCGGCTGGATCTAGAATCATTCCCGTACTATTGTCGCTGCTGTAATACCTTGGGACCTGCGGCTGATAATTTTCTGCAGGTTTCAACATGGGCACATCTGGATATATTCTCCTCACCTGCGGTATCTGCGGGGTGAACAGTAAACTCGGGTCCTTAGACCCCGATGATGCTCCTGAACTCTGGGTTTCACTGTTCTGTACCGGTGCCGGAGGGGCAGAACTGGTACTTGGACCTTGTCCATTCTCTGCATAAGGTGGTGGACGGTCGTTCAGCAATTGCATGATTAACTCCTCATCCTCTAACTCCTCTTCTCTTCTCAACTTTTCCTCGTCCTCTCTATCCTTGGAACACTTCCTGTCTGTCTTACAGGTAGCTTTCTTACCTGTCTCCTCTTCTTCCTTAGTAATTGCTGGAAACAATTTTATCCCCTGCAATACATCTGACCTCCACACCTTCTGTGCATTATCCCACCTAGCGTCCGCTAGTGTCTTTTCTACCTTCCTTATCCTGGTCTCGAACTTATTTTGCTGCTGCTGTCTAGCCATTAGTTCCCAAATTGCTAGAGCCTCAAACTGTGCTGGCCTTGGAGGTACCTTCATGTCGTACATCGTGAATCTCAAATTCTCTAGGATCCTTATATTGAATGTCCCATGTATCGGGAACGCTACGCTCCCATGTTTCTCTGTCAGTTTGTGCCATTGCTTTAGCCAAAGACACGGAGCTACCCCCTTCTCTTCCATTACAATGTAAGCTGGTGTACCTTCGGGCGGCGTCTCCTGTCCTACGCTCGCTTTAATGTATGACTCCCCCTTCATCGCACTCCTAAATGCTTTAAAAAATTTCATTTTCTCGTCTTTTTATTTCACAAAGTTTGTAATCAATAGGTGACTTTAATTCCCGGAATACTCTTCGCTTGCCTTTCCCCTTCCAATCGGGCCCCACGGACTGCGTCCAATCCGTGCGCGACCCTTCTCTGCAACCAACCTATCCCAGCGCGGCTCCTAGTGACGTCACACTCACACACACTGCGGCTGACAAAGCCTCGCGGCTAGTCCTCCTTCACTCAGCTCCTCTCGTAACAACTTCTGGCATGTATCGCGAGCTACCAAAAATATAAAACAGATCTGTCGGTTTCTACAGGAAGGGTAACACAATCGCTTCAGGACCTTAGGGATTTTTCACTAGCCTCGGCAGTTATTCCATCTTTCTCGGTCCCCACGTTCGCAAGCAAATCTGACCCGCAGACCTACTCTCAACTTGTCAATGATCTATTCTAGTGCACTTAGAATTTTGTCAAAGCCCGAAGTCGAAGTTTCTTTCACTCCCTTACACACGTACCAACTTGTTGACCACGCCCGATCAACCTACTAAACCGCCCAGACCACAACATAAAACAACATACTCCTGAGTCTCTTGACCTCGCAGGGCCCGTCTCAACAACAACAACCACGTGGACCTTTTTTTATGCACGAAGCGCCACACGCACATGAAGTTCGACGACTTCCCTACTCTCACACTCGGAGTCGCACCTCCGCTATTTCTATGAAGTTCGCCGACTTCCCTACTTCTACACTCGGAGTCGCACCTCCGCTATCCTCTAAAAAGAAAAAAATTCCTCGCAACCTTCTCACACAATCTGCGGCAATAAGCTGTGCAAGTGCAAAACCCTAACTTCACTCATACCATCACTAGTACCGCCAACGCTGATTCCACACCTCCATTCTCTCCATTCGCAAGCTCCGAGATCCCGGGAAAGTCGGTGTGGACTTAGCCCATCATCATTCTGTCAATCTGTTTTACCCAAGAAAAATCTAATTCAACTTCCCGAGTGGGGTCTCAAAGGGCGTAATCGTTAATTCAACACCATGTACTTCAAGAGTACGGGGTCCCAAAAGACGAAACCGTCCTCTGCTACCATCTACTGATAGAGCGGTCCGTACTAGTAATTTACCGGTACTTTGGACGCTCTTTAGGCCGATGAACCTTTTGACTAAGTGGGACCCTCAACACCCTTAATCAGTCAATTTAATACAATCCAATAATCAATAACGAACATAAGCAATGCCCTGATCCACATAACATTTAACAATCAATCCAGAATACATTTCGGCGAACCCTGACCTTCCAGTCAGGAATAACCACACCAGTTTATTCAAAGTTAGTGAATTTATTTCCCTATATTAACAAAGCTAGCACAATATAGATGTGTCTCAACACCAAATGATAAACATATATGAACATTAATAGCTGTCCATAACGGCGAAACAAGTGCAATCTATGTAGCATTTGAATAACGAGGCATTCGATGATAGCAATGCAAATCACTAGAACTATAATCTGTAATGAACTAATTGCATACATTTAGTCAGCATAACAAGATCTCAAATTGCATCGTGCGACAAAAGGAATCCTCGTCTAACCTCAAATTAGCATCGGCATGTGGGACTTCATGCAAAAACAATTTAGCAACATTAATTTAGAAAACTCCTAAACTAGGGCTCTTATCAAAATCAGCAGTTGGTTACCTAAAAGAAACACAATGCAATTGTACAATTTCCTTTCATATTTACCAATTACGATCAGCATTCAAGGAAGTCTTCGTCTCACAGGTACCGTTTCTCGATCGGCATAGGACGGGGACAAAGGGGCAGGGGTGGACGGGGCAGTTGCCTCACGGCGGCAAGATAAACTACTACTTCATGCAAGGGGACAAATCAAAGTTAAAGTCTCTAGGGTAAGAATCATTTAAGTCTCTTTCTCTCGATTAGAGAAAGCATCAAAGTCTCTCAAAATGGCGTCGCAGCAAAGTGGGCCATAATAGCTGCAAAATGGCGCAATGGGTGTAATGTCCGGGTAACGGCTGCAAAAATGGGTACCTTCTTCTCGTGTACCTGGTTTAAATAGACAACAGTTCAAATCCAGTAGGGTCTTCCATTGGAGGGTTCATAGGTTAGCTTCAAATTGTCCAATCAAAAACAACAGTTCTCAAGCTTTCACTTAAGCATACATTATCCTTGGAGTCGGGAACGTAAGTTGCAACATTTTATACCAATTAACTGACTTTCAGAGCTTCCATTGTCCGCACCTGCAGATTGACTTTGGAGTAAAGAGAAAATATGCCAGGCTGGCACGAAACCTTAAGATAAGCATGTGAACGATCTCAGTGGAAAAGTACAGCTTCAAGCAAAAATACACGTTTAATAGCACATTGGAAAAATACGAGCATCTAAACCGTGAGACCAGGCAACTAGGCCGAAGCCTGCACTAAAGTAATGCTAAGCTAAAACATTTCGAACAAGCAAATCATAGCACACGTTTACGATTATGTCGGATTAGTGCAATTCTAATACATCACGTTATATAAGCACGCTTATAAATGTTGGCAAACTACTCTGAGGGCACATTTTGTCCCCGTACAATCTTTATTAGTTCGGTTAAAGTCACACATGATTATTTCACACTACGTTTATGCGTTAATAAATGTAAAACCTTCGTTTTCTGCTTCATCAGTAAATGTAAAAAACATAACAGACCTACTAACATTAAATAAAGTATGACAAAACAAAAATATATGTGTCTGCTGACTGAGGTAAGACCATATGACTAAGCCCTGTGACTCATACCTGCACAGTACATCATGACACATGTGCAATGCAAACACCCAAGTCACACGTGTTAAGACAGGCAAAGCCACTCTGTCTGCCCTTGAATGGTGTAAAGATCCAGACAAATGCAACGCTGGCCAAAAATCAATGTTGCATCACTGTGTGCAAGGGATAGGTTACATGGCTGTTCTGTGTGTGTCCACATGCAACTTCAATGGTTCATGAGGTATATCCTGTATCCCACACCAGCTAAACTGTGAAATGTGGGCATTCAATTGCTCTTGCAGGTCAGGTGTACCAAGGGAAAATTAACTTAACTCATCCAAGACACTCTTGCAACATGTGTGGTGGATTGCATGGCACACGTACATAGTCAATCTGGTCTCCTAGGTTTCATGTAGTTTAGGAAGGTGGCCATCATGCACAAGGTCAATTCCACATGGAATTCAGACACATGCACAACGTGTTTGCAAAGGTGCCTGTCTCTGGTCTACACAGTCCATTGTGTGCCAGTGTAGCGTGAAAATGCAGGACTGTGCTGTATAGTCTACATTATTTTTAAAACTGCCCTTTCTCAGTGGCACAGTGCTGTGCAGATATGTGGCATGCTGCAGTATACAGTGCCACATTCCCAAATATCTGGGCCCTTATCTCATGTCCACATAGTGGGCCTAACACATCGCAGCGGGTAAAAAAAAATGATGTCCCACAATGACATGCACTTACTAATATGTTTATGGCAGTAGCCATAAAACAACAGAAGTAGAGAACAGCAGTGATCAATATTGTTTCATTTGAATCTACAATGATTGATTGGAAACACACCATGTCATTGGTTAAAAAAATCACAAATAAAACATGCTAGTCCAAAAGATCCTACATGAGTACTAAAGCCAACACAAAGGAGAAGTGTGAGATAAGTGCCCCCTCAATTGTGTACCTACCCTAGGTATCCGTCAAGGCTCAATGTTTTCAGGGCAGTGAGAACAAGTTTATTATACATGTGCATGTGTGTCATATATGCTATTATACTGGTTTGAAGATTAAAGTGGCATGACTAACACAGGATGAATACGTTTTTAAAGGCTGCATGTGACATGCAATGTCAGTGTCAGCCACAGACATGTGTAAATGTCAATACTGGCTACCAATGTTGCATCAACAGTAAAAAATACACACATGTCTCAGCCATACTGATGTTGTGGGTTCTCCTTAGTGCCTGGGGTTTTAGCATTAGGCCAGTAACCTGTGTCTTTTACATTTAGGAACATTTTTATCCATTTCATACTTTTTTAGCGCAGCCAGCCTTTAGCTTGTTTTTTATATTTTTATCCGGTGCTTCATTCTGAGAAGACACAGTTGTTCGCGCTACACGTTTTATCAGCCCTTTGGACACATTTCACTTTGTGCCCTAATCAAGGCTGTCATGTTTGGCACATGATATTCTAACTCATATTACCACCTCAGCAGCTCAGGAGTCAGTCCCTAATTCCTAGACATATTAGCACATCACCCCTGTTCCTAGAACACTGCAGAATGTATTATAAATACACCAAGTAGGCCTAAAGGGGGCAGAGGGCATTCAAGTTATGACTGTCCTGCGATGCACATAATTCCATTTGCAGCTTTGTTGATCGTGGCGCTGACTCTTCAGCTATCTAAGAAGTTTGTCATCCAGAAAACAGGCAGACCCTTGCCAACCTCTTCAGGTATGGGGTTGGGGTCATTCCCTTAGACTGGGATATGAGGAAGGGCTACCATCATCGTATTTTAGACATAGAGTGTAGGTAGGGATTTCTAGGCTTTTGAGTCATACAAAGACGGTGGGGTTGTTTATCTCCTTCACACTGATTGTAATGATGATCACTGTATTATGTTTCATCTTGTTATAGTAGGATGCACTTGTTTCAATAAATGCATTGAAATCCATTTTGCATCTCTTGTTCTGCTGTGGCATGTGTGAGTCTCTGAGTAACTGAGCGAAAGGGGTATGATCTTTTCACCACGACTTCCCAGAGCAGTCGGAGTGTCATGCTTAGGTTGCCACAAATCACCTTTCCTTTCTAGGGTTGGGTGAGGCACTGCGGGCTAGCCAGGAGTTAGTCTAACAGCTTCCAGGTGATGAGGGATTGACTCAGTCACCCACCTCAGTGATGCTGCCGCCCTAAAACACGCAATCTTATTATCAAAATAGGAACCACATGACACTGACAGTCCACCCACAGATGTGCACTTAGATTTACAGCCACAGTGACATTTGTTAAACATTTGATAGCTCGCATGTTCAGTGCGGTAACTTTACAGAATGAATACCAAATGCTAACTGCAAGGTGAAAGTCACATAGACCAACACAGTGCTAGCAAATATGGCACACATCTCTCATCCAAAATGAATTTCATGCAATGTGGACAAACCACAGTGCACACATTCATTTGCCCCCACAATGATGATCAAATCATTGCATACAGGTACACAATGCCTTACAAGTTACAGCAACACACGTGTAAATAACAAGGATTTGCTCACGTATGTGGTTCACAGACTTTTGTTACAGCATCAGTGTGTCCTGCATAGAGATGGTCCAGATTATGATACCTGTCTGCTAAACCCAATACAACATGACAAATTGTAGGATGAGCAGCAGTGGCTGAAGCTTGACCAAAATTCCTACACCTATTCATGGGAAATCATTAGAGTTCACCACTTGTACTCAGCCAAATCACTATGTAGTAAGTGAACAAATCAAAGGTTCTGCCATTGTCAGGTAGTGCAGCAGAAACATTATTGGCTACACAGAGATACATGTATGTGTGAGTGTGAACACAGGTTGGCAGTGGCATAATCAAATCAAATCATTAACATTTATAAAGCGTGCTACTCACCCGTGCGGGTCTCAAGGCGCTAGTGGGATGGGGTTACTGCTGCTGGAAGAGCCAGGTCTTGAGAAGTCTCCGGAATGCGGAGTGGTCCTGGGTGGTCCTGAGGATGGTGGGGAGGGTGTTCCAAGTCTTGGCCGCCAGGTAGGAGAAGGACCTCCCACCCGCCGTGGAGCGGCGGATGCGAGGGACGGCAGCGAGCGTGAGGCTGGTGGAGCGGAGAAGACGGGTGGGAGCGTAGAAGCTGAGGCGACGGTTGAGGTATTCTGGTCCCTTGTTGTGGAGGGCTTTGTGTGCGTGGTGAGGAGACGGAAGGTGATCCTTTTGCTGACGGGATGCCAGTGCAGGTGTCTCAGGTGTGCGGAGATGTGGCTGTTGCGGGGTATGTTGAGGATGAGGCGGGCGGAGGCGTTTCGAATTCGTTGCAGACGTTTCTGGAGTTTAGAGGTGGTTCCAGCGTAAAGGGTGTTGCCGTAGTCCAGGTGGCTCGTGACGAGGGCGTGGGTCACGGTCTTTCTGGTGTCGGCGGGGATCCAGCGGAAGATCTTTCGGAGCATGCAGAGGGTGAGGAAGCAGGAGGATGATACAGCGTTGACTTGTTTGGTCATGGTGAGAAGAGGGTCCAAGATGAAGCCGAGGTTGCGTGCGTGGTCTGAGGGGGTCGGTGCAGTGCCCAGGGCCGTGGGCCACCAGGAGTCGTCCCAGGCGGTCGGGGTGTTACCGAGGATGAGGACTTCCGTTTTGTCTGAGGTCAGTTTCAGACAGCTGAGTTTCATCCAATCTGCAACGTCCTTCATTCCATCTTGCAGGTTGGTCTTGGCGCTGGTGGGGTCCTTGGTGAGGGAAAGTATCAGTTGAGTGTCGTCGGTGTAGGAGGCGATGATGATGCTGTGTTTGCGTACGATGTTGGCGAGGGGGCTCATGTAGACATTGAAGAGTGTCGGGCTGAGCGAGGAGCCTTGTGGGACGCCGCAAATGATCTCGGTGGGGTCTGAGCGAAAAGGTGGAAGGTAGACTCTTTGGGAGCGGTTGGAGAGGAAGGAGGCGATCCAGTCCAGGGCCTGGCCTTGGACCCAGTGGAGCGGAGGCGGGTTATTAGGGTGCGGTGACAGACGGTGTCAAAGGCAGCCGAGATGTCGAGGAGGATGAGGACGGATGTTTCTCTGTTGTCCATCAGGGTTCTGATGTCGTCTGTGACTGAGATGAGGGCGGTTTCTGTGCTGTGGTTGGCTCGGAATCCGGACTGAGAGGGGCCGAGAAGGTTGTTGTCTTCAAGGAAGTTGGTAAGCTGCTTGTTGACGGTCTTCTCTATGACTTTGGCAGGGAAGGGGAGGAGTGAGATGGGGCGGAAGTTCTTCAGGTCGCTTGGGTCAGCCGTAGGTTTCTTCAGTAGGGCGTTGACTTCAGCATGTTTCCAGGTGTCCGAAGCGGTCGTGTAGGTCGGTAATCTTACGATGGACGAAGGTGGCGAGGGAGTTGCAAAGGTCTTGTGAGGGCGTGATGGCGTTGACGTTGGCGTTGGAGAGCTCTTTAACGATGTTGAAGAGTTCTCTGCTGTTGTGGCTGTTTTTGTCCAGTCTGTCTGTGAAGAAATTCCTTTTGGCTGCGCGGATCAGGTGATGGTGTTCGCGGGTAGCGTTCTTGAGGGCAGTCATGTTGTCTGCGGTGTGGTCCTTACGACAAGCTTTCTCGAGGGTGCGACAAGTTTTCTTTGATTCCTTAAGGGTGTCAGAGAACCAGAGAGGTTTTTTGGTGTTGGACTGTCTTGGAGGGCGTCTGAGGGGAGCGAGGTTGTCTGCGCAGTTGGTGATCCAGTTCGTGAGGCTGAGGGCTGCGTCGTTGGGGTCGGCGGAGAAGGTGGGTTGGTTGTCGATGAGGGTGGAGAGAAGCTGTTCTTCGGGGATTTTGTTCCACTGTCGACGTGGGATGGGTTGTGTGCGGAGGTGGCTAGTCTCGCGTCGGAAGGTGAAGTGGACACATCTGTGGTTGGTCCAGTGTAGAGCAGAGGCGTGGCTGAAGGATACGTCTTTGCTGGCGGAGAAGATGGGGTCGAGCGTGTGTCCGGCGATGTGGGTGGGGGTGTTCACCAGTTGCTTGAGGCCGAGGTTGGCGAGATTGTCGAGCAGGGCGGTGGTGTTGGAGTCGTTGTTCTGTTCCAGATGGAAGTTGAGGTTGCCGAGGAGGATGTAGTCCGGCGAGACGAGGGCGTGCGGGGAGATGAAGTCGGTGATGGAGTCGCTGAAGAGGGCGCGCGGTCGGGGGGGCGGTAGATGAGGGATCCTCTGAGGGTGGTCCTGGGGTCTGTGCGGATCTGGAAGTGCAGGTGTTCGGCAGCGATGGGGGTGTCTTCGTGGAGCTGGTGACGTTGATGGAGTCTTTGAAGACGATGGCGATTCCTCCTCCTACTTGGTTGGTGCGGTCTTTCCTGGAAATCTTGTAGCCTTCGGGGATGGCAATGGCGATGTCGGGGGCCGAGGAGGCGTTTATCCAGGTCTCAGTGATGAAGGCGACGTCTGGTGGGGTGGAGTCCAGGAGGTCCCAGAGTTCGACGGCGTGCTTGTGGACGGATCGTGCGTTGATCAGGATGCATTGCCTAAATAGGGATGATCAAAAGGGGTAAATTGAGATGAACATACTTTCACTTTGCACATTCAGTGAGTGCACAAAACCTACAATGGTAATTAACTTTTCGAAAAACTGTCACTGTAAGCTAATTGCCAAATGTTATTACCTGATTGTGGAAGTATCAAAAGTATCAGGGGCTGGACAACTGCTAATCTCACACAGAGAACTTGAGGATACATGATAAATAAATTTTGCAACTGTTATTGTTAATAATTTTGTCACATAATGACTAATTGTGTATGACTCAGTCAGTACACGTAACAGACATCTACAGGATTGTGGGAGTTGCAATTACCATAATCAATTATATAATTTATTTATTTTACTTTTTTCAGCTGACCAAGGATATGCGCTGCAGCCATCGGTCATGGCCTGTTTTGGACATCCCCATACAGAGACTGCATGCCAGTACAACCAGGCATTGGGCAAGACAAGGTGTATAGTGGAGCGAATGTTTGGGATGCTTAATTCTCATTTCCGCTGCCTGGACTAGATTATAAATGCTCCCCTCTTATGGTATGAAAAACAATCCTGGTATGTTGCATACTACATAATATATGTGTAAGGACAAATGTACCACTGGATGTGCTCCCTGAGGAGCAGGAAGCATTGAATGAGGATGAGGACAGAGAAGAAATTGAACAATAAATTGCCCGCACACGGAGACGTAACAACGTTGTCCAGACCTTTTTTTTGTAAGTGTCCTGTGTCAGGATGGACCTGATTTTTTTTTATGAACTGATGCCTGCAAAATGTAAATACATGTTTATACTCTACCTTTGTGTTACTAATTTCATATCTCAATCACTATAAACATCACAAAACTTACATCTCTTCAACTAAATTAAGTCTTATCCTAAAGGTATGTTCTTGGTGTGAAACTCACCCCATTGTAACATCATTTAGATCCATATTAGCCTGCATATCATCACCATGTGGCAGGCGCATGTGCCAGGTCCGGACAGAGACAACTAAAATCTAGCATTTTGGAACAGTGTGCACATTCTGAAAGTGTGTGTGCTACATGAGTTCACCCTCTGACACTGAAGCACAGCTCCAAGGGAATCTGGATCCAAACATTGTGAGCTGACTGAGTGTGCGTGCTGTACATCTTGATGTTGATTAATATCAGACACATGTCCAACATTTTTGTGATTGAACCAACATCCTGTGATCGTAAACAGAGGCTGTGTCTAAATGAACATTGTAAGTAAAGTGACACCCATAACTGGAAACAAAACACTAATGCAGTTTCCCCTGTCCTACTGCTGTTTTGTCTGACTATCGCCTACACAGACACTCCAGCACCATGGTGTTGGGCTGGAAATGTCACATGCAGGAATGTATGTGTCCATGTATGTGTGCATGAGGGGCATTCTTTTGATAACAGTAATATCATGTGTGACTAATTCCACCATCTGTGTGTGATGCCGAACCCAGCTCACATAGAGAACTGAAGTGGCTATGAGATTTTTGGAACAAGACTGTGTATTTTCACACATGAAAATGCATTAGTTATTGGCACTTTTTTCACTGTATTTGTTTTGTTATGTACCACAATGCATAAATAAGCATCTTCTGCACATGGGTATATGCATGAAACACTCAAGGAGGCTATATTTCTGTGCAGCAAGAGCCAATGCATTGATTGCTGACACATTGTGTTTCACAATGTTTATGCCTACATCAGCAGACTCTGCATTTGACAGCACTTGGACACTTCCCTCTGTCACACAGACCTGACAGGTGCTGCCATTTGTCCACAGTTGTTCCAAGTACCACTCATCACTGGATGTGCTGATGTATAAATTACATAACCAGAGCCTCACTGCTGTGGAGAAAGTACTCACAAGCCACTTCCAAAACACTGAGGGGCTTAGTTGAGGATGATTTTGTGTAGGGGAGCATTGCTATTATTCATGGTGCAAACCCCTATGTCAATACGAAGGTCAGGAATCGACTGTATGAATGTAATATGGTGCATTACTGTCATTTACCCCTATGTTGGCCCATAACAGGCTGGCTAGCGCCAACACTGACTGCACAGCACCAGAGTACAAGGTTGTCTGGCTGCTTGCTAGATTCTTTGGTTGCAGGAAAGGATACTTTCTGCACAAAAACAATCATAGGAGCCATTTTCCTATTTCAATATAGGATGCAGAATGCAGCATATTTGATAAAAGAAGAAAAAACAAGAAATAATTCAAATGAATCTCCTTGTAATGGCTGCTTTGGGTAGACTAATGTTTTGTGCTGTGCCAGGTTTGTTTAAGTAAATCTGGGACATCATCCAAATCCATGGGTGCTGTGTGGCAAAACCAAACACAACACCCATGGAAGCTCTACAAACTGGCTTGACCTGGCCTCAAAGATATGGCAGAGAGGCTTGTGCCACTGAAGCATCACAAAGTTATATTCCAGCAGCACAAGCCTCACATACATATTTCACTGAGTTCTTATATTACCAAAAGAATGTCAATCTATATGCCACATCGAAGATGGAATTATGTCACACATAGGAACACTTAGAGCACTTAAATGACACACAAAACCAACTTTTCTATATGTATGCTGTAAGTGATGTACCAATGTAATTGTGTCCAAGCTGTGAAATGATGTATCTCATTCTACACATTACATCACACATATTGGGCCTATAGCATGTACTAAAAATCACCCATTGCCCCTGATACATGGCCCATTGCATTATTTGCACAAATTTTAACCACACATCAAGGCCAATGCGTTTACAAATCAGTATAAGTTCCAATGCACTTTGAGTTCATTTTCTAATATCAAATTCATCACCATTGCATTTGAAGAAAATGCTACACAACTCAGGCAGGAAATAGTGCAATGAGTGTGGCAGGTTGCAAACTTGGAAGTGTGAAGTTTGTTTCACTTTCTCTTATTCTCTATGAATCTGTGTGGGTGCTGGTGGTGTTTGGGAGTTGGTGTGATATTGGTGATTGTTTGGTCCTATCTGTGTGTGTGCTCTGTGCTCCGAAATTGTTTTATTGTTGCCCAGTCTTGTCCCTTTGTCCATTTATTGACACTGTGTTGTTGGGAGTTTCCCTTTGCAGCTGGGGGCAGGATGAGGCAAGAACACCCTGGCACAGATAAGAAGGACTGGTAGGTGAAAGTACACTGGCATCACGTCAACACATTTGAAGTAGACCGGACCGCCCGTCAGATGAAGCATCGGTGGGCAGACATGGTGGCACTTGAGGCAGACCTGATTGGACTCCTGGGCTTGGACATTGTTGGACGTGCCGATATGTATGGTTATTCACTCTGATGTCTGTGAAGTAGATAGTTAATATATGTTTGAAAAGTAACATGCTCTGTACATCAAAATGAAAAAGGTTTTTATATTGAAAACTTCCAAGATGGTTTGCAAAATGAGTAGATAATACATACAAAAATAATGTAAACAACCTTCATGGCATAAAGCTGAGAGTTTGTTTGGGCATTTGCGTCACCTTTTTATGTTGCAGCGTGGTGCTAATCATTCAACAATATGTATGAGGCAATGTGAATCAACTTTGTGTGGCTTAGTTTGGCACAGGGATATGGAGTAAGGCAAAGATGTGTTAAAATAAGTTTTGGCTTATTCTGTGTCAGGGAAGCATTTATTGGATGTTGTGCTGGCTGATACCTGCAACACCCATGGTTTGTTACGTTTCCCAAAATTACAATGCCATGTATAATTGGTGATGGGTCACAAGCTCACATCCCCCCAGTGGATGTGCAATTCTGAGCTTTGTAGTTATACCTCCTGGTCTCAATCACAATTCCATGTGCGCTGCATTCTGCAGCACACATAGAAGATGATGAGGCTCACAGGATGTTTTGGTAAAGATATATGCCCATCCCTGCGTGAAACAAATCAGCATGAAACACAGACCCCCTAGAACCATGGTGCAAGGGTGCCTGCATTGTGGCAAGCGCATGGTTAAAGAAATTTAATGAACAAAATGCAATCCAAATGGCACAGTCCTGCACTTTCAGTTGGAGGCAGGCTAAGTTTAGCACTGTGTCATGCTGTCAAGATGCTGCCCGCCATAAGTATGTACATTACATGCCTGTGCCATGCTTCAACCATGGGATGATGAATACATTTGAAATACATACTCCAGCCAGTTTAGGGATGCATGCTGACTGGCTGTGTTTAATGTTGTTGCCATTTTCAGATATTTGTAACTGAATTAAAAAAGCAATTCTTGATATCTGGGCTATCATAGTTTATAAGATGGCCCTGTAAGCATATGTGGAAGCAATGTTTACAATGCTATGTTCCAATTCATGTTTTCCAGGGGGTCATTGACCATTCACCGTGGCGAGGTGGACACATTCCATGACCCCAGTGCTACCGGTAAATTTCATGAGCACACCGATGTTGAATGTTTATGTCTGTGTGTGATCAAAGTTACATGTGACATTGTGATGTGTTGTGGCAGGGAATGATCACCTGCTACCAAATTGCTGTCAGTGTGTGAAACACAACAGAACCACAGCACATATTAATTGGGAATTAACAAGGAAGCTTCTCATTGTAAATGTAGCGTGTATGGAAGCAGGCACACATGATGTAAGCATGCAACCATTTGGATGATGTATGCACATCTATTGTCATGTGGCTTTGGGAACACTAAACTAATCTGTTGTAGAATATGTATGTGTCCAACTTAAACACAACACATTAGGTGTACTCAGAAATGGCAGAAAGCTATACTATGTTGTTTGGTGTATCTAGTAGCACAGTGAAATGTGTTTTGCTATGCATGTGTAGCTAGTGGTCAGTTGCTTGTGTGGAAAATAAGTTTGGACACAGGTACAAAAGTTGTGTATTAAGTCTACACAGACACTGATAGTATGGATGTACAGGTAGGTATGATGGAATCTGAGGAACAGAGTCGGTCAATATGCCACATGTTTTGCAGTAACATGCTGCATGTTTAGCCCTTACAAAGCACATACCTTATATCCCCCAAGCTAAACATATACCTGTTTGACAGATCCAAAGGATGTCAAACCATACCAGCTGGATTGTCTTGGATATCAGCAAGATTAGTCTCAGATTTGGAAATTCTTAATGTGCAAAATGCAAATAATCCTTAACAAACAACAGATGAGATGGGGACAAGTGTGACTGTTCATGTGTGAGTCCTTAATCATATGAATACCTATTAGTTGTTATACACGGATTACCATGAAGTATGGTTGTTGTGATGCAGTCTCAGGGGCAATTGAGCCTCACTCAGAGTCATGGGAATAAGTGTATGTATCATATGCAACAAAGTACTGCCAGTGATGCATGCAGGCATGCATATACACACTCCTGCCAAGCATTGTATAATCCTTGACACACAACAGATGGCAAGGGGACTGTTCATGTGTGAGTTCTTAATCATGTGGCTACCTATAGGTTGCTCTACTTGAACTACCATTTGGTATGGTTGTTGTGATGCAGCATCAGGGGTAATTTAGCTTCACTCAGAGTCATGGGGCAAGGGTGTTTTCATCATGTGGAACAAAGGACTGTCTGTAGTGTGTGCAGACATGCTTATACACACTTCTGACAAGCATTGTATAAGTCTTGATGTGTTCAGCCAAATGCAAGTTTGAGGTGATGTGCACATAGAGACAAGTGGAAATATGAATAAGCATGTGATTGGCTACAAGGGTCAACCATAGACAACGTGTCACAATTCCCAATAGTTGCTTAAGGCAGCATAAATAAAAGATAGACCAGTCATGTTTTGAAGGAGATAACTGACATAGATATATCCATGTATGGGCCACCAGACACTAACTAAGTTAAGGTGGAAATGCATGGTGGCTTTTGTGACTCCAGAAGGGGTATGCTACATAGAGGCACACTACATTGATTGTATCACTTTACCCATTCTCACTTTCACGTATGTGTATGCTAACCACCCTGCCCACGTGCATAATGTAAACATAACCCAATTTATGGACTCAGGACAGACTCAGGACCATGTGTCCTCTATGAAACTGTACATCATCATGAGTGTGAGTCGGGGTTATGTTTGATCTGGTTTACGTTCACATTGATCATATTTACAAAGAGGTAACCTATACAAAATGCTGCTGATGCTATTTTCCATGCCCAACTAGGTGATGCCCATGTAGGAACAGTATCTTGTGCATATATCCTTCATAGTTAATTGAGTTGCTCTGGTCATGCACATATGAATGTGTCTTATACTAACTTTTTTAACATGCGTCCTGCATACATGTGCTGCATTTTCTAACCAAGTTTGACAATTTTCACCCTACATACCATTTCTGCAGACACACGGCGTACATTTGAAATATGGAGGGACAGGTACCGCCATTTCAGGAGGATAGCCAAGGGGTACAGGAGAATGGGCCATTTCTACACCAATGCCAAGGCAGCAGGGGCATGGAATGTCCAAGATTCCCCATGGCTAACACCAACCAGGCCCACAGCTACATGGTCTACTACAGCAGGACCAACCCAGCAACAGGCCACACCACCCCAGGTTCTAGAGGCAACATCAAGAGCTATAACACCAACACCCACATGTGCCATGAGTCCCACCCAGAGGAATGACTCAGGCCCTCATTGTGACATTGGCGGTAAATCCCACTTACCGCCAAGCTGAGTGCCGCCAACTTACCGCTGCTGCAGCGGATAACCGTTCACCATATTATGACACACACACACACCAATCCGTCGCTATTCAGCCTCAAATACAATTCCGCCAGCCCAAAGGTCAGTGATAAACTGGTGGAATCAAAACCCACACGTTACACCAACAGAACAATGCCCACCACATTATGACCCACGAGTCACCATGGCGGACATTCAATGGCGGTAAACCATTGGAGGTACATACTGCTGCGGTCAAAATACACACACACACACAAACAAAACACCACCACATTGGACAATTTAAATAACACACACCTGACACCCATACACCCACCATACCCACATCACTATAAAACACAGACCCACATTACCCACAACCCTTTACGAACATGAAAAAAAGCCAAGAGACGGACATCAGGACCACACACAAAACCATAGGCACATACCACTTACACCTATCCACCACCCACACACCCCACATCACACACCCTAACACATTACCCAGCACACCCTCACCTACACACCTCACACAACAACCATGGCACCACAAGGACACCCCCGATTCACGAGGAGGAGCTAAGGGTCATGGTGGAGGAAATCATCAGGGTAGAGCCTCAGTTATTTGGAGCACAGATGCAGCAGATATCGATAGCTAGGAAGATGGAGCTATGGTGGAGAATCGTGGGCAAGGTCAATGCCATGGGACAGCACCCCAGAACTAGGGATGACATGAGAAAGAGCTGGAATGACCTATGAGGGAAGGTACGTTCCATAGCAGCAAGACACCAACTGGCTGTACAGAAGACTGGCGGTGGACCCCTACCTCCTCCCCCACAACTAACTACATGGGAGGAGCCAGTCTTGCCAATCACGCATCCTGAGTTGCGAGAAGGAGGAGGACTGGACTCTGGTAAGTCAACTCTCTACAATTATCACCCCCCTACCTGCATGCCATCACATACCCTCACCCTCAATCCCATCACTCCAATACGTCTCACACACCCCACCATCACATCCCACTCATCCCAATGCCAAGCCCTGCATGCCCTACCAATGCATGGACACCACTCACAGCCCTGCATGGATGCCTATCACTAAAGCATGCACACTAAAGAGCCCATGCACCTGCACCCAAAATCAGCAGACAGACACCTCCAACAACCACCCCCTCTTCCTCCACTCCCAAACCTTCTCACTCTTCCCGCCCCAGTGTCCCTAAAAAACTGTTCCTATCCACCATTGATCACTTCCCTACCCCTCCCCCCCACCCTGCACATCTGATCATGGTGGGAAGAAACCATCCAAGCACCTCAGCCACCCAGTCCATGGGCCCAGTCATCACCACACCCACTCGTTGTGGAACATGATCCAGGGCACATGTCCTGAGGGTGAAGGAGCCTGCACCAGGCAGCCTCAAGGGAAAGGAACCTGCCCAAGCTGCTGCCAAGAAGGGAAAAGAGCCTGCCCAAGGTGCTCCCAAGAAGAGAAAGGAGACTGCACAAGCTGCTGCCAAGAGGGGAAAGGAGCCTGCCCAAGCTGCTGCCAGGAAGACAAAGGAGCCTGCACCAGCAGGCAGGAAGAGCAAGGTGCCTGGGGCAGGAACTGTGATGGAGCCCCCACCACCAACCATGGTTGTGCAGCCGCCCAATGTTGCAGGGGATGGGCAGGAGCTTCCCCCCAGCAGCACCACCACCACCACCATCTCCAGTGAGCGGGCCGTCCGAGGTTGCAGGGGAAGGCCAGGAGCCTTCCCCCACTAGCAGCTGCACCACCACCACCTCCAGTGAGCAGCCATCCGAGGTTGCAGGGAATGGACAGGAGCCTCCCCCCACCAGCAGCACCACCACCTCCAGTGAGCACCTGTGACCGCCGGCGGACGGTATGTAATCCTACCTCCAAGGGCTGCTGTGCGGCCTGCCCCCTGCAAATCCAGTGGGAATGACACCCACCTGAGAGGCTGTGACCTTGCACTCCCCAGGATCAAGAGCACAGGGCACAATGCCCCCCCAGAACCAGTGTGTAAGACACTCACCTACCCCAGCCGTCCCCAGGATCAAGAGCACAGGGCACGATGCCCCCTCCAGAATCAGTGGGTAAAACACCCACTTACCCCAGACTCGCCAGGATCAAGTGCACAGGGCACAATGCCCCCCCAGAACCAGTGGGTAAGACACTCACCTACCCCAGCCTCCCCAGGATCAAGAGCAGAGGGCACAATGCCCCCCCCAGAACCAGTGGGTAAGACACTCACCTACCCCAGACTCGCCATGATCAAGTGCACAGCACACGATGCCCCATCCAGAACCAGTGGGCAAGTCACCCACTCGAGAGACTGTGGCCTTGCACTCCCCAGGACAAGGTACAAGGCATGTTGCCCCCTCCAGAGCAAGTGGGTAAGTCACCCACTCGAGAGACTGTGGCCTTGCACTCCCCAGGACCAAGCACAGGGCATGTTGCCCCCTCCAGAACCAGTGGTGTTGTTCCATTTCCCGGCTGAGGTGCCCCCCGTCCCTGCCTATTTTGTCCTTGGACTTTGGCCTGTGGCCATGTGGACTGCGTACATTTTGGACTGGGCTGTGTCCCTTTTTGTGTACATTTGTATATATCTCTTGTCTTGCCTCACTTATTTAACTTGATGTGTTTCTCTCATTACATTCACTTTCTCAAAATCATTTTGTCCTTGTATTATTCATCCGAGGTACGTGGTACAAATGTTTTGGTAATGCAGCTGAATGTGTGTATGGTGTTGGGTGTGCGTGTGTGTCACTTTCTTTTTCCTCCCTCCCTCCCTTGTGTGCTAGGTGTCTGCACTTACCATTGTCATCTTCGCTGAGCATTAATGTTCGTGGTGGAGCAGCACATAGAAAATCATGAGGAAGACACGTCGTTGGTTTAGACCGGAAAAAGGTGGCTGAATCATGTGTCTTAATATGGTGGGCAGAACATTGACTTCTGTCTGGCTGTAGGCGGCTCCCGCCGTGGTGGCTGTTGTTTTCGCCATGGTGGTCGGTGTGGTACATTGGCTGTCTATCCAAGATAACACCTCCATGGTCATAATTTGGCGGTAACTACCGCCGCCCTGTTGGCAGTATTTCTGACACTTTAACACCAACTGCCAGGGTTGTAATGAGGGCCTCAATTTTTTGTTAACCTATCAAACGCAAGCTAAGCAAAATATGCGCCACCATGGTTGAGATTAAGCAGGAGCATAACATTGAGG
The DNA here is from genome assembly GCF_031143425.1 of Pleurodeles waltl. Taxonomy (NCBI): domain Eukaryota; kingdom Metazoa; phylum Chordata; class Amphibia; order Caudata; family Salamandridae; genus Pleurodeles; species Pleurodeles waltl. The sequence goes on from NC_090444.1 coordinate 1,063,295,031, forward strand.
AGGCCCTGTTCTCTTGGACCTTGGGGTGGAGGTTGTGGCCTTTAGAGTTTGTTAGTATTTTGGGATATAGTTTTATAAAAATAGTTTAGTGTAGTATAGTTTTACTGTAGTTAGTTTTATATATTTCTATAGTTAAATATTTCCATTATTTTTAGTATGTTTATTGGGATTTTAAAGGGTTTGGGGTTAATATTTAGGATGTGTTCCAAAAAAAAAAACAAAAAAAAAAAAAAAATACTAAAATTATTATTTTTGTTTTGCTTAGTATGTGTAGTTGGTTTATGTTTAGGAGTAGTTGCTGTCAGTACCATGAAAATATGTGTGTTACAAGGATGAAGAGCTGATCTTTACCATGTCTTTTGTCCTGAACTTATAGGCTAACATAGGAGAAGTTAAGTTAGTGTTTAGGTAATAGGTGTAGAATAAATAGGTAAAGTTAGGTGAAGTATAGATTAGATTTAGTACTTTAGTGTAGCCTAGGAAGGTTTAGTAAGTGTAGGTTTTGGTAGTGCATATTAAGTTACTTTAGGACATCATTATTTAGTTAATTTAAAAATTAAGATTTATAAAGATGTTTCATACTTTCACCATTTCATATTAAGTTAATGCAGAAGGTTGTTCAACATGGCTTAGGATGAGTTGAGTACAAGATGTACCAAATGCATGCATTGTTAATAGAAATGTGTAACATTTGTGAGGCCTATGTACAAGAGTCAATCTAACTCACACTTGACTCTCTTATGTTAGCTTCATCATTCTTTGGACACTGTGATAGTCTTCATGAGTTTTTACGCATATCCCAACACAGATAGTCACCCACTGTTGTACGATGTGTTTACCAGATGTTGCATTATTAGTATGGATGGTTCTGTCTGTCAAGATCACCGATCTTGAGTATGTGCTAAATGGGGAAATTCTTGCATGTGACTTTCTGCAAATACTTGCTAAGTTAGTAATCCATAATTCTCCCATTTCCTCTTAATAAAGTTACCATTGGGATGTATAGATTAATATACTGGTGTGTGTCCTGGCTCCTAATTTTTATTAGGTGTCTACCTTGTACTATTGTGGTTGTGTGGTTACACACACACTAAATGGATGCGAGTGCTCTTAGGGCCACAGAAACACATTGACCTTAGGTATCCCCATGTGCTTTCATACACCATGCATCCTTTGACCCAGGACTACCAATACTTTGCTGTTGTAGTTAATGCTTACTGATATCCAAGGTATTACACAGACCTGCCACATCCTTCAGTAAGATATCTATGAGGCAAAGTGTTAAAGAGTCTGGCCATTGGTAAATGTTGTTCGTGCATGCATTATTATGGTACTTATGGGATCTCTTCAATGCAATCATTTAGCCAGGAATGTGTGTGACCTGGTGTTGTTTTGCTCACTGAGCAAGATATCTGTGGTTGGGTGTGAATGTGTTAGTAGCTCGCGTGCTTCACAGTATCCATTTGTGGCAAGTAGGCATTTGTGTGATTAGTTAGGCTTGTTCACTGTGTGCCAGTGAAGATAATGTTGGCTGTCATCTCACCATAATGTTCAACATTTCAATTGGACTTTTTACATAATGCCTTGGCAGTGGATGTGCTTGGTGCTTACCCATGTCCACCCTGAGCATGTGATGTGGATTGAGGCATAATTACTTTCATATTGACACATTAACCATGTTCTAGTAAATCCTACATGCCACAGACAGACAACACACAGGTTCAGGGTGTTGCATTTATTTACAGGTGTGTGCAAGGTAATTCAATTCTAGCAATCCTTAGGGCAACAATCACAAAAATGTTTAAATCCAATAGATGTTGAGAGAGGGCCCACAGTAGCTACATGCCATGTGACATGTCGAGTTGAGGACTATTCCAGTGAGAGGAGTTTCAAATTGCCATTATGGAAGGTAGGCCACATTGGCAGTCCACAAATGCATATGATAAGCAGGTGGGCAAACAAAAAAGGATTGTACCAGGTGACAAGGTGGGTTGCATGATAATACAGATGCACAGACAAATGTTGTGTGGCAGTCCTATGCCGGAAAGTGGTGGATTCCACATCGTCCTCCTCTGATCTGCCTTGTGCCTCTTGTGAGGGTGGTGTTTTTTGTAGAGAAGGTATCAGAGGCACACACACATCAGGGGTAGAGGTTGTGGCTCACCCATCCCCATCTGCATTTGTCTGTGCCAGCAAGGAAGTCAATACAGCATTGATAAGGGCCTGATGGATGCCAAAAAGCCAGCAAGGTCGCTTTGGAAGGCACCGCTGCTAGCAATATAGAATTTCTGCTTGCACTCCATGGATTGAAGGATGTGCGGATGGCTCCCAGATTTGTTGCAACCCCTCTTGTGTCACATTGGTGTGGCTGTTCTTGTTGCCTCTGCAACATGACACAAGGTATGTCAGCCAGGGACTGTTCCATTTTATGGAGTGAAGAGGAGGTGCTTTTATTAGCCTCAGAGGGGTCCTCATTGGGTCATGTGGACTCCCTCTAGCGTGTCGACTATGGTCTCCATCCCCACCCACACCTCATCTACCAACTGCCGCTGGACTCCTACTAATAGCCGTTGGAAGAGAACTTGGTGACCCTTGGAGTTTAGCACAAGGCTTGGGCAAGCAGATGGGGCATGTCCTAGTTCAGTCAGATCCTCTGGAGACCCAGCAACACTGTTGAATCATCTGGGGACCCAGTAACACGGTCATCCCTTGCTGTGATCAGGGAAGGTGTTCCAATGGAGTCCAGGAATTGCTGTAAGGTGTCATCATCCATGGGCAACATGATGTCCTTCCCAACAGGTTGGTCATCCAGGACAGGCTGCTGTTCAGGAGTAGTTGTTTCTCTCTCTGCAATGTAATAACAATATATTACTGGTTACCTACAGTAGTTGTTGACATGAGTTATGCTGCTGAGATCCAGAGTTGAATCTCATTCTGGTTAATTTAAGCATTGATGTGTAAGACATGTGTTACTGTTAGGAGATAAGGCAAAGTTGCATTATAGTCGCCTCACTGATGGCAATATATTTCCATTGTTTACACAACCAATGTGTGAGAAGGTAGACTGCATGTGTCATAACAGTCTAAGAAACACAATTATCCAGCTCGCTGGCATACCCTGACACTGAGGATGATTTGAGGTACAATATACATCTGACTTTGTAGCTTCTCATCATTTTTACCTGAAGGGTATATTAATTATTCTTTCACTTCTTGACACCAATGCTGTGCAAAGTGAACAAAATAACTAAAGTGCCTGCATCCCATCAAGCTAATACACAGCCCACATCCCTAGGAACACTGTTGTAGGTTTGTTCTTGTAATAGGTTGGGTCCTGCAGTCTGCATTAATCCTCTACACCACACCAGGATGTCATGTTGTCCTGGCTTACATTCACAATGTGCATTCATGGGACCAAGGAATCACATATGAAACACATCCACAGAATTCTACCCAGCTAGCAATCATACAACAGTGCAGGAATGTGAAAGGGTATTTACATACAATAAATGTACCTATTTATGTGAACACATGACAACTCGTTACACACCCAGTTGTCACCATACTTCAGAAGAGCAGGTACTGTGTCAAAACTCTGACAGCATGTACCCAATTTATCCAAGATATTTACTGACACACAGTTTGTTATTTAAAGAGTTTGTTATCTGCAGAGTATCACACTTCTCTTAACTAAGCCCTGCTCACTTGTTATGGTACATGTGTCCTCTGGCATTCCTCATTTAGATGCTGGGCCTCAAATTACGGAAGGACCCTGATTCCACCTGGGTGATACATGGCCTCTCATTTGAACACAACACAAACATTGAAGGTAACCATATGCAAATGTAATTGCTGAATCACTTCCTTCTGCTTTTACATACGTGTCATAGTCATAGTCAGTCAGATCTTTGTCCAGCTCCCACATGTGATACATATTCACACATCTCCACATTCTATGTTTGATATAGGACACCCATGCCCTCTTCTTTGACATCCTCTTTTGCATCCCTTCACAGCTGCTACAACAAGTGTGAGACATTCAGACATGGACGTCAGGATGCCTTGCAATAGCAACATCACAACATCTCAACTTACCTCCTTGAAATTGAATGTTTCCCCATTTAGATACAATGTCAGATTCATGTTGTCAATCACACTTACATTGCACTTCACTGCCAGGGGCAAACCATGCTCACACATCCATCTGGTCTTCCAAAAAAACACTCAGGCAGTCATTCTGACCGCAGCAGGCGGCGGTCGCCGCCCGCCATGCGGTTACCGCCGAATGACCGCCCGCGGTCAAAAGACCGCAGCGGCCATTCCAACTTTCCCGCTGGGCCGGCGGGCGACCGCCAAAAGGCCGCCCGCCGGCCCAGCGGGAAAGCCCCTGCAACGAGGAAGCCGGCCCTGAATGGAGCCGGCGGAGTTGCAGGGGTGCGACGGGTGCAGTGGCACCCGTCGCGATTTTCACTGTCTGCTAAGCAGACAGTGAAAATCTGTATGGGGCCCTGTGAGGGGGCCCCTGCACTGCCCATGCCAGTGGCATGGGCAATGCAGGGGTCCCCAGGGGCCCCACGACACCCGTTCCCGCCATCCTGGTTCTGGCGGTGACAACCGCCAGAAACAGGCTGGCGGGAAGGGGGTCGGAATCCCCGTGGCAGTGCTGCAAGCAGCGCCGCCATGGAGGATTCCCTGGGCCAGGGGAAAACCGGCGGGAAACCGCTGGTTCCCCTTTTCTGATCGCGGCTTTACCGCCGCGGTCAGAATAGCCCAGGAAGCACCGCTAGCCTGTTGGCGGTGCTTCCACTGCCCTCCGCCCTGGCGGTCATGGACCGCCAGTGTCGGAATGACCCCCTCAATTTCCTTTGGTGTACCTCATTTACATTCACTACCACCCAAGTCTACATGTGTAGTTAACAGACGGTAATGTTTTGTTAACCATGTCAGTGAGCTTGTGTCTGCTCTCACTGTTCACATCCTGACAGCTGCATGCAATTTAGTTTCATGTTAGTGACTATACACATAGCTATTTGCATTTGCCTACATGAAAGAACTTCACACACACCAAAGTTGAAGCCACTCTCACGTGAGGAATTGATCCTCTATTAACCTCATTCCAATCCTTTGAACTACAGTCAAGATTTCACCTACAAGGGCCCAGAAAAAGAAATAGTGGTGAAGATCTGAGAGAGCATTGTGCCACCGGAGCACAACTTTTTGTAGGTCCAGCAGCACAACTCTCATAACCATATCTATGAGGCTAGGCAAAGCCACTTTGCATGGCTTGAAATTGCCTCATAGATACAGATGAAGGCAAGGCAGCAGAAGTCACTGGGTTGCCTTTTTTTGTGCAAGGGTGCTGTGCCATGTGCATTGGGTTGGTTTTTCAAATGATACAACCATGGGGTATATTTACAAGCCCTGTGCATGGCTGGAGTGTCACTTTTTTAACGCTTCATTGGCACAGACTACAGAACCATATCTATGAGGCCACGGAAAGTCATTCTGCATGGCTTTTCATGACCTCATAGATTTGAATTAAGGCAAGACAGCGCAAGTTGCTGCGTTGCCTTACTCTGAGACAGGGAGGCATTCCATGGGTGTTGCGGTGGGTTTTCCCATGCAACTCAAATGGGTTTTGATGCATTCTCATATTTACAAGCCTTGTAAAGCTGGGAATGAATCAGGTAATGAGGAGAAGTAACTTAATTCCCATTTGTTTTTTCCTCCTTATTAGAAATGTGGTTTCTGATTGGCTAGGGTTTGCACCTAAGACAGGCAGAATCTGCCCACTGTAGTCAGGGCGAGGGAGTTACACACACAAGATAACCCCTGCTCACCCCCTTGGTAGCTTGGCACGAGCAGTCAGGCTTATCCCAGAGGCAATGTGTAAAGTGATTGAACAACACACACAACACACATGATGCAATAAATACGCCACAAAGAAAACACAACATGTTATAAAAAAATAAACTATTGCACAAAACATCATTAGACGAAACACAACATGTCAGTTATACCCTGATACACAAGCAGTTGTAAGAACATCACACTGTTACTAGTACTTTGCAAAAGCCAGAAGTAGTCACATAAAACACATAGGTCACTGGTTATCCTGCAACACATGCAATAGTCAGGGTGTCATCATTATTACCAAAAATCACGTTATAATGCCAAAACGCACGTCATCATGATCACAAACAACCAAAAATGCCAGGACATTATTACTGAAATTATGCAGAAACCTACGGCTGACCCGAGCGACCTAAAAAACTTCCGCCCCATCTCTCTTCTGCCTTTCCCAGCCAAAGTAATAGAGAAGACCGTCAACAAACAGCTGACCACCTTCCTGGAAGACAACAACCTGCTCGACCCCTCACAAACCGGATTCCGAACCAACCACAGCACTGAAACCGCCCTCATCTCAGTCACCGACGACATCAGAACCCTGATGGACAACGGTGAAACAGTCGCCCTCATTCTGCTCGACCTCTCGGCTGCCTTTGACACCGTCTGTCACCGCACCCTAATCACCCGCCTCCGCTCCACCGGGATCCAAGGCCAGGCCCTGGACTGGATCGCCTCCTTCCTCTCTAACCGTTCCCAAAGAGTTTACCTCCCTCCGTTTCACTCAGAACCCACCGAGATCATCTGCAGCGTACCCCAAGGCTCATCACTCAGCCCAACACTCTTCAATGTCTACATGAGCCCCCTCGCCAACATCGTACGCAAGCATGACATCATCATCACCTCCTACGCCGACGACACCCAACTTATACTCTCCCTCACCAAGGACCCCGCCAGCCCCAAGACCAACCTACAAGAGGGTATGAAGGACGTCGCAGATTGGATGAGGCTCAGCCGCCTAAAGCTGAACTCTGAAAAAACGGAAGTCCTCATCCTCGGCAACAACCCGTCCGCCTGGGACGACTCATGGTGGCCCACGGCCCTCGGCACCGCACCGACCCCCACAGACCACGCCCGCAACCTCGGCTTCATCTTGGACCCTCTTCTCACCATGACCAAGCAAGTCAACGCCGTGTCCTCCGCCTGCTTCCTCACCCTCCGCATGCTCCGCAAGATCTTCCGCTGGATCCCCGCCGACACCAGAAAAACCGTGACCCACGCCCTCGTCACGAGCCGCCTGGACTACGGCAACACCCTCTAAGCCGGGACCACAGCCAAACTCCAAAATCGCCTGCAACGCATTCAAAACGCCTCGCCCGCCTCATCCTCGACATACCCCGCAGCAGCCACATCTCCGCACACCTGAGACACCTGCATTGGCTCCCTGTCAGCAAAAGGATCACCTTCCGACTTCTCACCCACGCACACAAAGCCCTCTACGACAAGGGACCGGAATACCTCAACAGACGCCTCAGCTTCTACGTCCCCACCCGCCTCCTCCGCTCCTCTGGCCTCGCACTCGCTGCTGTCCCTCGCATCCGCCGCTCCACGGTGGGTGGGAGATCTTTCTCCTTCCTGGCGGCCAAGACCTGGAACTCCCTCCCCACCAGCCTCAGGACCACCCAGGACCACTCCGCTTTCCGGAGACTCCTAAAGACCTGGCTGTTCGAACAGCAATAACCCCCCCCTTTTTCCCCTAGCGCCTTGAGACCCGCATGGGTGAGTAGCGCGCTTTATAAATGTTAATGATTCGATTTGATTTGATGCATAGAGTGGAACATTCCCATACGGCAGATCATCATTATCCTCAAAAATGCCTATATCATCATAAACATGGTAAGGTCATCATGAAAGCACCTAAAATGTAACATTACCCGAACGGCAAGCTGTTAGTGTCACCAACATAGTTGTACATGACAGAAAAACACTTCAGTTGCTCATGTTGTGGAAGACAGGAACACTTGTCCCACGCCAGGGGCTCATGTGCTCCTTTTACGGTAAAGGCAGTGCTTTAAGAGAGAGGTGGCCCAGCTTCTCTCACGGGACCACCTCGGGGTAAATAACTTTTACTAGGATGAGGCCTCAGTTGAGGCTTCCTGTCCGTCCAGCGAGGGATAGGTCCAAAGCCCCCCTCGGCTTCCTCCCAACAGCAGGGCAACGTCAGTGTCATGTAGAGCAACCCTTTACTCTGCAGCCGCCCGTGTCACCATGGGGTAGCTGCTCACCACGGCAGCTTCTTCCTAAGCAGCCTGGATGCAGATAGCATGTCTGGAGCCCTCCAGGGCCTCCCGGATGGCTGTCTTGGAATTCTGCGGGTCCACTGCCCATGAGCAGATGACACAGTGGCCTGTATGTGAACGGCGGTTCTCCTCCTTAAAAGGGGGGCCGCCGAGCCCATGCACATCGATGGGCTACCTCCGCTCCTTCTGAGGTGAGGGGGCCAGCTCATGTCCTTCGCATGATCTGGGTTGCGGTGGTGATCTTACTCTGTCAAAGGCCTACCGGTGCCCCCGGGGCATGTAGGAAAGCACACTCAAACAAGCTAGATACAGAGGTTGCTGCCAGCCCCTCTGTGCTTTTTCGACAACCACAGTGGGGGCTCACAACCATGAGAAATGGGGACGCTTTCCTTTACCCAGTGCCGATGAGCAAATGGGAAGGACACCAAAATAAGGAGGAAGAGAACCAAAGTGCTCCACATGCGCTACAATGAACGGGGGGAGTGACTTCCATGCTCCCAATCCAACGAGCCCATTGCTTCCCTCATGCTGGAGCAAGGAATCTGGAAATGCCCTTCCTGTGCTTGATAAAGGGGCAATGCAGGGGAACAGAGGGGCACAAAACCCAGCCCCTAGAAGACAGAAAATGGAACACTGGGCAGCAGGGCCCAAGCAAGTAGGCAAGCACAAAGGTTGGCAGGCAGTGGCAGTACCTCTTAGTGATCCAGCAGCACAACATCAGCAGCAGCCCAAAGGCATTATGGGGGTCATTTTGACCTCGGTGGTCTTTTCACAAGACTGCTGAGGGACCGCCGTGCTGAAGACCACCAGTGGTGGCGGTTTTCCGCTCGGCGTATTATGACTGCTGGCAGCCCTCCGTCCTTTTTCGGACGGAGAGCCGCCAGCCGCCATACTGGCAGGCGGCGGGGAAGTGGAGGTTGCTCCACCTCCACCGCCACGTCAACAGAACACCGCCCACCGAATTACATCCTGTGATTCGGCGTGGCGGTGTTCTGTTGACGGTGTGGTGGCGGCGGAGCAGCCCCCATGGATCCCGTCCCCTCCCGCAGGATCAACGGACCAGGTAAGTTGATCGTCCGTTAGTGGAGGGGGGTGGGGGGTGTTGTGTGCGTGCATGGGGGTGTGGTCTGTGTATGTAGAGGGGGTGTGTGAGTGCGTGTATTATTGCGGGGTGTTGTGTGTTTGGAAATGAGTGCGTGTCTGTCTGTATGTATGTCTGTATGGATGTGTGCGTGTATGTCTGAATGTGGGTGTGTGCGTATGACTGTGTGGGTGGCAGTTGGCATGTATGTTGGTGTGTGTGCGTGTATGTGTGTTGGTGGTGCCTGCGTGCGTGTCGGGTGTGTATGTGTAATGTGATGTTGGGGGTAGGGGTGGGGAGGGGCGTCCTGCCACCTTTGGGGGGTGGCAGGGGTGGTGGGGTGTGTAGGGGATGGACTCGGGGTGGGGTGGGGGTGGGGGAGACCCCTATCAGTGCCAGGGAAATAAGGGGAGGAAGGCAAAAAGTTTGGTAGTGGCCCTGTTAAAATGGCCAGGTCCAAAACTCTTTCCATGTGTGCTGCATTCTGGAGCACACATAGAAAGAGGTAAACAGCTCCATGGATTGTTTCTGTGCAGGAAGGTGTCCCTACCTGCACAGAACAATCATGCATGCAACAGAGGCACCCTTGCACCATGCCTAAATGGCACCTGCACAGAGGGAAAGCACATGAATGCACCATATTTCATAAATACTGTGTTATTCTGCCCATTCTCTGTGGCGCAGGGCAGCACAGCAAGGTAACTTGCTCTGTTGTTCTGTGCCACAACTCTCATAAATATTCTCCCATATACTTAGTAACTGGCCCAGATTTCATGTTTCACATAATCCTGGGCAGCAACAAAATATTACACCTCCCTAGTGCAGGCACAAGTATAAATATTTTGAGTTTTTCTCTTCTGTTACCTTTGCCATGTGCATTCTGCAGCACACATAAAAAGAGGAAAACGCCTCACAGGCAATGGCATGAAAAAAGGCCCCGCAGTCTCTGCATTGTTTGGAGTGGCCCGAGCTCCAGGAGACCCATTCAGCACAGTACTAAGGCCTTAGAGCTACTAAGAGAGCCTGGAGGGGGTGCCTCCATGTACTTTACCGGGGGTACCTCCTCAAGTTTCGTTAAGCTACTGCCCACAGGGTTTTGTTTTTGTGCAGAGAGGATGGCTGTTCCTGCCCAAACTAATCCTGTATATATATATATATATATATATATATATATATATATATATATGAAAAAATATTAATATATATAAATAAATATATATATGTATTATTGATTACCTTCTGGCAGTCACCAGGAGGTAGTTATAGTTAGGACCATGTTTCCATAGAAAAAGCTCTTTTTGACATGCCTATACGTTTGGCGATATTTGACGAATCGTTACGAAGTTTTCCAAAAATAGTATTCCCGAGAATCTTGTTATGCATTAACTGTTTTGGGGTGATCTGTCAAGTGGGGGCAGAGAAATAGGGGGGTATCAAAAAAGCTGCATTTCCCATATTAATTCCCATGGGGATTTTGAACACTACTACAGTCTGAACTGATGAAAGGAATTACACTAAAGTTGGCAGAAAGGTAGCTTTTGGTCCTGAAAGAAATTATGCAGCACACACAAAAAGAGAAAAATGCCTCATAGGTTTGTTTTTGTGAAGGAAGGTGTCTCTTCCTTACAAAAAAGAATGCTGCCTATAACTCAGGCACCCTTTCATCATGAATATGCATTGGCACTAGGAAGCCAAAAGTGTGCCAGACAATGAGAGTACAAGAATGTGCCATACATTAATACATATGGCACATTCCTGCCCTCTCCCTTTCATGCAGTGCAGCACAGCAAGGTATCTTGCAGTACTGCGTTGCATGAGATATTGATAAATCTGTCCCTTTTTGTCACTTGTGAGGCCAGCTCTTGTTGCTCCTTTCTACCTCTTCTGCATTTGTTCGAAAATGAAGACTTCTGCAGTTGCTTTCTCTGGTTTTCATGTTCTGTGCAAGAGGCATTTACAGTGGTCCTGCAGGCCTGTTTTTTGGAGAGGCTCGAATTGATGCTTACTCCAATACATATTTTTTTGAGTGATGTTCAAATCTGCTTTCCTTGAAGATTGTACAGCTGCTCCCTGTATTGTGTCTTTTTCATTAGAGAATCTTGTGATGCAGCTCTGTGTAATATACCTGTTTTGTGGGAAAGACACTTCCACTGGGGCTGCCTGTGCTATATCTGTTCTCTTTGTGAGGGAATCTTGCAATCCTATCCTGAAGATACCTGTTTTGTGTATGAAGCTTGTAGTGTTTCCACCTGCGCACTTCCTGTTATGGGTATGCAAAAAAAGCTCTCACTGATGCACCTCTTCTAGGTGACTTGGCTCAAAGTATATTGGTGCATGGAAAATGCATTTTGAACAGCACAAAGGGAGAGTAGCCTCGCTGTCTGGGCACTGGATCCCTCCACATCATAAATAATGAATTTTTCTCAGACACTTGTTAGTATGACCTTCATGACCCAACACAATATCAAGCTTGGTTCCATCCCTGTCAAAGCCAAATATTAAACCAGTGCCCTATACTTTGAGAGGTCAGACAAGAATATTTAGAACAGTAAACACTATATGACAACAAGTTGCTTCCTTCACCTGTTTAAAATAAATAGGAATGGGATGTTGTTTAGTAGTTAGTTGTTCCTCTTGGTACCTTTTTCTGTGTTTGGCTTTACGTTATTTAGATATGTTACTTTGCCCTAGTTTTGATCCAGTTGTGCACAAGACGGTAATGATATAACTTGCATGCAAATGTTTGTGGTAATAGCGTGATGTGTAGAATGGCATAATTAAAATCACTATAACTGGAGAATGAATTTGGTGCTTAGCCCACCGATTCAGTTCCTGGATAATACAGAATACGGCCTGGTATTGATTTCTAAACCCTCTGGTACTAAAGGCTTTTTGGATTGCAACCACATGCAACCTCAGAGTCCTACTTGAGCGAGATGTATTGCAGTTAATGGACAAGCATATGAGATATCCCAGGGATGATTTGAGGAACCCAAACACACATTCATCAATAAAAGGCACCCTCATGAATACTAGGAAACTGATGATATATTTTAATGACTGAATTCAAAATCTAAATATTTTCCTAGTGCACACTATATGAATAGTAACTATTACACAAATCAACAAAATAGTAACAGTGATAGTTACCAAGAGAGTGAATAGCAAATAATATTTCAACTTTCTGCTGCCCCAACTTCATCGCTTTGGCGAACTAAACTAAACTTATTACCAACAAAAAGGAGCCTCAATTGAGTTGCAAAGATGGTTCCCACCTGCATTCTATTTCTGAGCAATAGAATCAATGTACAGTAAAATAGCAGCTTCTGCTATACTTGTCTGTGCTTGTGGGTAAGCCTACTGAGTTAAGGCTATCTGTGCCTCCCGGTAGCTTTCAGAAATGGAGTGTGATACTTTTCTGTGTGGCCTTTGCCTCGATTCTCTAGCATGAATTTCCTCTTTATCACTTTACATTCTTTCCTCATTTTTTACAATGCTTCTCATCATTTTTGAATGTTTTAGAATAAACATTTAGCAGAAAAGGCCTTTGCACCACTTCACGTATTACATTCTGTGAAAATCAGCCTTTTGTTTAAAATCAATAAACCAGAAATGAGATTATCGATTTCTATGAAATCTAGTTCATTATTTAGAATACTAACTGAAACAGAGGATTCAGTCATACCAAATAATCTGGATATATTCAAGCAGGCTTCTTTATCACGTTGCAACCAATAATGATATGTATAAATATACATGTTATGTTTCACACTAATATCTAAAAAAACAACATGCATAATTCAAGAAAGGGTATTCTTTAAAGTGAAATTACATATGATGAATACATGACCACATGATATGTAGAACATGAGTTTTGGAAAGTGGATTATTGGAAAGGCCAGGTAGGTACCTAAATTTAGCAATAGGCCACTAAACCCCACTAGGTTCAGTTAGGTCTCAATAAATTAACCCCGGCTCAAACCTTGTTAGCTTGGGAAAGAGCAACAATGCTTAACGTAGGAGACAAAGTGTAAAGCTTTCAAGTTTCACAAAACAGTGATTAAATAAAACACAGGAAACAGTATAAAAATCCAAAACCAATTTATAATAATAGAAAACATATTTAGCTGTAAAATGACACCAAAATTAATGCAATCATATAAGGGGAACCGAAGATATGACTTTTTTAAAATTAGTGTTTTTTTACCGCTTAGAAACGAATAACGCCAATCTGGTCATCTGGTCACATTTAAGGCTGACCGTAATGAGGCCCTACTCAGCTACAAGCGGGAGGCCTCGTTCAAATGTTTACCTTCTGACTTAGTCATTTTCTTGAAGATTTTCTTCAGCAGGACGAAGTCGCCAGTCCGATCCAACCTCCCTGGAGCCCTTCCTCAGATACGAGTCGCAGGAGCCCTCGGTGGAGATTTCTACGTTAGGACTTAGACGATTTTTCGAGATGAAAATCCTTTGACTAGGCTGAACCTGAATCTTGATCAGACGGTCCTGGAGCCCTCTTTGGGTACACTGCTCGGGAGGTCCCAGTCAACTTTCCATGTTCGGACGTAGTCACTTTTTTCAGAGATTTTCTTCAACGGGATAAACTTGCAAGTCAGGCCGGGTAGCGGTTGAGGCACGCCAGCTAGAGTTGACGCAGCGGGTTGGTCCCTCTATGGAGCTTTTTTCCAAAAAGTTCTCCAATATTCTCCAATCTTCTGGATCTTCTTCCAGAAGGTCTTTTAGGAGTCCACAGCTCATCCCAAGATTCCAGAAGCTCTGAGTTGCTCTTTGAAGGTGCGGACTACAACTCCCAGCCTCAAACTCCAAATTAGCCACTGGACAGTGGTCATCTGGTCAGTTTCTTCAGGATTTGTTGCAGGGGACTCTGGTTAGAAATATATCACTGTAGCCAACAGGGAGTCCCTGCTTGTACCAGTTGAAGCCAGGCAAAACCCTTCTTGTGGTGAAGCCCAAGTGTACAGCTGGTGCAGTCCTTCAGAGTGCAGTGTCCAGGTGCAGGTCATGAGTCCTGTATGGCAGTCCTTCTTCTTCTGATGTTCTTTCTTGTAGGAATCTGAGGTGTGGTTGCAGCTCTACCATATTTATCCTTGCTCCTAGGTGAAAAACGGGGGTCCTGGTTCTCCAATCAGATACAGGGTTCTTACCCCTTTGATGACCACTTCCTTGGAAGTGTGGTGTTGCCTGCCTCCCTCCACTGTTGGGACACTGTTTGTGCTGGTTTTAGGAATCTGCACACTTTACCACTGCTAACCAGTGCTAAAGTGTATATGCTCTCTCCCTTTAAACATGTTGACATTGGTTTATTCCCAATTGGCTTATTTAATCTAATTGTAATGCCCAGGTAAAGTGCACTACATGTGCCCATGGCCTGTAGATTAAATGCTACTAGTGGGCCTGCTACTAGTGGATTCTGCCACCTACAGAAGTAGCCTCTTAACCATGCTTCAGGCCTGCCATTGCAAGGCCTGTGTGTGCAGTTTCACTGCCACTTGACTTGGCATTTAAAAGTACTTGCCAAGCCTTACACTCCCCTTTTTCTACATATAAGTCACCCCTAAGGTAGGCCCTGGATACCCCATAGAGCAGGGTGTTGTGTAGATAAAAAGGCAGGACATGTACCTGTGCAGTTTATATGTCCTGGTAGTGTAAAACTCCTAGATTCGTTTTTACACTGCTGTAAGGCATGCCCCTTTCATAGGCTAACATTAGGGCTACCCTCATATACTGTTTGAGTGGTATATTATTATCTGAAAGGAGTAACAAGGTCATATTTAGTATGGCCAGAATGGTAATACAAAATCCTGCTGACTGGTGAACTTGGATTTGATCTTACTATTTTAGAAATGCCACTTTTAGAAAGTGAGCATTTCTTTGCACTCAAATCCTTCTGTGCCTCACAATCCACATCTGGCTGGGTTACTTGATAGCTCCCTTGTGCATTCCACTCAGACTAACCCCAAACACAGGATGGTCAGTCACACTTGCACACATCTACATATTGAATGTGTCTACCTGGGCTGGGAGGGTGGAGGGCCTGATACTTACATGTCAAAGGACAGTAGCCTGCCCTCACACAAAGGACTGACACACCACCTACTAGGACCCTGGCAGACAGGATGGAACTGAAAGGGGACATTGTGCACCTCTAAGCCACTCTTTGAAGTTTCCCCCACTTCAAAGGCACATTTAGGTATTTAAGCAGGGTCTCTAACCGTACCAACTTAGACACTTGTGGACAAGAGACCACTGGAGAAGAAATCCTGCACCAGAAGGTGCTACCTGCCAAGAGAAACTGCCTGGCTGCCCAAAGGGCTCACCTTTCTGAGAAGGACTGCTGCCTTGCTGTTGCCCTGCTGCCTTGCTGTCCTCTGGCTCTGCGGAGAAGTGCTCTGTAAGGGCTTGGATAGAGCTTGCCTCCTGTTCCCTGAAGTCTCAGGACTCACTGCATGCCAAACTGGAACAACGCAGCACAACTTCCCGATGAGGAGATCGACGCAGCGTTGCAACCGGAAATTCACCTCACGGCCCATAGGATTGACGAGAAGAATCAAAATTTCCACGCATCGCCCACCCGATCAACGCAGCGCCTGTGACTTCATCCTGCACACCCAGGATTTCACCTCATCCTCACTGGGGCATCAGAAAACCCTGCAACCCGAAGAGGACCTTATTCTCCAAGCGGGAAATCGACGCAAAGCCTGCCCTGCATGAAAACTCAATGACGCACCATCTGTGTGTGCCGGAAAAATCGACGCACACCTCCCCGTTTGCCAAGCAACTCCTCCTCTGCGGTCCCTTGCGGAGACTTTGAACGCAAACTAGGTACTTTTTGCTTGCAAGAGATAATTATTGCTTCTTAAAGTCTAAAGACACTTTGGCCCTCATTACAACATTGGCGGTATTGACCGCCTACCGCCACGGTGACGGCAGCCAACATGCTGTCGCCGTGGCTACCAGCCTCCCACCCGCATTATGACAGTAGATGGAATTCCACCAGAAGGCTGGTGAAATACCATTGACGGTCATGGCAGCGGATGGCGGTAAGGTGGCGCTGCTGTCAGCAGTAGCGCTACGCAAGCAAAATACCGCCAGCCACATCATGAGCAATTATACGGCCTGGCGATGTTTTGATGGTGGATGCTGCTGCTGGCAGCAGCGCCGCATCCCGTCTCCTGCCGGAGGACCCCCTGCAAGCCGGTAAGTCGGGTTGTCCAACAGGAGAGAGAGGTGGTGTGTGCGTGTATGGGGGTGTTGTGTGTGTGGGGGGGGGTGTGTCTGTGTTTGTATGCATGCATGCGGGTGTGAGTCGCGTTGAATGAGTGCATGAATGACTGAATGTGAGTGTACATGTATGTTGTGTGTTGTGAATGCGTGTGTACGACAATGTATGTTGGTGTGTGTTGCGGTGTGTGGGTATGTATGTGTGCATGCGTGGGTGGATGTGGGTATGCGTTTGTGTATGAGTGCATATGTGTGCACTTGTGGGTGTGTAAATGTGCAGGGACAGGAGAGGGAGGGGAGGGTGAGGGAGCACTCTGGGGAGGGGGACAGTGGTGGGTGAGACCCCAATCAGTGCCAGGGAAGGAATACCCTGGCACTGATAGTGCCTACCGCCATGGTTTTCATGGCGGTACGCTTGCCACCAAAACCATGCTGGTAGGCGGGGTCATAATCCCGAGGGGGGATTGTGATGGCCGCCTGGCTGGTGACCAAAGTCTCCAGCCCAGCAGCTGTTCCCACCCTGACGAACAGAGTGGTACATTTGCGGTTTGGCTTGAGCCAAACCGCCAATGTCATAATTTGGGAAACGTACCGCCAGCCTGTTGGCAGTACCTTTCCCCCAATTACCGCCAACCACCAGGGTTGGTAATGAGGGCCTTTATATCATTTATATAGTGATATTTCAACGTATACTTATTGATTCTTGATTGTTTTGACCTGCATTTAATTTAACCAGATAAATATTATATATTTTTCTAAACACTGTGTGGTGTATTTTTGTGGTGTTATACTGTGTCAATGCATGATTTATTGCACAAATACTTTACATATTGCGTTCTAAGTTAAGCCTGACTGCTCAGTGTCAAGTTACCAGAGGGTGGGCAGAGGATGATTTGGATTCTGTGTGACTTACCTTGACTAGAGTGAGGGTCCGTGCTTGGACAGGGTGTAACCTGACTGCCAACCAAATACCCTGTTTCTAACATGTGGCAAAAATCAATCCCAGGGAGTAACATTCTTCAAAATCCATCATGGCTGTAACTGATTTTTGGAGGTTACATCTGGCTGATCCCACCCACTGGTGTTGCTAAAAATCCTAAACACACCCTCTCCTGCCCTCCCCTACTCTAATCAAGGGGGCACCTAATTGTGTGGAGTTGCAGGATGTAAAGGAGGTGCTGGGTTGCTCCAAATGTCCTTCCCTGCCTTTGGAGCCCATTTTGGCAGCCCCTTCCTGCTTCATCATCTGCTAAGGTAGTTCTCCTCCCCAGGCACATCCTTTGTGTTCAGCCCAGGCCACTTCACACCTCATCAAGGCAGCCTGGCCAATCAGAGACAGGCCCTACAGAGCTGAAATTGGCAACACTTTAGGTAGAGTTTAAAACTCTTTTCCTGAACTAGTTACATTAAATCCAACAATTGGAAGTTGTGCATTTATTTTAACAATTCATTTGATACCAAACTTGAGGTATCTGACACTTAAAGTGACTTTGTTAATTAAAATAAAGTCTCCCCGTTTTAGCCTATGGAGGCCATTCACTACAGTGAGGGAAAAACAAATTTGACTATTTTACCTCACCAGGGCTTATAAAACAATTTTTATAAGGTCCCTGCTTATAGTTACATGGCACCCAACCCTAGGGCCATATAGGCACACCTTAAAGGTGACTTATATGTACAAACAAGGTTGTTTAAGACTTTGGAAACACTTTTAATTTCAAAGTTGAATTTGCATATAACTTTAGTTTAAAAGCAGCCAGCAAGGCAAGCCTGCCTTTAAAATGACCCTGGGCACCTCAGCAGTGCACCTATGGGTGCACTACCCATGCTGGGGTCCCTAAACCTACATGCCCTACCATATAGGAGGGAGGTATAGGTAGGTTAATACTGCCAATTATAATTAGCCTAATTTGCATATCCACTTTACACAGCACACTGGCCCTAGGACCAGCAAGCAGTACCCAGGGTACAGCCAAGAGTCCATAACCACCAGAATCTGTCCAAAAGGTTTGGGGGTGACCAGGGCAAAAAGGAGGGCTTTCCTACAATGAGTGATATGTTTGAAGATTGTTAGATCTATCTTTGAGCTAGCCCAGGCAACATTAGCAGCCCAAACGTATTTCAATAGTGTTAGAAATGGGGTCTGTGGTTGGCAGTCCGGTTACCTCCTGTCTTAGTAAGCACCCTCACTCTAGTCAGGGAAAAGGAGAAGCATACTCAGTTAACCCCTGCTCACCCCCTTGGTAGCTTGGCACAAGCAGGCAGGCTTAACTCAGAGACAATGTATTTGTACAAACACCAAGTAATACAGTGAACCACTACAAAATGACGCAGCACAGGTTTGGAAAAATAGTAATTATGTTATCTAAATAAACAAGACCAAATCTGATAAAAATCCACAAGTTGCAGTTAGAAATACGAATTTAGCACTTAAAAGCATGAAAACAGTGCCTTGAAGCACAAATACTGCAAGTTGGTATTGTGCGGCGTTGTGGCGGAGTCGTGTCCTGCAATGCGACACCAATGGTGCCGTTTATGGAGTCGTTCGACACCCAAGTGCAGTACCTTAAAAAACAAGTAGAAAACAGGCCAGTGCACGGGGTCAGGGAGAGCGGCGTCGCTGGGTCCGATGTGGCATCGATTCCAGTGGCACGAGGCAGGAGGGCAGTGGCGTTGCACAGCAGCGTTGGCTCCTCACTACAGGGTGGTGGAGGTGAAGCGACGTCAGATGCAAAAAGTCAGTCCTTTGGTTCCTGCAGATGCGAAGTCCGGTGGAGTTACGATGCTGTGGTCACGAGGTCCCACTGATTATCACCTATTTAAATGAGCAGAAGTCCAACAGCCTGTTGAACAAACTGAGCATTAGGCTATTAGCAGTTCCTAAGAACATTTGAATAGCACCCTGGTTTGCCTTTCATAAAGGTTCAAACTGTATGCACACACATCCATTTGAGCAGTACACATACATGTTGGAAGTACTCTGGAATATTGCTAGTTCATCTATGCATTTGTCTGTAAAAAATAAAATAATGTATTTAATGCTATTATACTACAATGTCTTAAATGCTGGTATTGCATTCTCTTGGACACACAATTTTGTGACCTTATAATGGGTGAGGGGGTCAGTGATGGACACAGAGCGGCAATATCTAAGGCCCATCTTTAAGAAAAATGAAGCATAACTGCGTTCGTGCAGTTGTGCGTCATTTTTCTTAACGTAAGCTAATGGCATTCCCCAAACCCATTTGTGATCCCTATTTAATAAATGACGCACAATGGTGCTAAAGAATGGTTAGCGTCTCAAAAAAAGATGCTAGTCTGTGGCGGATGGTGTTAGGGGAAATGGCGCTAGTGGGTCAAAAATGAAGGTAGGCTGATTAGCAGCAAAACATCTGCTGCTAGTCAGCCTAGCGTCATTTTTTGATGCACAAGCAGCTGAAAAATGACTCCCCCAATGCCCACCACCAGGGACCAGTGTCCCTAGGGCAAGAGCAACATACCCAGTGCCCAGCAGGGGGCCCATATAAGGGGACCCCAGTGGCACACGCACACACACACACACACACACACACACACACACACAATTACCTGTGATGGGCTTCCCTCTCCTGTAGCATCCCTGTGGTGTGGGTGGTGGTGATGATGGGTGTTGGGGCGGGCATCTATGTGCCCATCCCATGGTGTTTCCCCATGGCAATGGGCCTACCAGCACTTTAATGCCTGGTCTGACCAGGCGGTAAATAATGCAGCTAATCTGGCTTAGTGCCATTATTTAGGTCAACCTCCTAATTGCGAGTCATTTCCACTTCGAGAGTTAAGTATGGTGCTAGTGAGAAGGGAATGCGTATATTGCATCTCATTGACGGAAGGTGGGTTGACACTTACTAAAAATGGCGCAAACTCCAATATTTTGACGCTAGACAGGTCTAGCATCAAAATATAAATATGGAGTTACGTAAGCGCCGTTTTAGCTTTAAAAAAAGGACGTCAAGTTAATGCTAACTTTTTTAAACATGGGCTAGAATCTTCTGCAGCACATCCACGGTATTTAATTGGAACACTATTTACTGACAGGTACATGCAAGACTTGTTGATGCAGACAAAACAGCTTTTCAGTTTTCTGAAATGTATTAGTGACACTCCTTCGGAGCATTCTGTAAAACCTAAGAACTACTATTTATTTCCTTCCTTAAACTGTGTTATAAAAAGCACAGTTTAGTAACATTGTGTTTCACATTTTCCTGAAGGGTGAGCCACCTTCACCCTACGCCTTTTGAAACAAATTTTGGTTGCAACTCATTGTGATATGAGAATACCATTTAAGCCTCAACCGCAAACTGTATCATCTCTAGACTGCCAGTTTTGGCAGAGAAGACAACCAAAGTATACAGAGGTAAAGCGAATAGCCACAATTTACTCAATATGGCCACTTAGGCTCTGGCATCCACACTTAAGTTTACAGTGTCCTTTGGCTATAATGCAATATCTTATCCAAACCATATAACATATTTCTCTACCAGTGGCACAAGGTTGGCACGTCACCAAGTGGTCAGTTGTTCTTTGCAAATTAATATATAGATTATGGAAATTGTCCATCAGAAGGAAGCAAACAAAGTTTATAATAAAGCAGTAAATGTAGTGATGATAGATTAGTCTTTATTTCCTATTGAATGGATTTCATTTGAATCTATCTGCACATCATTCAGAGAGCAAGTCTGAAGAACCTTCCTTTTGTTAATAGCTGCAATGAATTTAGTTTTTCTAATGTTTAGCATGTAACGCCATGTTCTGTAATCAAAGAACAATGAAATCTTTCTTTAATGTATCCTGATGTCCACCTAACTACAAAGCATGCTGACCTCCTTCAAGCAAATTGTACCACAGAAACTCCTGTTGATAGGTAGGAAGACTGATTTTATTTGTGGCGGCCTAAAATAAGTTCTATTCTAATATTCCTTATCCTCTATAGTTGTCTCGTCTTACCGCATACATAATGCAGTGTGAAATCCTTAATAATATGGATAGAAAACTTCAGAATCTTATCTGACTCCCATGTAACAACCTCAGACTCTTTTAAAAAATGTATTTTTTTTGTTGAGGTTATAAATCAGACGCCATAATAAAATAATGCAATTCAGTCAATCAGCAGGGCAGAGATAAAGGAACATAACAGTCATAAGGGTGTAGCCTGTGTCAGGCATAATGCATGCAAAGGGGGTGTTCCCCGTGAGGAAGGTCGAAAAAGTGGCGCAAGGAAGTTTAACACATTGCTTTGTGTCATTTTTTGTGGCACTTTTAATGCCTACCCAGAGCAGGTGTTCAAAGGGGGCATGCCATTTAATACAATAGACCCCTACGTACTCTGCAGGAGTAACGCCTCCTGCGGCAATATTTTGGCGCTACTCCTGCGGAGTACATCAATAGTGTAAAAAAGAAAAGTACGCTATTGCCTCCTACACTACGCCACGGTGCACTGTTATTCAAATAGGGTGCACACATGTTGGTGGTAGGGGGGCGCTAAAGAGCCCACGAAAGGTGGCGCTGCACTTTGTGCATCACCACTTTTCTTAAATACGTCCCTTAGAGTCCTGCCTCAGATTCAAGATAAATAGACGATACGGTGTATATTAAAAATTGTTAATACAATTGAACTGGTGTGTTTTGACCCAGGAGACATTTAATATGGTATATGAAAAAATAGATGTATGTCTTATTTCATCAGAGGTAACTACCCCCCCCAGGCTTCGGCTCAATTTATCAGCCATAGTCTGAAAAATATCAGACAGTTGTTGAGCCTCTGTGGCTAAAATTATTGAATATTCCCGACTAATGCCCTACTTAGGTGGACAGAGACACAAATATTCAAGAAAGGTATTCGCAGAGCAATCAACGTCTGCCACCTTCAAACACCTGATAAAGTGGCAAAGTTGCAAGTAGCGAAAAAAATAACAGAGCGAGGCAGACAGTATCACTGCCACATTAGCTCGAAAGACAGAAAACAGTTGCCTTCATAAAAGGAGCCCAGTGTAAATAAGTGAGAAGTCTGCCAGCAGTCAATAAACATATAATGGACCAGTCAAGGAAAATTAGGATTGAATCCTAGATAATAATATAGATTAAATATTGTGATCCCTTGAATCCATGTTTTCAAAATTTTCCAGACAGAGTAAAAAAAACCTGAGTGTCTTGAATTAAGCCCTCTTAAAATAAACAGTGTCAATAATGACACTGTGTGGAATTCCCCAGAGTTTCTTCCACAAGCTCAAACATTAATACCTGTTGATTGTCATCCATTCTAATATATTTTATGGACATATTTGCTTTCAGTGCGGCTCACTTGTTACCTGGTATCGGTATCGGTATATAGTATGCCTATCAGCATTGTTTTCAAATATTAATTGCGAATGTTACACTTCCGGTTTACGTACATGAACCCAAGTAGTGGGCATTTTACAAACTGAATCTGTGCAAAGTCACTGGTAATACCTCAAAAAAGCTTCGAACATGTTCCTTTTGAGCCCAACAAATGAGGACTGTAAATCAATTGCAGGGAACTCTATCAGCTCTTCTTCTTCACGAGTTAGATATGTCTAATGAATTAAAATCAATTTAGGTGACTTAGTAAGCATACCCTTAGATTTATATGGTGAGGAATGATTGGAACAGTTTAGGATTGAAGAAATGACTGGCAGCTTCCTATATTCTGATAAAAATGTGGCGCTAAAAAAGTATAAATATGGGCCTAAGGCTCATATTTTCAAGCAGGCTTTTCATGGCCTTGTAGATATGGAGTAAGGCAATGCAGCACAAGTCGCTGTGTTGCCTTACTTTGCATCAGGGAGGCATTTCCATGGGTGTTTCATTGGTGTTCCCATTCAATATCCTAGGTTATTGACCCATTCCCATATTTACTAGGTTTTGTAAAAATTGGAATGCATCAAAAGTCTCGCCACCCCAGGGGTGGAGTAAGAGTGACACAAATAAAGATATTTCTCCAATTTTTTTCCCCTTTTTACGTGTGCTGCCTTATTGATTGTTTTTGCATAAGAAGGTGTCCTTTCCTGCACAAAAACAATCATCCCCACAAAATGCAGGCGCCCTTGCGCTGTGGTGCCTGTGCTGGCGTATAGCAGCAATTTATGCACCAGAGCAGGGGAAGAGGACAGAAATGTGCTGCATCTTGTAGATATGATACATTTCTGCCATTTTTCGGTGGGGCAGGCCGGTGCAGCAAGGCACTTGCTGCGGCGCCCTGCCCCACAGGGCCTTGTAAATATGGCTTATAATGTTCAGCAACTGTAGGTTCACAACTGATATAGCCATGCCTTTAATTTTATAGTCTGATAAACTGCAAATAAATTCATAAACTCATACTTTTAGAGTATTTATCTATCTATCGTAGATAAATATGTGAAGTGACCTTTCTGTCAATGGAATCTGATTTTCTGGAATCAGTCTAAAGAAGAATCCTAAATGACTGTAGGAGGATACCAAGAAACAGAGCCTACATCCTGTAACACAGTGTAGGCAAGTGTCTGCAAGTTCCCGTTTTTTGTAGATCATGATTTATCTTATTTGGGAATGTTTCATCTGTTCCACCACCAGTTCCCTTCCCTCCATCAAACATTCCCCTGCCCTTACCACCCTATCTTGTATGCTCTCAAAACACTTCAGGACAGGCTGTAGCTGTTAGCTCCGTGTTAACATTTTTCAGCACCCTTACCTTATTTAATATCTGAGCGTCTTTCATTCATTGCACTGCCTTTTAAAGTTTTACTTTCAATTAACATTCTGGGAATTGGGCTTCAGAAAAGACAACAGCATTTTTTCAGTTAAATCTACAATGTTGTGCAAATTCTTGTGATGTGACTTCTTCCTCTCATCATCACCTATGATCAAGAGCGTTTTTGACAAAATCTGTCTAGAAAAAAATATGTTACTGTCTACATCTCTACGGGTGTTTGGACAGGCGGCATGAAAGCTTTTCTCACACAGGCTAAAGTTAATATAATTTACTAGGAGCGAAATGGATTACAATCCTTAAGCTGATGGATCAGAATCCTGTGTGACTGTCGAACCTCCAAAATTCTATTTATCAGTACCTGGATATTGTTTCCTACAAAAATCATGAATACATTTCTTCGAATGTGTTACTTCTGCATTTTCTCTAAAACTAACGAAACAGGTCAGCACAATTGATTTTCAACATCTCCCAACTTTATGCTTGCTGTCTGGCTGAACTGTGGCATGAAATTGGTCTCTTGAGAAGAAACAGCCTGCACTTTAGGTATCCTTTCCCCACTATCATTTGACTCAGTGATGGTTGAAGTAACATTTTTGGATGGGGAAATTGTTGAAAAGTTAGCTTGAGTTTCTTCTCGAAGCATGTGAGTTAATTAATAGTGGCCAAAATCAGGGATTCACAGCCACCTGGAGAGTTAGTTTCCTCTAGATTAAAACTAGACTGTAATTGTTCTTACTGTGAGGCTCGGGCGCCTTTATTAATGCTCCCCATCAAATTGATGGTGGGTTCAACTCAATGCATTGCATTCTTCTTCCTCTAAATCTTTCTCCAAATCCTCAGGATACGTATGGTAGGTTGTATACACCCTCAGGTTGATTAATCTGGTCTATCCTCCAGGTTGACCTCCACCTCACTTTTGCTTTCAAGATTATTTGTATCCACACTTCCTCAGTCAGAAACTTCAGACACAGAAAAAACATTCCCTGTATTATTGATGTTAATATTAGCTAGGACTACAAGTGTACGGTTCATTATGCACTTATAATCTCCTTGTCCTGGAACTTGATATAGGCTCTCATTATGACTTTGGCGGTAAATACGGAATACCGCTGTGCTGACAGCCCCCAGCATATCGCCGCGGAGGCGGACATCTGTCCGCCACATAATGGGAAAATACCTTAAAAACCGACAGAAAACAGCCACAAGCACAAAACCGCCACACTGAACGTGATAAACTGTTGGTAATACCACCCATACTGTTACGGCACCAACACTAGGCCCTCCAAATAATGACCCACCAATCATCACAGCGGATATTCAATGACGGCAAACCATTGGCGGTAAACACCGCCTTGGCAGATAAGGCCACCCAAAGACAAAACAAGACAACATTGGCCAGCACAAAAAACCCACACCTGACACAATTACACCCACCCCACACCCACCAACAGCACTATAAAACACACACACACATCACTCACAATCCTTTGCTAACACAAATAGACCCCAATAGCTAGTCCGAAAATCACAGAGACAACTATACACACACACACCACAACCACCCATTCAGTCATCATCACACACCACACACGCTGCACCCCACCACATTACTCAACACCCTCTGCACAACACACACACCACACAACACCCATGTCCCCACAAAGGCACCCCTGATTCACTGATGAGGAGTTGCGGGTCATGGTTGAGGAAATAGTTAGGGTAGAGCCACAGCTGTTTGGAGCACAGATCCACCAGATACCCATTTACAGGAAGATGGAGCCATGGCAGAGAATCATGGACAGGGTGAACGCCGTGGGACAGCATCCACGAACAAGGAACGACATCAGAAAGAGGTGGAAAGACCTATGGGGGAAGGTATGTTCCATAGCAGCAAAGCACCAGCTCGCCATCCAGAGGACTGGAGGTAGACCCCCACTTTCCCCCCCTACAGCTGACAACATGGGAGGAGCAAGTATTGGCAATCCTGCATCCTGAGGGACTCACTGGATTTGCTAGAGGACTGGACATTGGTGAGTCCATTTTACTACCTATCCCCCCCATACCAGCATGCCACCACCACCCCTCACCCTGAACCCATCACTCCGCTCCATCCCACACAGTGCACCACCACAATTAACTAACCAAAATGCCAGTCCCTGCATGCCACACCCACTGCATGTACATTCCTTCAAGCCCTGCATGTACACCCACCACCAATGCATGCACAGCATGGAGAACTAACAATCCCACAATCCATCACCATACACAAACAAAGGTGGCAGGGCTACAGCAATGGCATAGGGGAAACTAGGGATGCAGAGTATGTCACAGACATGTAGTATAATACACCACATACATCCCCAGAGGTGCCCCAGCCACTCTCAGCGGCGAGGAGGTGCCACAGCTACCCAGTCCCCCACCAGAAGATGCCCCAGTGATGACAGAAACTCTGGAGTTCTGGATCTGTATGAACTCCCTGTCCCATCAGGGACCACTGGTCAGTCGGATACCCCATCCCACACCCACTTCATCACAGAGCTCCCCCCTCAGTATCCAACACCACAGCAGCCAACCAACGTCCCCAGACCTCTGTCCCCAGGGCACATCAATCAGCAATGTGCCCATCTGTACAGGGACCCCAGTCCACAACTCACATGCAAGGCAATGAGGGTCCTGGGGACCAGTGGCAGTGCGCACACCATTGAAGGGACACAGGCACAGGGGGCCAGGGACACTCGGAGGACAGCTGTGCGCCAAGAGGAGGACAGGCCCAGGGAACCAACTGTCCAAGAAGCACTCACTAATGTCCTGGGGGCTTACCAACAATCCCAGGACAAGATGGGAGAGGTGATAGACATCATACAGGAGAACCAGCGGCTGCAGGAGGAACATCACCAGGAGATCAGGAAAGAAGGGCAGGCCCTCAACACCACCATGATCTCCATGGCAGGGGTACTGGGTGACACACCGAACATCATGAGGCAGTACACATCACACCAGCGGGCCCCTTCCACTACCCAGTCAACTGACCAGCCCTCCACATCTGCTGCAGCTAGTGAACAGGAGGCCCTGCCACAGGACCCGCAGGCCACCAGCACCCCTCCCTCTGCAGAAGGTGAACCACCCCACAAAAGGTCCCTGTGACCCAGACAGACAACAGAGACTCTTGCCAAGACCAAGACCACCACCAGGAAAGGAGCCCCTCCTGAATGTGCCCCATGTGTTCCACTGTGTCACGTTGTCCACTTTGAACTGACATTGCTCCGTTTCCTATGGCTCCTTGGACACTGGATCTATGCAACAAACAGACTGGACCACTACCCTGGAATATTCCCAACCATCACCCTACTCTATTGCACTTCCCATTGTAAAACTATTTTCAATAAACACACTTGAACAAACCATGTGTAATAGTGCTTTATCTACAGGTAATGTACAATGTAACAAACTGTAATGAACTGCATGATCCTGTGTAAAAGTCCAGTAAAATGTTGACCCATCCAACAAATGAGTCTCAGCAGTCTGTACACATCACAGCAGTACACTGATGGAACAACACCAACATCTGCAATAAGGGAATATATAGGTGACAGTCAGGTGGGATGCAAAGGGAATGACTGGCCCATGCTGCAGTCACACAGTACAACACAAAAATGTAGTCTTGCTTAGTTAAACAGTCTTACCTCAGTGTCATTGGAAGTACTGCTGGATCAAATGTGACCTGTTGTTCACATCCTCCTTCTCTTCCTCCTCCTCCTCACTGTCCTCAATGTCCACTGCTGCCACAGCTGCATTGTCACCCCCCTCCTCCAGCAGATAGAGTACATGTCATCTGAGGGCCAAATTGTGCAACATGCAGCACACAACGATTCTGCAGACCTTCTCAGGGGAGTAGCACAGGGATCCACCTGTCAGATGTAGGCACCTGAATATAGCCTTCAGGAGACCGAAGGTCCTTTCTACAATCCTTCTAGTACAGCCATGGGCATCATTATACCTATTTTCAGCCCCTATTCTTGGATTCCTAACAGGGGTCATGAGACACGACAGGTTTGGGTAGCCGGAATCAACGCAAGAAGTAAGGGACACACATTAGCCCAGCGCAATGGCTTGGGCCATGACTCCTGAAGGCATACACTCACACACATTGGGCGAGGACACAGGCTCACCTATTAGCTGCACTCTGTGCCTCTGTAGTGTGCCATCAGCTGTGGGACACTGCTATTCCTCAGGACAAAGGCATCATGCACCGACCCTAGATACTTAGCAGTGATGTGGGAGATGTACTGATCAGCCATGCACACCATCTGGACATTAAGTGAGTGGAAACTCTTCCCATTTCTGTACACTTGTTCATTGGCCCTGGGGGGGACTAAGGCAATTTGGGTCCTGTCTGTGGCCCCCAATAACATAAGGTGTATGTCCCATTCAATAGAATCCAGCCTTCACAGTGGGTAAGTCATCTACCTGCGGGAATGCGATGTAGCTTCATTTGTGTTTGAGCAAGGCAGACAAAACCCTTGCAAGCACAACAGACAACATTGGCTGTGACATCCTGTCTCCTGGAAGGAGCCTGTTGCCAGGAAATGGAGCACTGAGAGCACCTGCACAAGAAGGGGGATTGTTGTGGTGCTACGGATGGCAGGTAGCAGATCAGGCTCCAATTGTGCACACAGCTCTGTGATTGTGGCCATGTCCAGACGATAGGTGAGTATGATGTGCCGGTCCTCCAGTGTAGCTAAGTCCACAAGGGGTCTGTACACGGGTGTTTGCCTCCTCCTATTGCTCCGCAGTGGTTGGTACCTAGGGGACCCAAATGTAGAAAAGGAGTGTCAGCAGGAACCATGAACACACTGCTGCAGTGTACACAGCATGTTTGTATGTTCAACACTGGAACTGTGTAGGGGAGTGCATTCTACTACAATGACACACTTATTAATCTGTATATGTGTACCAGCATTAGAAAATGGCACCCGCCTGTCCTGTATTCAGGGACAGGTGGAAGTGACCTCACAATGCTGGCGTTGGCGTCATGGGGAAGGCGGTCTCCACCGACGTGCAATTCCTCATTGGCTAAAATGTCCCTCTATGGAGTATGGGAACTAATGATGATCAGCGCCAGCGGTGACAGTGTTCACTGCCGTCGACATGACTGCCATTTCCTAACACTTTACTTGATTCCTGACTTTCCACAGGACGACACCTCCACTGCGTGTGCTGCTGTGACCTGTGTCTGGAACCTGCCATGGCTCATGCTACAGGGGAAAGGGCCCCAGCCTTCACATCGGAGGAGTTGGAGTGCCTCATGGATGGGGTCCTACCCCAATATAGCCAGTTGTATGGGCCTCCAGACCAACAGGTGAGTATACCATTGGTGCGTTGCATACAACATGACTGCATGGAGATGTGTATGTGTGTGTGCTGGCAGTGTGTCAGATGGGGGGAATGGCTGGTGGCAGTGTCAATGCAGAGGTACAGGTCATGTGTGTGCCTGATGAGGAGAAATGCTTTTTGTGGGCCATATGTGTGACAGGCTGGATTGTCAGGTTCATGGTGTACCACTTTCTGTGTTTCCTCTGCAGATCAGCACCCATCAGAAGAAGGAATTGTGGCATGCCATCGCCAAGGGGGTGCGGACTCTGGTGGTCTATCGCAGGCAGAACACCCACTGCAGGAAGCAATGCGAGGTCTTGAGACTCTGGGCCCGGAAGACCATGGAGGCCTAGCTGGGGATGGCCTCCCAACGAGGGAGGGGTGCCCATCTGAATCTGACCCCCCTGATGGCCGCATACTGGTGGTGGCCTACCCAGGGCTGGATGGGCGCTTGAGGGCATCACAACAACCACATGGGGTAAGTGCAGTGTGAATGTCAACCATCTCTGTTGGCTGGCATTTGGATTTGGGTGCAGGGTACTAGACAGTGGATACCCCGATATGCCAGTACAGAAATTGCTGTGAGGTCCATCTCAGGATAATAGGGTGTAAAGCATGTATTAGATAGCTAGGTAGGTGGCGTCCCATGTCAGGCAGGGCTTAGCTGTTCCCAGTTTTTGTGTGGGTTTGGCTCCTACCTGCTGTGGTACTTAGACAGTGGTATGCCCTTGTGGTCCATACTGCCCATTCTCAGTGAGTGACAGTGACAGCTGGGGCTGAGATTGACCCTGTGCTCCCTTTCTCTCTCCTCTCCCTCTCCCTCTCCCTCTCCATTTGTCATCCTGTCCATGTGTGCATTAGCATCATCTGGCGAAGGAGCAGCGAGTGAGGGAGCTGCAGCCCACGGCACCTAGAAGGCAGAGTCCACTGATGCCGAGGGGACCAGTGGGACAGAGGGCGAGGGAAGCACCAGTGAGGAGGCTATTGACCTTCTGAGATTCATCTCTGTAGGGCAGTCAACCATTGGGAATGCCATTCAGGGGCTGGCATCCCAGTTGCAGCAATGCAATGCCTTCCTGGAGGGCATCCACGGTGTGTTGGCAGCCCTACAGAGATCGTTTCAGGCTCTGGCCTCTTTACTGATGGAGGCCAATGTCCCTGTTTCAACCATCTCCCTCCTACTACCACTACCCAGTCCCAGTCTCCTTACGCCCAACCCATCCCATGCACACATTCTGACAAGCATGCACACAAAACAACACACAAGACTCGCACAAACACAAGCAGCACACTTTAGTCCACAAGCTCTCACACAGCCAACAGACAGATGCACACACATCATCCACTACCTCCACTGTCTCCCCCTCCTCCTCCTACCTCACAGTCACATCCTCACTCACACCTGCATGCACTGCATCAACAGTCCCAGATCCTGCAACCTGCAGAGCCTTGCCCAGTCACCACAACAGCAGACCCGCAGACATGCACCCCACACACCACATGCGCAGTCACCACCACCACATGCAGCATACCCACCTCACTTGAAGACACCACACCACCACAACATCCATCAATATGTCATGTTTGTCCTCCCCCACCCTGTCTGCCCCCCTCCAGTAACACACACACACGCTTGCACTCAGACCCCCAACAGCCATCCACCTCACACACGCACACTGTCCATGCACCTGCACCCAAGTCCAGCACACCTCCTCCTCCTCCTACAACCACTCCCTCTATCTCCACTCCCATACCTCCTTTCACATCCTGCCTCATTGTCCCTAAGAAGCTTTTCCTTTCCCATCTTGACCTCTTCCCTTACCATCTCCAGCCATCCTGCTGATAAAAGGAAGGTTCCGCCACCCCAGGCCAGCACCTCAAGCACCCAGTCCAACACAGCTCCACCACTAAAGTCTCCAGCTGGCACTATGGGGCACATGAGTGTTAAGCCAGACCCACTCAACATGGACACTCCTCCCCCCAACAAACGGAGGGCTAAGGTGCCACCCCCTCCCAAACAGACTGGCAAGACCATGGGACCATCTCCAAACCCCATGGCCTAGGAGGGCCCAATGAAGTCCCTGCCCAAGGCGGCCCCCCAGAAATCAAAGCCCAAAGCCCAAGGAGGCCCTCCCAACATCCAAGGCAAAGGAGGCCCCCCAGAAATCAAAAGCCAAGGAAGCCCCCCCCAGAAAGCCAAGGCTAAGGAGGCCCCCCAGAAACCAAAGGCCAAGGAGGCCCCCAGACATCCAAGGCCAAGGAGGCCCCCAGACATCCAAGGCCAAGGAGGCCCCCAGACATCCAAGGCCAAGGAGGCCCCCAGACATCCAAGGCCAAGGAGGCCCCCAGACATCCAAGGCCAAGGAGGCCCCCAGACATCCAAGGCCAAGGAGGCCCCCAGACATCCAAGGCCAAGGAGGCCCCCAGACATCCAAGGCCAAGGAGGCCCCCAGACATCCAAGGCCAAGGAGGCCCCCAGACATCCAAGGCCAAGGAGGCCCCCAGACATCCAAGGCCAAGGAGGCCCCCAGACATCCAAGGCCAAGGAGGCCCCCAGAAATCCCATGAGAAGGAGGCCCCACAGCCAGCTCCCTCCTCATCCTGTGGGCAGGAAGCCCCTTCAGAACCAGTGGGCTAGGAGCCCCCACACAATGGGTTGCTCCAGGGTTCTGTTGCTGTTTATTCCTGTGCTTGTGTTTCTGGGTGTGTGGTGTGTGTATGGTCTGTGTTGTGCATGTGTGTCACTCTCCCCCCCCTCTTGTTTGCTAGGTGGCTGTATTCACCACCGTCGCCTTAGTCGGCATTGGTGCCCGAGGACAGCCATGGCGTGGTACAGCATCAGGAATACTTGCAGTTCAGGTTCCATGGCGGACGCAGACTCTTGTGTGTCCCTGGAGGTGAGTGGCTCTTTTTAAGTGATGTGTTTTCGCCAGTGTTACGGGGTGGGTTAGGTGATAGGAAGGACTCTGAGACTTGATTATGTGCAGGTGATAATTTATTTAATAGTTCTTGCAATATTAAATTGGTGTCTTGGTGCGTTTCTCTTCTTTAATGTCTCTCTTGTGGTTCCTCCCAGGTTCCCTTCTTGACTGGCGCTGATTTCTGGTGATGTCCCCAAGCGTACCGGAAAAAGGAACGAAAGGGAAGGTAAGTCAGGGGGTATGAGTATCTCTATCGTAAGAGTGAGACTGGAAGAGAGAGCGAGGGAGAGAGAGAGAGAGAGAGAGAGAGAGAGAGAGAGAGAGAGAGAGAGAGAGAGAGAGAGAGAGAGAGAGAGAGAGAGAGAGAGAGAGAGAGAGAGAGAAGAGAGAGAGAGAGAGAGAGAGAGAGAGAGAGAGAGAGAGATCCGGTTGTGGGTGTAGAAGTGGATGAAATCAGGTGCAAGTCACTCAGACACCCTTCTGTGCTCCCCAAGTAGGGTCTTGTATCTCAAAACTTCCTAATTCCTGAATTTCAGTTTAGTGCTCGTTTCCGGTACTTCCTGTCCTTCTCGGTTACCCCAGCTACTCCCCTCTAAAACCCTCTCAGCTGTTCCCCTCTCAACCTTTCCCTCTCCGTCCCCGCGCTCCTCCCCTCCGTACCCAGTTTCTGTATTTCTTTTATTCTGCCCTTTAAACAAAGAACGTACCTTGTTTAGCCACGCCCCTCCTGGGACGTGGCGGTGAGTGCGCGTCTCCTCGCGGTTGTTTTGCTTCACGGGCCCGTTTTCTTGCTGGTAACATCGGAGTTTCCAGGCCTTCCTTCTCCGCGTTGGTCACCGGCGTCCTTCTGTTCCTCGGCTCTCCCGTTCTCATCCGTCACGTCCCCAATCTCCTCCTCCTCTCTTTCTTGTAGTAGTCTCGTTGTCCGGCTTTACCTCGTCTGGAACCCAGAAATCCGGGTTCATGGCGTCGGGATCCGCCCCCATGCTGCATTGGGAACGGTAGACGCATTCCTCCGACACGCGCGAACAGTGCCAGTCGGAGGAGTCTGTAGCCGCGTTGGCCGCGAACCCGCTACATACCCCATCGCATGATCGGGACTGATAGAGTACCGTAGGATCAGGAAAACGGGACAGGAAGTCGGCCGGACCTTGTTGAGCACCAGGAATATGCCGGATCTGAAAGGAAAAGGGTTGGAGTTCCATAAACCAGCGCAGCACCTGGGAGTTGGAATCCTTATTTGAAGCCAACCAGGTTAATGGGGCATGGTCGGTGAAAAGGACGACCCAAAAGATAATACTTGAGATTTTCGGTGGCCCACTTGATAGCCAAGCACTCAGTTTCGATAATAGGATAGTTGCATTCTCAGTGAAGTAACTTCCTACTAATATACACAATAGGATGGTCCAGGCCTTCATCATCAGGTTGAGTAAGAACAGCCCCCAACCCCACATTGGAAGCATCGGTATACAGATAGAATGTCTTGGAGAAATCGGGACACCGTAGTACTGGTTCTACAGTGAGGGACTGTTTCAGGCGGTGAAAACTCGACAACTGTGACTCCGAAAAAGAGGCAATTTTGACGGGTAATGTTTCTTAAGGAGATCAGTGAGGGGAGCAGCTAGCGTTGAGTACTGGGGAATAAATCGCGATAGTACCCCACAAGACCCAAAAAGGAGCGGAGCTCTCTTTTGGTAGTGGGTACGGATACCTGTAAGATAGCCTCTACTTTATTTTTTGGGGGTCGCAGTAAACCCTCTCCTATGAAGTATCCAAGATAAGCAATGTGGTTGTTCCCTAGATTGCATTTCTTCGGGTTGGCAGTGAGGCCTGCTTTGAGCAAGGTGTGGAAAATATTGTGGAGATGTTGTAGATGTTCTTCCCATGTATTACTGAATATTACAATATCGTCTAGATATGCCGCTGCAAATGATTGGAATGGTTTTAACAGATGATCCATTAAGCGTTGGAACGTGGCCGGAGCCCCATGTAGACCAAAAGGAAGAACTGTAAAATGATATAGCCCTGACTGTGTGGAAAATGCTGTTTTCTCTTTATCTGCAGGTGCGAGTGGAATTTGCCAGTAACCCTTTGTCAGGTCTAGGGTTGACATATACCGAGCTTTCCCCAATTTCTCAAGTAAATCGTCAACCCGGGGAATGTGATAGGTGTCGAAAAGGGATATTTCGTTAAGTTTGCGGAAGTCAATGCAAAACCGGATGGAACCGTCCGGTTTTGGTACTATGACTACAGGAGAGCACCAGGGGCTAGTGTATGGTTCAATGACATTGAGGGCTAACATCTTTTGTACTTCCTCTTCGATGAGGTGTCTCCGTGCTTCCGGAATACAGTAGGGTCGTAACCGGATTGTTTTACCCTCCGGGGTTCTAATGTGGTGTTGAATTAGGTTGGTTCTTCCCGGAGTCCCTGAAAAAAACAGTGAATGTGCGTTTAATAGGCCTGTAAGTTGGGTTCTTTCCTTCTCTGTAAGAGCACTATTAATATGGGGGACCTCCCCGGCCTCTTCCCGATTTGTAGGGAATAGGCCCATACCCAGAGCTGTCGCCGGGGTTACTAAAAACCCTGTAGCGGTGTTGGTTGTAGTCTCTTCTGGTTCTTCCCATTTTTTTAACAAGATGACATGATATATTTGTGTTCTTTTGGGGTGTTGGGATAATTCAATCAGATATGTGACTGTGGAAATGGATTTTAAGACCTTATTCGGTCCCTGCCACCTAGCTAAGAGTTTGTTTTCAGAGGAGGGTCGTAATATCAAGACTCGGTTGTTTGGTTTGAAGGAACGGACTCGAGTTCCTTGATCATAATAAGTTTTTTGATTGTTCTGGGCTTTCTCAATGTTTTCGAACATCGTCCCACACAAATTGTAGTTGGGTTTTTAATCTGTTTACATATTCTAACAGGGGTTTTTCTTCCTCTCCCTCTTCTGCCCACAACTCTGCTGCCATGTCCAATAAATTTCGAGGCGGTCTTCCAAACACCAGTTCAAAGGGGCTATGTCCAGTGGAAGCCTGCTCATGGGTCCGTATAGCATAGAGGACTAGAGGGAGTTTCTGATCCCAGTCCCTCCCTGACTCCGAGACTGTTTTTCGAAGCAGAGTCTTAATAGTACGGTTGTAACGTTCAACTAAGCCGTCAGTTTGAGGATGAGAGACCGAGGTTCTTAGCTGCTTGATCTACAGGGTTTTACAGACCTGCTTCATGACATAAAAGGTGTCCCCTGATCTGTTAGGATTTCCTGTGGAAATCCTAATCTAGAAAAGAAGGTGATCATGGCTGGGCCACTGTCTTCGTGGTCATACTAGAGAGAGGAATCACTTCCGGGTATCTCGTAGCGTAATCAACTAAGACTAATATATATTTATATCCCTTGGTGGAGGGTAATAGGGGTCCCACCAGATCCATACCGATTCTGGAGAAGGGAATATCAATAATGGGGAGTGGCTGCAGGGGTGCTTTCCTCAGAGGTCCTGGATCTATCATTTGACACCGAGGGCACTGGGCACAATACCTTCTGAGTTGGGCATAAACCCCGGGCCAGTAAAATCGTCTTAGTAGGTATTCCTCTGTCTTCTCCCTGCCGTAGTGTCCACCACCAGGTTGGTTGTGTGCCAGGAATAGGACTTGTTTATGATAGGGTTTGGGTACTACGAGCTGTTTCTTTTCCCCGTTATTGGATTTGATGACCCTATAGAGAAGGTTCTTTTGGACTTGAAAGTAGGGACCCACCTCATTTGTGGAGTCCGATTTTGCGGTTCTCCACACGTGACATAGTGTGGGATCTTCTCGCTGACTAGCTCGAAAAGAGAGAGAAGGAGTAGTTGTGCTGGCCACCATTTTCTCGGTGACCTGTCCGAGTCCCAAGGCTTGATACTTTTGTTTTGCTTGCCTTTTTTCCCGTCTTGTCAGTTTTACACGATTTGGTGTTTTCTCAATATGGCTGCCATGAAAGGGTGCATCAGTCCACCAGTCTATGGAAATCGAGGGAGACTTTACCTTGTCTAAAAGTTCGGAGAATCTTATATAGTCTGTACCTATGACACAGTCTTCTACTAGCCGATCCATGACCCCTACCGGTAGGAAATCCTGATGCTCTTCCCACTCTATTTGTACCAGAGCCAAAGGGTAGTTGTTTTTGTCCCCGTGGATGCAGCAGATGGATACCCATTTGTTGGAGGTTTGGTCTGTAAAACTTAGTATGTCTGCTCGTACCACCGACTGGCTACACCCGAGTCTATGAGAGCCTGGATGGATTTCCCATTTATTTTGACGGTTTGTTTGAACCTGAGGTTTCCCTTACCGGTGCACAGAACTCTTCCCCTAGTGACCCCGATTTCCATGGGCTCTGCTCGGTCTCCTTTTCTCTGGCACATTCTGGCTATGTGGCCCCACTCCCCACAGCTGTAACATTGTGGTTGTTGCATGGGGGAAACATCTCCACTACGGCTAGGTCCTGGTTCTTCCTGTATTCGTCGGGGCAGATATTTGAAAGGTACAACAGATGGTTTGGTTATTAACTTAGGCCCGGGATTCTTAAACTCAGCCGATCTATGATAGGCACAGGCTAGATCTACTGCCATTTCTATGTCCACTTTTGGATGTTACCTTATCCAACTCCTAGTAGGGGCGGGAAGGGAGTCTAGATATTGCTCCAATATTACTGCCTTGATTACATCCTCCCTCTCTGTACCCAACCATTTCAATCCGAGGTCTTTAACTTTAAAATAGAAGGTTCTGGGATCCTCGCTCTGTCCCCACCTGATCTTCCGAAATCTCATTCTATAATACTCGGAGTCATGGCCTACCCTTTCTAATATACTGCGCTTGATATCCTTATAGGGTGTGGTACCTCCTGGGTTGGCGGCTTGGTATGCTGTTTGCAGAATGCCTGTTAAGAGTGGTGCAATGTATTGGCCCCACCGCTCTTCTGGCCATTGGGCAGAGGAGGCCACGTGTTCAAAGTTCGTGAAGTACGCTTCGGGATCTTCCCCGTCTTGGAACTTCTGGAGGACAGAGCTCGGGACGTTAGGGTGTACTTTACTCGCTGCGATGGTATCTGTCAGTTTCTGTAATGCTGTTTCGTGCACCAATTGATTATTAGCCATGATGGTGGCTTGGCTTTTTAGTGCGGTTTGTAAGGCTTCCCGATCTTCCTTCGCCTCTCTCTGTTGTGCCTCCCATACTAGCTGAAGGTGCCTTTGTCCCTCAGCTAGTTGTTGAATCATGTCCTCCAGAGTTGGCTTTTCCCCCATGTTCGGTATCTCCTTCGTATCACCTATTCAAAATCCCACTTCTGACACCATTGTTACGGTGTGGGTTAGGTGATAGGAAGGACTCTGAGACTTGATTATGTGCAGGTGATAATTTATTTAAGAGTTCTTGCAATATTAAATTGGTGTCTTGGTGCGTTTCTCTTCTTTAATGTCTCTCTTCTGGTTCCTCCCAGGTTCCCTTCTTGATTGGCGCTGATTCCCGGTGGACTACCCAAGCGTACCGGAAAAAGGAACGAAAGGGAAGGTAAGTCAGGGGGTATGAGTATCTCTATCGTAAGAGTGAGACTGAAAGAGAGAGCGAGGGAAAGAGAGAGAGAGAGAGAGAGAGAGAGAGAGAGAGAGAGAGAGAGAGAGAGAGAGAGAGAGAGAGATCCGGTTGTGGGTGTAGAAGTGGATGAAATCAGGTGCAAGTCACTCAGACACCGTTCTGTGCTCCCCAAGTAGGGTCTTGTATCTCAAAACTTCCTAATTCCAGTTTAGTGCTTGTTTCTGGTACTTCCTGTCCTTCTCGGTTACCCCAGCTACTCCCCTCTAAAAGCCTCTAAGCTGTTCCCCTCTCAACCTTTCCCTCTCTGTCCCCGCGCTCCTCCCCTCCGTCCCCCGTTTCTGTATTTCTTTTATTCTGACCTTTAAACAAGGAACGCACCTTGTTTAGCCATGCCCCTTCTGGGACGTGGCGGTGAGTGCGCGTCTCCTCACAGTTGTTTTGCTTCACGGGGCCCGTTTTCTTGCTGGGAACATCGGAGTTTCCAGGCCTTCCTTCTCCGCGTTGGTCACCGGCGTCCTTCTGTTCCTCGGCTCTCCCGTTCTCGTCCGTCGCGTCCCCAATCTCCTCCTCCTCTCTTTCTTGGAGTCCGTTGTCCGGCTTTATCTCGTCCGGTAGACGCATTCCTCCGACGCGCACGAACAGCGCCAGTCGGAGGAGTCTGTAGCCGCGTTGGCCGCAAACCGGCTACAGCCAGGCTTTTGGTGTCATTGCTACCACCCCAGAAATTGTGGCAGTGTGCAATGTCATAATTAGGTGGGTGGATCCTTGTCTTCTTCCTGCCTGTAGGTGGCTACCACCATGTTCGTACCACGCTGGCAGTTGGTGTGGTACATTGGCTGTCTATGGGAGTAATCACCACCATGATCATGATTTTGCAGTCATTACTGCCAGCCTGTTGATGGTAATATTGCCACATTAACCCTGGCAGTGATGATGATCACCATAGTGCATAACTGATGTCTCAAAATCCCCCTACTCAGTTGGAATGTGTGCAAGGCTCATACATCTCTTGTTCACTACGTGGCTTAAAATGCATCACACTATCTCTGGGTCCTTTGGTTCACTTGAAAGCATGTTTTGATTACTTCAGGGGATCACGCATGCTGCCATAACAGGCATTTTAATTATTTCCTAGCTTTCCATTCATACTCCACATATAGGAGGTAAGGTTCTCAATCTTTGGCTATGAACTCTCCAAATTGAGAAGACAATGTAAAAAATCCACTACAGCTGTCATGGGGAGGGTGGGGTGTATCTGTGTGTGTGTTGCCAAAGGAATTCTTTTGATCACTAATACCTTGGGCTATGCTCTACAAATGTGCGTGAAATGTTTGAAATATTTAGAAAAAACTCAGTTGTTAGAAAACTCTCTATCACATTGGTCTACAGGTAAAATGGCAAAGGCAGTGGGGGTACAAACATATTTGTCCTTAAAAATCCTATTGATTTTTTAGGTTTATACAAGCACAGATCGAAATCTATTGAACAGATTTGCAAAAAAGCATCCCTATAAAGAAGAACTTGGCCCAAATTGAAATCTGTTTTTGGTTTGAAGTAAATATGTAAAGTAATTTTGAAACATTAAGAGAAGAAGAGATATATCAATTGTTTTGTTCTTTAACCAGGTCGACCACCAAAATGTATAATCAAGCATCAGATCTGACTCTTTAGACTGAAAAGTCCTTCAGACATTCCAGAGTTCGGAAATTGGCTGCATCTGTTTTGGAACACCATAATATCAATCATCCACAAGTTATGATCTTTTTCACTAGTAGTCCTAAAAAGATTCATTAATTTACCCTGCTATGCTTGATACAGCACCCTGAAAAACAATACACTGGAGCCATTGAGGGGCATTGTGAACACACCCCAGACAAATGGTGGCCAGAGGGGTGAAAGATGCCTTTGTCCCTCGTTAAAAAAATGGTAAAAATAAATATGAAGGTTTGAGGGCCAGGATGAGCTTGTTCTCAAACCTAAATTTCTGGGACCATATGTGGGAAACGTGATGACAAATCACATCCTGCATAAACCAAGGGACATGCCAGATGGATGAAAATGCCTTTAATCCAGATGAAACAATCAAGATAAATATGCATTTCAGTGACAAGTTTGGGTCAACACACAACCCTCGGTAAGAAAAACATAAATTCTTGGGCGGAGGCAAAATGAAGCCTCCCCTTTCACAGATACAGCCTAGGGTCATTGGAATACCCTTTTACCCGAGAGGAAATAATCAAGATAAAGATATGAGATTAAAAAAATGTACTGATTCTCTTAACTATTTCTGGAAAAAAACTACTGAGACTAATTGGTTGCAAGATGAGTGTGAACCACACCCAAGAGGCACTAGAAATATAAAACTACATTTCCCCCACAAAAAGTTCAACGTATCTAGGCACAATAATAAAAATCACTTTGGTCAATTCCCAAACCTCAAGTAGTTGGATGTTTAAGAATTGGTTCACGAACCAAATGGAAAGGTCAAAAGGATTAAGGTGAAACAGTATGCAGAATCTGGTCTTTGATCATGCTAATTTGTCACGAACAGTATGCAGAATCTGGTCTTTGATCATGCTAATTTAACACGGAGCTGGGTGGAACTGAATGCATCGTGGGCCTGAAGTAGTAGGCATGCAAGGGGATTAGAGTTAACATCACAAAAAACATCATACATTAACAATGTGATATGTAATCACGCCTGCAATATCATGTGCGAGGTTATTAGCTATGCATCAGATCCAAACTGGCATAGTTCAAAGCCTTTTTCTTTCAATACTTAAAAAGACTGTTTAGACAAAGATATATGAGTATCATGAATATATCATTATACTGTCTACATGACGTGAATTACGACTCCCACTTTGCCCGTCCAAACTAACACAGCACTCTGTTGCTTCAAAACTAAGGTCTAAAACTAACTAAACACAAGAACATAAATAGATTAATATCTACATGTATTGGTAAGTGCTGAAAACAACAATCACGATCTTTTGGTGCTAGAGGAAAATATGCATATAACGTGTACATCTGAAAATTATCCATTAAGTTCCTTTCCTTAAACATGAATGTTGTGCAATTTTCAGTCAAATGTATACCAGACAGAAATATGTTATGAAAAGTCTTAAAATGAGGACTTTTTGTAAATAGCCATGTGACCAAGAGTAGATTGTACTGTTGCCTGAAAGCATATGCAAATGGCAACCATTAAGTTAGAGCGAAAAGGGAAATGCACTAATGTATTGTGTTTGGTAGTACATTTTATTTCAATTCCACTTCTTAATGTTTTTTTGGTGATGTATCAATCTTGTAAACAGTGGGACACTTCATCAACAAACTACATTTTATAGCCACAACACTAATAAGTTAAGATCTTTGTAGAATCCGTGTTTTATGAAATTCACTGTCAAAAACAACAACGACGAAAAGGAAGAAAAATATTTCTAATGGGTCTTCTGCCTGAAGCCTTTTGCTATATTCAATATAAATCAGATGTTGTACTTCTTATTCTTTCATGAATGCCATATTGCTCAGTAATATTGTTTTTCGGGAAATTTAGAGGCAACCTACGGTAAACAACACAAAAAAATACAGCTCTTAAGACAAATCTTATTTCACTTGAATGAATTGGAATGCTGCACAATCAACAAAGTTGTGCAACCCCTTTGCATTCGATAAAATCACTCAGAAAAACTATTACGGTTTGGTCTTATAGGATACTCCTTTTGCTGTGAGCAGAGACAGCAGATGCCGGCCCTCTGAGGGGGATCTTTGCATGTAATTTATGTGTGATGTTTTTCCATCATTCCGTCATGCTTTGAATCTTTCTGACGTCACAACACGGAAACTTAGGGCCTCATTTATAAGGAACTGGTGCATCAGCTCGAATGTGCCAGTTTTCTTGCGTCACCCTGCTCCCCCCTAACGACACCATGGTATATCTGTACTTATAATACAGCACACCATCTGCTCGTTAGCCCAACTGCGTCAAACATTTTGACACTAGCCCAGCAAAGCTAAGAGGTCCACTGAAAAAAATCTAGTGTCAGTTTAACGCCTGCTCTGGGCAGGTGGAGAAAAATGATGCTAGAATGGCGCAGGGAAATCTTGTAGATCTCATGGTGCCACATTTTTGGGCCTCCCTGCAAGGGAATGCCTCCCTTTCATCCCTCTACATTTACTTTAGTCAAGTACAGTCTCCAAGCAGTTCACTTAGATTTTCTTTTAGAATTCTGTTGCTGAGATAGCGCTGCCAAGGAAATAAGCAAGAGCTCTCTAAAGGCAGGACCTTTCCCACTTAAAACACTGCTTAGCATGTTACAAATTGAAACTAACATTCCCAAGACACGCTATGAAGGTGGATACACTACAGTGTGGCTGAAAGGGCCATCCATGACATAGAACCAACAAGCACCTATGCCCTAAACCCACTATACTAGGTGAATATTATACAGAAATGTGTTTATTCACAGGCATCTGAGCGAACAGTGCCTGTTAATTACCCCAATACATGGCAATCTACAGTCCAGGATCTGGAGACAATACAATTACTTAGCAATCTCTCGAGAAATGAGGAACATGAACAATCACTTACTGAAATAACCAATGAACTCAACATTGACACGGCACTTCATCCACATTTTGGCTTACCAATCAAATCCACTTTTACCCCCATATTACCTGCAGGCAACTCTATAGATCTGTTTTTTACAACCATGATGGAGGAGCTTGACCAAGAATACAGAAAATACATTAAAAAAAACAGCAATATCTTTCCCTCAACATTAATCCTGCACAACGAAAGGCAATTCAAGAATTACAACTGGACAATACTACTGTCATAAAATAAACAGATAAGGGAGGCAATATTGTGAGTCTTAACAGAAGGGATTACTTGCAAGAAATCTATAGACAAATTAATGACACCACTTGCTACAAAAAACTTCCATCAAATCCTACAAGGGAGATTCAAGCCAAATGTAAGGATCTACTGGACCACTGGTGTTCAAGGCAAATCCTCACCCCAGAAGAGAGAAATTTTTTTACTTATCCAACATCCTACTACTCCCACTTTATATCTCTTACCCAAAATACATAAATGTGGCCACCCTCCCACAGGGAGACCTCTTATTTCTGGTATTAATTCTATTTGCTCCAATCTGGGCATCCTTAGACACTCTGAATTACAACCTTTCATGAAGAATCGACCCTCGTTTATTAAAGACACTAAAGACATCTTGCAGAAACTGCAAAATATTGACTGGCAACCTGACTATATACTTGCAACCATAGATGTAGTCAGCCTGTACACTTCCATTAAACACCACGATGGGATTGAGGCTGTCCGGAGATGTTTATCAACACGATCTGGACACCTACTTGAAAGAAACAAAATTATTATCGAAATGTTATCTTTCAAGGTACGTCGATGGGAGCTCGATTTGCGCCTCCGTATGCATGTATTCTTCTGAGCGCAGTCGAGCGACACTGGCTTTGGAACGGCGACCAGGAATATCTCTCACAACATATCATCTTCTGGGGCCGCTATATTGACAACATCCTACTTATCTGGCTGGGCCAAGAGTTAATTCTTCAACATTTTCTCAACTCCCTAACACCTAATAGGTGAAACATTGAAATAACGTATCAAATCTCCAAAACCACACTTGAATACTTGGATCTCACACTGTATATTGACAACAATAGACTACACACCAGATTCCATAGAAAAAAGTACAGCAGCCAATTCTATTTTACACGCATCCAGTTGCCATCCATATAGTACAATTCGAAACATACCAGCAGGAGAATTCAGATGGGCTAGACTCAATTGTAGCAGCAAAGTCGACTATAAGACTACAGCCTCTGACATTTTTGAACAATTTTCCATTAGAGGATATAATACCTCCAGCCTAAAACATACTATGAAACACTTTGCCAAAACAGATCGTAATATAATCCTTACCAGGACCAAAACCATTACTCAGAGGACTCCTATTCGCATCATTACATATTTTCCCAATCATCAACAACACAAGAATCCTTCCATCACACAAGACATTTCTCCTTTCCCACAGATCGGCTCTAAAAGAGCGCCTAATCTTCGTGACAAACCATGTTCCTCTTTCTATCAAGAAAAACCACCTACCCAAAGTTTTATGCAATCCCCAGCTAGCTTCTATACCTGTACAAAATGCTCCATTTGTGAACTTGGTTTGACAAAATCCAAAAGAATTCTGATCAATGATCAACCGTTTTGTAATACGTGATTTTATCAACTGTGAGAGTATCAACATTGTCTACCTTATTACTTGCTCCTGCAATAAGGCTTACATAGGAAGTACAACTAGAACACTCAAAATACGAATACAGGATCACTATCGCAACATCCAGAAGGATGACACTAAACTTCCACTGGTCGAACATTTTGTCAAATGTCATCCACACACACGTTCTTTTGCATTTTGTGGCCTAATGCACCTCAAACAACATCCTCGGAGAGGCAATCTTGAACCCCAACTATGACAGAATGAAAGTAAACTTATCATTCATTTCGACACTGTACGACAAGGCCTTAACAAGGACCCAGAATGGCATTACTAGCTTCACCAGTGAATTATCTTTGTAATTCTTAAGTGTAGATCATTATATTCATATGCTTGTGTTCTGTTGGTTTGATCAAGCCTTAAAACTTAGTATTTGGTACTTTAGACCAGTGGGAATCATTTGTGATTTGTCTTGATATGCAATGATAACTCTATGGACTTACATTAATCACTACTTATACAAATTTGAAAAAGTTACTCCATTTGTTTGTTTAACCTGTTTGTTTTT
This sequence comes from Pleurodeles waltl, assembly GCF_031143425.1. NCBI lineage: Eukaryota > Metazoa > Chordata > Amphibia > Caudata > Salamandridae > Pleurodeles > Pleurodeles waltl. The sequence continues at coordinate 1,063,339,932 of NC_090444.1, forward strand.
ACCGTCCTGACAAACATTCGTGTAATTTTGGTATCATGTTGCTTTGTCTTAGTCTATAACATATAATGCTTTCATATATATAATGATTAATTTATAACTAATCACTAGTTTCTGTTTCCATACTGTCATCAGAAAATATTGCAAACATGTATATAAGTCTGATGTGGACTCAGACATAGAAATAGGACTTAGCTAATCTTCTCCTTCCGTTTGGGGTCAGTAATTGAAAAGAACGATCAATCATGCTCACTTTTCACTCATAACATTTAACTAAGGGTAATTTATGTCATTTCCTTATCTTTAATTCATTCACACTAGCACTCGACCATGTACAATGTTTGATCAACATGGCCGACGCTCTCCTTCCCACTCCGATGCAACGTCATGGTCATAGAAGTAGGACTCCGTTTAGTTTTATCCTCACAATTATGAGTTGAGGGATTTGTGAAGCTGCTCCTACACCTAACATGGCATGGGTATAAAAATAAAAATAGGACTGCATTATCTCTTCACTGTTCACCATATAAATAGTAGGAGGGCACAAATGGGCGATTTCCCAACCTAATATGGCGCCTGCCTAGAAAACTGTGACAATGATTTTAGGACCAAACCGAGGAACTCATCGTCATAAATAAGGTAAGGGATATGTCCCATGATATAATTAATAACACATATAAATGGTTGCTCTGATAATTTCTTTGGACCTCCTCTATAGCGTTCAAATGTATAATTAGGGAATCGACAAAAATGTAACGTACCTGCTAAACATGCTTTAAGTAATTTCTATTCACCATAGTGCCTAGATACTGTTTATCCCGGGGAATTACTTTAGACTTGGTATGCCTTTTCCCCATGGATCACATATTTTTCTCCTTACATACAATCTCACACGTCATATATGAGATACATAATTTTTCAATCAGATAGAGAGTGACTTTCTAGATCTTTTGCATTATACATCTTACTGATTTGTTGAACACTTTTTGCTCTTGACTAGTAATGTTATTATAGGATTCTGGACACTTTATTCAGGGGTTATATTTTGCTGGAAACTATACATAATTATCTGAATCTTCATTGGATAACTTGCTAATTTAAAGTACACTCATGTATGCATTTATCCTGTTGTGTTCTGACAAAACTGTTGATCTTTATATAAATATTCAAGGACACATATACAATCTTTCTACCATCAGGTCATGTTTCATGTCTCCCCTATATGTGTATTCTATTAATAATTTGGCAAGAGTGTATATCATATTTATTTAACCCCTTGCTTCTACCTAGACCATCTGTATTTAGAAATGGATTTTCTCAGACGCACAATGCCAATGGTATGATGTCTTCTGATCACAATCATTAGATTATCTCTAACCTCTTCTGACTATCATAAAAAATACTAATCTGTCTGCCACTCTAAATTTCACAATGCCAGCTCTAACCTTACTTTGATTCTCGAATTTTAAACAGAAACCTAAATTCCAAGTTCTATTTACACATCGCACTTTTCTCTAGCGTTGTAAGTTTATGAACAAGCATCTCTGAAATCCACCATCACAAATTCTTATTTATCATTCTTTTCACTACTTTGGGTTAGTCTACAGGACTAAAACCTGGATATGTTATCTTTTTTCTCTCCGGACACTTATTAACTTGCACTAAAAGGCGGTAGTTCCATAGGGTCTTCACTAATACTCAAACCTGTTAATCTTGTTAGTAGTACTACCCTGATTTGATCACCTCTCATTATTTGCAGCCATGAAAAATCCCCAGGTGAACACACCACAAGGGGGCCAAACACGCGTCGGCTGTTTCTTCTTGTGGATTTGATGGATTATTGCTTGAAAGCGATCTGAAATGTCATAATAACTTTGATTCTTTGAATGTGGGTTTTTGATTCTTTTGGATCTACCTGGCACAGTTGTAGAGTGGCGTAGGAGGCTGGCCTGGTTCATAATGGGTACCTAAGCTACTTATACCTTATACCAGATCCAGTTATCCCTTATTAGTGAAATGCAGGCAGTGTTCTAGCAGTTTAGGTGGTCTAGAGGTAGCTATAGTAGAGCAGCTTTGACTGAACTAGGAGACATGCAAAGCTCCTGCAATACCACTATAATTACACAGTACTTATACACAATAAAAGACAATACTCAGGCCCGTATTTATACTTTTTTTAGCGCCGCATTTGTGCCGCTTTTTGACGCAAAACGGCGCAAACCTACAAAATACAATGGCATTTTGCAAGTTTGCACCGTTTTTGCATCAAAAAACGACGCAAATGCTGCGCAAAAAAAGTATAAATACGGGCCTCAGTGTTACCAAAAGTAAAGGTACTTTATTTTAGTGACACAAGGCCAAAAATATCTTAGAGACAATATTCCTTCTGGAAATAAGTATTATACACAATATATACACTAGAGACCAAAACCAGGTAAGTACATAGTCATAGAATGGTGCAAACAGTAGAAAACACAATAGAATGCAATAGGCCTAGGGGCAACACAAACCATATACTAAGAAAGTGGAATGCGAATCACAAATTCCACCCTAGGCAAGTGTAGTGTGTAGAGGAGCGCTGGGAGTGTAAGAGAACAACCTAGGTAAGTAAAATACCCCACCCCAGAGCCCTGGAAAGTAGGAGTAAAGTACTGCAAGTTTCCTCAGGACACACTACAAGTCATGATAAGAGTTATTGCAAGAACCAAGCAAGACTGCAAGCAACAAATAGTGGATTCCTGGACCTGAAGACCTGTGAAGAGAGGAGACCAAGTCCAGAAAGTTGCAGAAGATTCCAGGAAGGACAGGAGCCCCTGGCAACCTAGAAGATGGTGACAAAGAGGATTCTCCAGTTAGAAGAAGTTTGCAGAAGAGCACCAAAGAAGATGGCTGTGGGTTCCTGCGTGGTGCAGGAGATGTCCCATGTCGAGATGTTGGATACAGGCTGTTTGCATCGCTGGATTCGTCCAACAAGCCTTGGTTCAAGCAAGGTCGTGGTTTGTGTCAAAATGGCACTGCCTGGACCCAGGAGGGACCTGGGGGCCTCAACTCAGACTGAGGAGGCAGAGGGAGCTCCCAACACTGGAGAGAGCCCACAGATGACCAGCTCTTACCTCCATCAAACTTGGACAGCTGGACCTTAGGACAGTCTGGGTGTGTTAGTCCACCACCTGTGTTCCAGGGAGCACATTTGTTGTCAGGAGAGGAGTCCCAGAGAACAGTTCATCGTCTTAGAAGGTGCCTGCAGGAGCAGGGAAGTGACTCCGTCACTCCATGGGAGATTCCTTAGGTTCTTCTGATGCAGGTTGAAGACAGGGAGTCCTCAGAGTGTGCACACCTTGGAAACTGCTGCTGTTTCTGGCAGGAGCTGAAGTTGCAGGTCACAGTAGTCATCCTGGATACTTTGTTGCAGTTACAGCAGTTCCTGGAACAGTCTGCGGTTGATCCGACAGTCAGATGCTGAAGCAAAGGTTGCAGAGGAATCCTGGAGGAGTCTTGCAAGCTGAATCTGAAGAGACACCCACGGGAGAGACCCTAAATAGCACTGAGAGGGGGATTGGCTACCTACCCAGGTATGCACCTATCAGGAGGGGTCTCTGACATCACCTGCTAGCACTGGCCACTCAGAGATCTCTAGAGTGTCCCCACACCTTGGAAAACAAGATGGCTAACGCCAGGGTCACACTGGAGGAGCTCTGGGCACCACCCCTGAGGTAGTGATGGACAGGGGAGTGTGGTCACTCCCCTTTCTTTTCTTTGTCCATTTTCACGCCAGAGCAGGGACTGGGGGTACCTGAACCAGAGTAGACTGGCTTATGCACCATCTGTGCCCTTCACAGCATTTCCAGAGGCTTTGGGAGGCTACCCCTCCCAAGACTGTAACACCTATTTCCAAAGACACCCTCCTCCTAAAGGAAATGCATTGTTCTCCCTTCCTGGGACTGAGCTGCTCAGACCCCAGGAGGGCAGAACCCGGTCTTTGAGGTGGCAGCAGGTGTAGCTGCAGTGCAAGCCTCAGAGAACTGGTTTGGCAGTACAGGGGGTCCATGGTGGAGCCCCCAGGATGCATGGGATTGGCCCCCCAATACCAGATTTGGAATAGGGGTACAATTCCATGATCTTAGACACCTTACACGGCCATATTCAGAGTTACCATTGTGAAGCTACATATAGGTATTGACCTATATGTAGTGCACATGTGAAGTGGTATCCCCGCACTGATGAAGTCCAAGGAATTGGCCATGGACTTTGCACTTAGTTACTTTGCACCTAGCCTTCAATAAATGAAGGTTAGACATATAGGTGACTTATAAGTTACTTTAGTGCAGTGAAAATGGCTGTGAAATAGTGGGTGCGCTAGTTCACGCAGGCTGCAGTGGCAGCCCTGAAGAAGGGTTTGTCTGAGCTCCTTATGGGTGGCAAATTAAATGCTCCAGTCCTTAAGGATCTCTTGGAACCCCAATGCCCTGGGTACCTAGGTACCATGTACTACGGACTCATAAGGGGGTCCAGTGTGCCAATTGGAATTGGAATATGAAGTCACTAAACTATAGTGACTAATTTGGAAGCAGAGAGAGCATAAGCACTGGAGTTCTAGTTAGCAGAACTTCAGTGACACAGTTAAGCACCACTGATAAGACAAACAAAGGCCACAAACTATGAGCACTGGGGTCCTCGCTAGCAGGATCCTCAGTGAGACAGGCAAAACACACTGACAAATAGGGTTTTAACTATGAGCACTGTGGTTTTGGCTAGCAGGATCCCAGTAAGACAGTAAAAACACACTGACACCCACTCACAAACAGGCCAAAAGTGGGGGTAACCATGCTAGAAAGAGGCTACTTTCTCACATGTGGCGCAAGGGTTTACAAACTGGCCCAATTGTGACATTGCCTTTTTTTTTTAAATACGGGCGTAGTGGAGGACTGTTTTGCGCTGCAATTGCATAAAAACTAATTATGATACGGCGGCACATTTAGAAGGGATTCATTTAGAAGCACAAGAGGCTTCTAAATGAATCCCTAAGTGTGTTTCTTTCAGATGGCAGAGAGCAAGTGGTTGTAAAGCAGGTTACATAAATGTTTTACTCACTCAAGAGAATACATTGTTCTTAATGCTTTGATGATTTCTAATGGATGGGCTTTTTCTGGGCTTTTTCGAAGGCCAGGTATTTGCTTTAGGCTTCTGATGAAGAGGTACTGTGCTTGCTTAGTATTTTAGTCCAGGCAACACAGCAGCAGCCAACAAGCAGCAGTAATCAGGGAATCCGGAGATATAGGTGATATCTTTTAACCACATAATGGGAAGCGTACATTAGACTATTGGCACTTGTAGCACAATTCTTTGGACACTTGCAGGTGGTAAATTGAATGAGGCAGAGTAGATGGACTTCTGTAGGAGATAGATAAGTAATATATCAGGGTAATTAACAGGCAGTGTTCGTTCAGATGCCTGTGAATAAACACAGTGTTGTATAATATTCACCTAGTACACTGGGTTTAGGGCATAGGTGCTTGTTGGTTCCATGCCATGGATGGCCCTTTCAGCCACACTGATAGTGTATCCACCTTCATAGCGTGTCTTGGGAATGTTAGTTTCAATTTGTAACATGCTAAGCAGTGTTTTAGGTGGGAAAGGTCCTGCCTTTAGAGAGCTCTCACTTATTTCCTTGGCAGCACTATCTCAGCAACAGAATTCTAAAAGAAAAAGAAAATCTGAGTGAACTGCTTGGAGGCTGTACTTGACTAAAGTAAATGTAGAAGGGGGTTGAGGAAAGAATGAGTAGGACTAGTTAATGGGGGATGATAAAAAGTATCCAGAGAAGTAGAATAAAGGTCAGGAGATTGACCACCATGAGGGCCAGGTTGACCAGAGGCAGAAGACACTGAAGAAGAAGAACCAAGCCAAGGGAGACCCACTCCTATTAATCCTAGAGGAGATCGGGACTGTTAGAAATTGTGTCTCCAGTTGGCAGCAGTGTGCGCTCTGTATAAGTAGGGACTACAATACTCGTCAGGGTAAGTCAGATACACCCCCTAAATGAACCCTCGCTCACTCCCGGTAGCTTGGCACAAAGCAGTCCGTCTTAAGTTAGAAGGCAATGTGTAAAGTATTTCTGCACTTCTTAATTACAGCAACCCAGTGACGGACACCACAAAAAGACTCAACACAAGGTTAGAAAATTGATTATTGTCTTAAAATAAGACCAGAACAACAAAACTCAAATTAAATAGCTGAACGTTATGCAGTTTTAGACTAAATAAGCAGAATGGGTCTAAGGGTCCCAAAAATATCATTGATGTGATTCTCAATGATGTGAAAGTAATATCCTTGGTTCAATAGTGCCAAGATTAGTCAGTGATGCCGCATTCCCTCCAGGGAGATGAGGAACAGATTAGCAGAGAAAATCATGTGGGCACTCTTTGGGAAATACAGTAATATGCTCTAGGCGGCTTATGGAGCACAGTCCGATTTCAGCCGCTCCGGCAGCCTGTGGTAGCGGCACCCAGCACGATCCTTGCAGGTAAGGGGGGGGCGACATCCGGGCTGAGTCTGGATTCTTTGAAGTTGGTGGGCCTCGACCACAGGGCCCGCATTCTTAGAAGAGAGTCAGGCTGGTGCTTGGCTTCCCCCAAGGTTGGTGGGGATGATGGCTGGGTTCCCTGGTGTCAGTGGGCCACAGCTAGGTCCTGTGAAGTTGGCAGGCCTTGCATACAGGGCCTGCGTCCCTTTGAAGATAGTCAGGTTGGTGCTCAGCACCCCCCGAGGTCAGCGGACCGCACGCTCAGGCTAAATCAAGTGGGCTGCAGGCTTCACTGCAGCGAGAGGCTCTGAGGAGCTGCTGCACAAGCAAAATCAGCGATCCTAGTGATCCCAGAGGAAAAGAGGCACATGATGTGAGCTAAGCCACAGTCTGACAAGATACAGTCCTAGGGTTGTAGGTGCGGGGCAGGACTTGAGTGGAAGCCCTGCACTGGAGTCCTTGGATGAGGAAGCGGACAGTGGGTCAGAAATGTGGGGATATGAGGCCCTTGATGCCCCGGGTTACTGCGCAGAAAAACTGGGGGCAAGCCAACAAGCCCTTGGATACTCTTGGGGGTCAGAAACATCTAGGAGAGTCCAGTCTTTCTCCTGCAGGACAGAAGCAGCAGGCAGCAGGCCAACACACAGAACAGTAACTGAGTGTCCATCCCTCCTACAGTTCAGCACACAGAAGCAATAGGCCAACACAGCAATGCAGTGCAGAGTGGCAGTCCCTCCTGACAGCACAGCAGTCCTTCTTCCTTGCAAAGTGCCCTTGTTCCAGTAGAGTTCTGATTTGAAATTTCCAGACAATCCTTTGGAGTCCCCTGGGTTCCTTTCCTGCCGCCTCCAACTCCAGACACTACACAGGGTGTTATGCAGCCCTTTGTGTGGGGAGAGGCACAGCCCTATTCATAAGTGTCAGATTCTCCCTCCCATCTAGTCCAGGAAGACCCATCATCCTGATGATGGGCCATCAATATGCAAATGCTACACCCAAGCTCCCTTTGTGAGTGACTGCCTAGCAGAAATGCACAAAGCCCAGCTGTCATCTACCCCAGACACGTATTCAGAGACAGGCAGTGACACAAGATAGTTAAAGTAAGAAAATGCAAACTTTCTAAAAGTGGCATTTTCAGACTTACATTTAAAATCCAACTTCACCATAAGTCGTGATTTTAAATTGTCCAGGGGCACCAAACTCCATATTTACATCTTTTCCCATTGGGAAGTTATACTTAAAAAATGTTTGAAGGGCCCCAAACTGCTTTTCTTTTCTATGGAAGAGATAGACCTCACAATGGTGAAAACAAATTTAGCAGTTTTTCACTACCTGGGCATGTGCAACATTTTATATACACTGCACCCTGTCCTTAGGGCTAACTAGGGCCTACATTAAGGGTGACTTACATGCAATAAAAAGGAAGGGTTGAGCCTGGCAAGGGGCTACACTTGCCAGGTTGGAATTGCAGTTCAAATTGCACACACAGGCTCTGCAGTGGCAGGCCTGAGACCTACGTGAGAGGCTACTATATGGGTGGCACAATCAGTGCTACAGGCCCAATACTAGCATTTAATTTACAGGCCTTAGGGAATCACAGTGAACATCACTAGGGACTTACAAGTAAATTAAATATGCCAATTATGGAGAAGCCAAAGGTAACCATGTTTTACAAAGCACACACAATTTAGCACTGGTCAGCAGTGATAAAGGGCCAGAAAAAATATGTCAGAAAAACAGGAGGTCGGAGGGCAAAAAGTTATTGGGAAGGCCACGCCAAGAATGCCAGGTCTAACAGGGACAAATAGCCAATGAGAAACAGAAGAAGGAAAAACAGGATTAGGAGGCCCCAGGACCAGGGTGAGAAGGATCAGGAGGGCCAGAAGAATGTGGAGCAGCATGGATCTTGACCCAGTGACCGAGAAGATCATGGTGACCAGTACCAAGGGCACCTATATGACATGAGTAAGGAGGGCTAGGTGATCTAAAAAGATCATCACTTGGAGTAAAGGAAGCAGGGCTCAGAGAGCCAAGAAGACCGAGACCAAGGGGACCAGGATTCGGGTAACCAATTAGGGCAGAGCAATCATTGCAGGTAGCAGGACCTGAGTGAGGGTGATCAGAGGTAAGAAGGTCAACTAGAATCTGGAAAACTAAGGGGACTGGACAGTGGATGCCAGGAGGACCAGGATCAAAATGAGCAGGCTGCGGAGGACCTGAACAAGTAGAACTTGAATCAAGAAGGCCAGGACCAATGACTGTAGTAGCAATAAAACCTAAGAGGGGATGACAAGGATCCAGAATGGCCAGGAAACCCAAAGCAGGAGGAAAAAAGCTAAGAGTGCTTGGACACCAGAGGTCAGTCAAGACTGGAGGAACTAAGAAGGACAAGAATGGCCAAACATCAAGAGTTATGATAATAAGCACACTAGGACAAGAAGGGCAAAGACAAGAACGACCAAGGAGACAATGGTACACAGTTTTGTGGCTGCAGTGTGAACTCTGTAATTGTGGATTTAAAGCATTTGTCACATAATTGGTCCAATAGATTGCAGACCTCACCTACAATTTTGTGCCCAGTTCAATAGATGAAAATAATGTGCCAGAGAATGTGCCCCATAATTTGGATTTTCTGCTGTATAATTCAGGTAAATTTGGCAACCTAATTACAAAACCTTGCCATAGAATCCCTGTAGCCTTGATAGTATTAACGCTACAGAGTAGATAGTGGCACTCATGCGGATGAAACCCTTATGTCATAGGAAATGGTGAAATATTTTCCATATTTCATGGTTCCCTGTGAAGTATGGGTTTAATACCACTGCATTCCATGCAGTAAAAGCCCCCAGTGGCCAGATGTACAACACCACTTGATGTCTCCAAACTTTGTGATTCACAAAGTCACAAGGTATAAAACAGCAAAATGGTGTTTGGCTATGTACTACACCTTGTGAGCAAATCGGAAAAGCAAAAGGGGTTGTATGACTGATTCTGAATTGCAATGGAATGCGGCGTAAAAGCGGTGTCCCCTCCCAATTTTGATTTGCAATGTTTTTCTCCACACATGTAGTTGCAAACTTTTGAAAGAGTCACAGACACCTTAAAGTATGTGGTAACTTGTTGAGCGCTATTACTTTAGGGAATCGTTTTAGGTAGTTTTGTGGCTAGCAGTAAGTCCTCTAATGGACCACTGTCTGTTTTGCTGATGTCTTCCCAAACAGGAAACCTTTGTAATTCAGCACCTGTTCCTTTAACGAATACAGGTTGATTCAACTAAAAAACTCCTACTTGGGAATTCAAAATCAGGGGTGGCATTCTGCTTTCCCATGAAGGCCACCTTCCTTGTGTTCACAGCCAATAGCCTCACAAATAGCAACCTGCCCAATGAATGTATTTTGGCATGTTATTCTTCAACATGTTGAGAATGTGAATTTTATTATGCTATCTAGTATGTAGGTCCCATTGTAAAATTACAGTCTTGTTCCATAAAGTTGTGCAATTTTCAATCTCTAATTTTAACATGCCTTTTCGGATAGCTGCCTCTTAGATTGAATTTATGTGTGCAAACTAGCCACATTTTGAATATTTATGTTAATGTTTTAAATTTGTAAAGTGCATAGCTGCCCAAGCAGGGCGTCCCAGCACCAAAGAACGGTCAACAAAAAAACTCATATGGCAATGAGGAGAAGCTGCTTTAAAACAGTATGGGCCCGATTTAGAGTTTGACGGTTGAGTTACTCTGTCACAAGCATGAAGTATATCCCGGGAGTGAGAACGTCAAGGGGAAATGACCAGACTTAGAGGGGCATTTCTCTTTTGGAAAAAGGATGCAATGTGCTACAGTTTGACACGCAACTAGACTGAACAAAAGACATATGTTGTCCTGCAATCCAGATTGAATACACACCAATGAATGTGTGCTTATGTATTGTTTAGCAGAAAGAGCAACCAGGGCACTCCGAAGTGATAAGTCCAAGATGGATAAGCTTGCGGAGGAATTTTTAATCCTTAGAAATGAAAGAACAAATACATATACAGAGATATTAAAGTCCATATGTTACAACAAATATATGAGAATTCGGTAACAGCCAAAACGTGTTTCGTCCTCACGGACTTCTTCAATGCTGAAAACAAAAACAAATTGGAACTCTTCACAAATAAAATCACTACCAGCCGGTAGGTACAAATAGGAGTGACATGTTAGTTTAGAATTGAAGTTAACAGCAAGCGGATATTTATTGCATACATTGTAAACGCCCATTTAAAGTGTAAGTCTAGTAAGAAAAGAGATAACCCATAGTCTTACAGTGTTGTGTATCAAAAGAAAAGCCCTCTAAAAAGCATAGCTGTGAATATAGGCAAAAATGAGAAAGAAAGATTATGTGTAGGTGAGCAAGACAGTGAAAAACCATCACAAGGGAAATGCGTGCAAAAACGAGGGTGCTCATTAACCCCAGGTTAAAGGATAGTGATAAAGTTCACATCCTGTGTATATAAGTGAGACAAGATAGTGTCCGTAGAGAAGTGTAGATTACCTCGAGGACAGAAGTAGGGTTAACTATAATGTTTCCGTTAGTATTCCGAATGAAGATTCTACATCTGTGGAGGAGACCCAAAAGAAATTGAATTATTGATGTGAGTTTCTAGTCTAAAAGTAATGCGACAGAGATGCGGTGCAGGAAGGCAAAAGCAAACCTACCATGGGTAACCAATGAGTCCTCCATCAAAGTAGAAATGGAGCTCCTTATTTCACAGGAAAAATGCTTATATAAAGCAGATGGACTATCCTGTAGAGTGTATCCGTAGTGTAGGAGATACACTGTGGCAAAGGCCTAAGTAGACCCAGTCTGTGAATTAAAAACAAGAGGAGGGGAGAACAAGTTCCATTAGAAGCATGAAATAGACCCGAAAGCAGCAACTAAGGTATGGAGGAGTAATTAAAGTAACCTTGCGAAGACTATGAGAGAAAAAGACGGGGCTCCAAATTAAATGCGTTTAAATGTTCTATTTTGGAAATGGGCTGAATGCCAGATAATACACAGTAAATCGCTGCCAAATAGTTCAAGTTAGATGAGGTGTATGACAAAGCTCATGCCCAGAGAAACGAGTAGATTGGGTCATGCGACTGGTATCTTTTAAGAAAATGCACACATTAAAGTATCCTAGTGGCTAAACTCCGTGCCTGTCAGATCAAACTTTACATTAGCAGTGTCAAAGTCTACCTCCATGCGTAGAGGCATGATGCCCTCCCTTAACAGTGCCTCCAATGTAATCTAATGAGATCTATTTAAAGAAAAACAGAGGCGAAAAGAATAGAAAGCATAAGCCCTTACCCGTACTTCCCCAGGATCCGGGAATCTAGACACCGCGGTCCATGTAATAGATTAACAGCGCGTGATAACTTTGTCACGTTCCATGCGGAAACAAGACGTTGTGGAGTGTCGCGTGTAAATACGCGCACTCTGAAATGAAGGAAGGACTAACACCTTACCTAACTGAAAAGCGGGCATAGAACCCCCGTATAGAGACGCCATATTGGGCGCCATATTGAATGTGTTTGCGCGGGTGTCCGCGCCATGGTGCCTTGATAGCAACGTGAAAAAATTAGTAGAAATGAACTCGAGAAAACCGGGTGAATGCCAGTACTAGAATTGAGAAAGCCCATACTTTGGGACTGTTGTCCACAGAGAAAAGCGGTATTAAGGAGATCCCATCACCAGAGTTAGACATACATACAATAGTTGGTTGTAGACAAATCCCTTTACAAGAAAAGAGGTATATAGGGTGCATGTGAAGTGAGTTCTTTGCAATTTTGCATCAGTAAGAGAAAATGCAGGACATTAAGCATAATATAAATGCATGGACATCAATTATAAACATATATCTAACGGCGTACAGCATGTTTATAATGAGACATGGTTTATATATAGTGCTCTTGACATTGTCGTTAAGGCATGATATAGAGGACACAGAGAGAGCACTCCAAAGTTTGTACAGAGAGACAAATATACGCAATTTCGAAAGGGACAGTGGATTGCCAATACTGTTGCAAGGTACATTAACACATGTATTGTAAACACAAAGAAAAGGAAGAGGGGAAAGGTTAAAAAAATAGGCAGCAAAATGATAGGACAGAAGTGAGTTTCCTGGTGCCCGTATACTGTTTTCTACACCCCATGGGGAAGACTATGAAATATAAATAGATACAAATTTATATCCTATGGATAGAAAAGTCACTGGTCACATAGTGAGGATATAATGAGGAGAAGGGGCACAGTACCTAGTTTCAGAGGAACACATGAAGGTCCTTATGGATATTGAGGCCCTGTTCTACTGCTCGTAATTTAATGATCCACCTACTTTCAAGGCGTCTAAGGGCCAAAATGCGGTTGCCTCCTCGAGGCATCCTATTTACAGAGTCAACACCATGGATATGTATGTCCAAAACTTCTCTGTGTCCATGGGTCTCATTGTAGTGGATCGCAAAGGGATAGTTAATGTTGGAAGACCGAATGGCTCTCAAATGTTCTTGAATTCTTTCTTTTAAAGGTCAAAAGGTGCTTCCCACATAGGTAAGCCCACATGTACAGACAATGCAATACACCACATAACTCGTGTTGCAATTTATAAATGTTTGAGTTTTTGCGTGATCTGAGTGTTGTACTGGAAACTCACTGTCCTGTCTTTAATGTAACAACAGATGTTGCAATGTCCACATCTGTAGGTACCAGGTGGCGGTTTGGGCAGCCATGTATCCCTACTCTCAGATGGCATGAAGCTATGACATAGCTGGTCCCGTAGGGTGGTGCCCCTCATGTAAATGATACTGGGGTTTGCAGTAAGCCCATTTTTTAATGTGTCGTCTGTTAGTAGTGTTGGCCAATGTTTGCGTACAGTTTTGTGGATATGGGAGCTAACTGCACTATGTTTTATAACCAGAGAGATGTGTTTCTGTGAATCGTTCTTCTTAGTGTTAGTAAGTAAGTTAGGACGTTTGATTTTTATGATCTTATTGACGGCTTTGTTGAGGGTCTGGGGGTGATAGTCTCTATGCCTCAAATGTTGTTCCATGTTGCGTAGTTCTTCACGGAATGTCTGTTCCTCACTACAATTACGACGGATCCTGGTGCTTTCCCCATACGGGATAGCATTGATTTGGGATTTTGGATGTGAGCTGGTGGCGTGCAGGACAGCATTGCATGCTGTGGGCTTTCTGAAGAGTCTGGTACATATTTTGCCATGTTCAATATAAATGGTAAGGTCCAAAAAATTGATGGAAGATTGACTGGCCTCATGAGTGAATTTAATGTTGAAGATATTGTTGTTCAGGTGTTCAATAAAGAGTAGAAGCGTGGGTGCATCGCCTGACCAAAAAATCAAGATATCGTCGATGTATCTGCCCCAATATAGAATGTTTTGTGTCAGGGGTGGAGGACAGGAGCGCCACACATGTATTTTCTCTAGGTACCCCATATAGAGATTCACATAAGATGGGGAAAATTTAGCCCCCATGGCTACTCCCTGTATCTGGCGATACCAACATCCATTATGTAAAAATATGTTATTATCCAGGACCAGACTTATCAGGTCCATGAGCATATTAGTATGGTCTAAAAGGGAGGCATCCCTAGTGTCCAGATAGTGTTGGATGGCAGTAAGTCCCTCTATTCTCGGGATGCTCGTGTACAATGAAGTGACATCCAACGTGACTAAATAGTGGCCATCAGTCCAGTCATAATCAATGATTTTACACAGTAGGTCCTTGGTGTCCCTGATGTACGAGGATAAATTCTGGACAAAGGGCTGGAGAAAAATATCTATGTATTCCGACAATTTCTCCGTAGGGGAGCCAATGCCAGAAATGATGGTTCTACCCGGGGAAATGGGCCCGTTTTGTGTACTTTCAGTAGTATGTAGATGCATGGTGAGGTCAAGTCAATGGAGCAGGAGGGGACTTATTAGTTCGGAATTTGTGTTTACTGCACCAGGTTAAAAACCGTGCCATCATTCAAAGCATTAGAAAGTGCAGGAGCTTTAGCTTTTTGTTACTTTTGGGGTCCATCAGCAATTAACTTTACAAGATCAGCTTGAAAAAGCCCTGCAGCTACTACCTCCTTTAATTTTCAACAGAAAAGTAGAAAATTCCGCTGTCAGCTGAAAAAACACGATGCCAAAGAAGTGTGGCAATCTGGAACTCACAAACACAGTGAGCTTGCACAAAAACGACTAGAATAGTCACATGTCTGATTTTCCTAGCAGATGTACGCTAAGTGTACAATACAATCAACTAACCTTAATGCACAAACGTGGACTTTATTAACACAGTGTCAAGTCTGCAATGCATGCTAAAATTATTTTAAAAAACATAAAAGGCATGCCTGCACATGGCTCTTCTATGAGGCTTAAAGCAAAGATAGCAGTGGAAAAGTTGTTAATATTGATGAAAAGAGGATCCAATTTTAATAATTGAGACCAAATCAGGAAATTTGAATTTACACAAGACACTATTGAGATTTTCGCTGCTGACCCAATTATTTTGATATCAGTGAAAGACAAGCAGCATCTTTTCATGTTTTTGAAGAATAGCGATGAGGTGAGAAAGCTTCACTTGTATACATTTGACGCTGGTCTTTTTTAACAAAAATAATCATTACTTAAGGAACTCTAGTATGTATACTGATCATGTATTCCCATGTGCTGCCTGGAAGGACACTAATTGTTCTGTAGGTTGGCTTGATACACAGCAAGAGTTTCTGGTGACACCCATTACATTCCTTTTGGCAGGTTGCCTGCCCCACTCATGAGGATCAGAGAAGACAAGTGCCCAATGAACACCTGCCTTACTGTATAATATCAAAGGTCACATTTTGGTATGGATTATTAGTCATGTCAGAAACTAGACAGGTTATTTGATGTGTTCTCCTAGAATCACCCCTTTACTGTACTCTAGCAAAATCCTAGCAATTACTATAGTTACATTGCCGCTAGAAAACCTGATAAAGGATGCAAAAGGAATAACCCAAACGTGCAATTGCAGATATAATTTCTATGTTTGCTAGGCCTAATTGCAAGTACCTAACGTTTTCCATCACAAGAAGTGAGATAGAGAGTTGCATGTCTGAACGAGGCATGAATGTGGTTATTGGCCTGCACAGCCAAAGGACGGAATAGGTTCACAGCTGAGAAAATGCAAGATATAATTAGAGAGATTGCTCCCTCAATGCTTTCATTCCTTTTACTTCCTAAATACATGGAGGATTGAGGCTTTTGTATCATTACGGACTTGGTGAATCAGAAATGGTGTGCGGTGTGAACAGTAACCTGAACATTTGTACTGAGTGGGCTCATTGGATGGGCATGATATAGCCAAATGTACAACCTAATTCACAGGCTTGCAATCAGGAAGAGAAGTCACATTTTAGAAATAGGGTTATAAGTCATAGGGAAAGGTCCTCACACATTAAAAATAATAGCGTTCATATGACATGGTAGTTCTTATCAGGGATATGATAGTGCACGGGAGCTTGTATTTCATATAGGTGTGCTGCTATCTATGGTTACCGTTACAGTACACAAAGTGCATCCTTAGGTGTAATACAAGCATCTTTTTTCAAGAGGTAGTCAGAAACAGCACTCCTTCTATCACTGCCTGTTAAGTTGTGTAGTACTATTTGAAGTGCATCAGATTGAAAACATTGAAAATCATTAAATTAATTCTGCTGATGTAGCCAGAGAGTACCACCATTACTCCCCAACTCATATGGAGGTAATACCCTTCATTACCATGAAACGCAAGGCAAAGTACTGGTTAGCAAATTCATTCAGAGTATACTGGTGCTGTTACCTTATCCGATGGTGACCATTTTACCTGCGAAGCAAGGGTCCTTAAAACAGAATCTGACTAGACTCCCCAGTTAACCCCTTCGCTGCCAGGCCTTTTCCCCCTCAGGTGCCAGGCCTTTTTTTGGCTATTTGGGGCAGGGTGCACTTAGGCCCTCATAAGTTTTTCTCTACATAAGCTACCCACGCCAAATTTGCGCCCTTTGTTTCCAACATCCTAAGGATTCTAGAGGTACCCAGACTTTGTGTGTTCCCCTGAAGGAGACCAATAAATTAGCCAAAATACAGTGAACATTTAGTTTATTTAAAAACAAAATGGGAAAAAAGGGCTGCAGAAGAAGGCTTGTAGTTTTCTCTCTGAAAATGGCATCAACAAGGGGTTTACAGTGCTGAAATCACAAGCTTCCCAGCTTTCAGGAATAGGCAGACTTGAATCAGAAAACCCAGGTTTTCAACACAATTTTGGCATTTTACTGGGACATACCCCATTTTTATGATTTTTTGTGCTTTTAGCCTCCTTCCAGTCAGTGACAGAAATGGGTGTGAAACCAATGCTGGATCCCAGAAACCTGAACATTTCTGACAAGTAGACAAAATTCTAAATTCAGCAATGGCTAATTTGTGTAGATCCTACAAGGGTTTCCTACAGAAAATAGCAACTGAAATGAAAAAATATTGAATTTGAGGTGAAAAAAACAGCCATTTTTCTCCACGTTTTACTCTGTAACTTTTTCCTGCGATGTCAGATTTTTGAAAGCAATATACCATTACATCTGCTGGACTCTTCTGGTTGTGGGGATATATAGGGCTTGTAGGTTCATCAAGAACCCTAGGTAGCCAGAGCCAATAAATGAGCTGGGTTTTCATTCTATACCGGGTATACAGCAATTCATTTGCTAAAATATAAAGAGTGAAAATAGGTATCAAGGAAACCTCTGTATTTCCGAAATGGGCACAAGATAAGGTGTTGAGAAGCAGTGGTTATTTGCACATCTCTGAATTCCGGGGTGCCCATACTAGCATGTGAAATACAGGGCATTTCTCAAATAGATATATTTTTTACACACTGTCTTATATTTGGAAGGAAAAAATGTAGAGAAAGACAAGGGACAATAACACTTGTTTTGCTACTCTATGTTCCCCCAAGTCTCCCGATAAAAATGGTACCTCACTTGCGTGGGTAGGCCTAGCGCCCACAACAGGAAATGCCCCAAATCATAACGTGGACACATCACATTTTCCCAAAGAAAACAGAGGTGTTTTTTGCAAAGTGTTTACCTGTGGATTTTGGCCTCTACCTCAGTTGGCACCTAGGGAAACCTGCCAAACCTGTGCATTTTTTAAATCTAGAGACCTAGGGGAATACAAGATGGGTTGACTTGTGGGGCTCTCACCAGGTTCTGTTACCCAGAATCCTTTGCAAACCTCAAAATTTGACTAAAAAACACTTTGGGGCATATTTATACTCTGTTTGCGCCGGAATTGCGTCGGTTTTTTTTACGCAATTCCGACGCAAAACTAACTCCATATTTATACTTTGGCGTTAGACGCGTCTAGCGCCAAAGTCCATGGAGTTTGCGTCATTTCTTAGCGTGGACACCTACTTTGCGTTAATGAGATGCAAGGTAGGCGTTCCCGTCTAAAAAATTGACGGCGAGGCATGTGCGCCGTATTTACACTCCCGGGCAAAATTCACGCCCGGGAGTGGGCGGGTCAAAAAAAATGACGTACGGCCGCTTTTGCGCCGTTTTTTAGCGCCTGAAAAAGGCAGGCGTTAAGGGACCTGTGGGCTCTGAAGGAGCCCAGAGGTGCCCCCCCATTCCCCCAGGGACACCCCCTGTCACCCTTGCCCACCCCAGGAGGACACCCAAGGATGGAGGGACCCGTCCCTGGAAACTTAAGGTAAGTTCAGGTAGGTATTTTTTTTTTTTTTTTGGGTGGCATAGGGGGGCCTGATTTGTGCCCCTCTACATGCCACTATGCCCAATGACCATGCCCAGGGGACAGAAGTCCCCTGGGCATGGCCATTGGGCAAGGGGGCATGACTCCTGCCTTTGCTAAGACAGGAGTCATTTCAATGGGGGTTGGGAGTGAAAAAAAATGACGCAAATAGGGTTGAGGCAAAAAATTTGCCTCAGCCTGACTTGCCCCATTTTTTGACGCCCAAGCTCCATATCCCCCTACGCCGGCGCTGCCTGGTGTACGTCATTTTTTTCCACGCACACCAGGCAGCGCCGGCGGCTAACGCCGGCTAACGTCATTGATTAAATACGGCGCCCGCATGGTGCTTCAGAATGGCGTTAGCCGGCGCTAATTTTTTTGACGCAAAACTGCGTTAGCGCAGTTTTGCGTCAAAAAGTATAAATATGGCCCTTTTTGCTCACACTTCGGTGACAGAACGTTCTGGAATCTGAGAGGAGCCACAAATTTCCTTTCACCCAGCGTTCCCACAGGTCTCCTGATAAAAATGGTACCTCACTTGTGTGGGTAGGCCTTGTGCTTGCAACAGGAAATGCCCCAAAACACAACGTGGACACATCACATTTTTCCAAAGAAAACAGAGTTTTTTTTTTGCAAAGTGCCTACTTGTGGATTGTGGCCTCTAGCTCAGTTGGCACCTAGGGAAACCTAGCAAACCTGTGCATTTTTGAAAACTAGAGACCTAGGGGAATCGAAGATGGGGTGACATGTGGGGCTCTCACCAAGTTCTGTTACCCAGAATCCTTTGCAAACCTCAAAATTTGACCAAAAAAACACTTTTTGCTCACACTTCGGTGACAGAAAGTTCTGAAATCTGAGAGGAGCCACGAATTTCCTTCCACCCAGCATTACCCAAAGTCTACGATAAAAATGATACCTCACTTGTGTGGGTAGGCCTTGTGCCCGCGACAGGAAATGCCCCAAAACACAACGTGGACAAGAGGGTTTTTTTGCAGTGCCTACCTGTGGATTTTGGCCTCTAGCTCAGTCGGCACCTAGGGAAACCTACCAAACTTGTGCATTTTTCAAAACTAGAGACCGAGGGAAATTCAAGATGGGGTGACTTGTGGGGTTCTCAACAGGTTCTGTTACCCAGAATCATTTGCAAACCACAAAATTTGGCTAAAAAAGCACTTTTTCCTCACATTTCGGTAACAGAAAGTTCTGGAATCTGAGAGGAGCCACAAATTTCCTTCCACCCAGCGTTCCCCCAGCTCTCCCGATAAAAATGGTACCTCACTTGTGTGGGTAGACTTTGTGCTTGCAACAGGAAATGCCCCAAAACACTATCTGGATACATCAACATTATCAAATACAAAACTAACTGTTTTTGCGGGAGGGGGCACCTGCGTTTTTGGTCCTGGGCTCAGCAGCCATCTAGGGAAACCTACCAAACCCAGACATTTCTGAAAACTAGACACCGTAGGGAGTCCAGGGAGGTGTGACTTGCGTGAATCCCCCAATGATTTCTTACCCAGAATCCTCAGCAAAATTCAAATTTAGCTAAAAAATAAAATTAGTCCCACATTTCTGTGTGGGATCACCACATTGGGACGAATTTCCTACCACCCAACGTTCCCCTCAATCTCTTGGCAAAAATGATACCTCACTTGTGTAGGTGGGCCAAGTGCTTGTAACAGGGAAGAGCCAAAAAGATGTCGAAATTTAGTGGGAACCAAAGTGGGTCCGAAAGGGCAGTTTGAAAATAAAACATTTTTAGGCTGACAAGTGTAGCAGAATTTATATCGGTATAGATGAGACAATGCTGGGTGTTAGGGATTTTGTGGATTCCTGCAGATTCCGGAAGGTGCCATTACAAAAATGGGGAAAAAATTTGTGATTTCCAGCAAAGTTGGAGGTTTGCAGGGCATTGTGGGTAAGAGAATGGTGCGGGCTGCATGTGAAACACACTAGCTTGGACTCACCAAGATGTTTAGTTTTCATATGTGTCTACCTGGCAGCATCCCAAAGTCTAAAAAGTGCAGCCCTCGCCATTCCAAGTGGGACGATTTTGAGAGTTAGCCAAGCCAAGCTCTCATGGCCCAAATGTAAAACCAAAACCCCAAATAATCAAATGTCCACTTGCTTGCTGTGGGATAAGATTTTTTAGTATGCGGCGGGAGCTGAAAGACTGTTACCCCCTTCAGTTGGAGTGGGGGCATAACCATGCCCATACTGGTTGGTAGCCACCACCACACTAGTTTTTTTTATTTTATTCCCTGACATTTAGTGGACTTTCTGCCCCCCCGGGTGTGGATTGGGGGTAATTGACCCACCTGCCCACTGGTGGGCAGAACAACTTTGGCCCCATTTATTTGGGGTGGGGGTATGGCCATACCCGCACCCTCTTATTTTGAAAAATAAATCTTCCCTGGTCTTTGGTGGGTTTATTGCCCCCTTGGGTGTAGATGAGCCTTCCAAAAATAGGCCAATCTGCCCCCAAAAGGGGGCAGATATGGCCAACAGTAATGTGCCCCCATGGGGAGTGACCCTTGCCCAAGGGGCTGCACCCCCGAACAAAACACACACATGCAGACACACCAATCCCTGGTGCCTAAGTGGTTTCTGCCCTCCGGGGGCAGATCGACCTAATAGAAGTAGGCCGATCTGCCCCCAAGGGGAGCACAAATGGGCTAAAATAAATCCGCCCCCCAAGGGGAGCGACCCATGCCTAAGGGGTCGCTCCCCTTGTGTGAAATTGACGCAAAACTAAATCCCTGGTGTCTAGTGGTTTACTTCCCCCTTGGGGGCAGATTGGCCTAATAAAAATAGGCCGATCTGCCCCCAAAGGGGGCAGAAATGGCCTAAAGATAAGTTTGCCCCCGGGGAGCAACCCTTGCCTAAGGAGTCGCTCCCCACATATAAAAAAATAAAACAAACAAAAAAAAATCCCTGGTGTCTATGGGTTTCTCAGCCTAATTATAATAGTGGCAGTTCCACTGCATTGCGATCGGGCAGCAGAAATGCTCAGAGAGACGTGAAAGGAGAGGAAAGGCCTTTCCACTCCTTTCATGCCTCTTTGCCCCCTCCACGGGATCGGAGGGAAAATGCTTTTGCATTTCTCCTTTGATCGGCGCTGGAAGCTGAGTTTCCAGTGTGGAGGTGAAGGTCTCTGATGAGATAAACGTGCGAAAGCACGCTGACATCATCAGACGCCACAGGGGGGTTAGTAGGGGGGCGGTGGTGGAAGGGGAAGCAATTCCACTTCCATCTCTGCCCAGGGGCGGGGGTTGCTTGGCCAACTGTGGGAGCGCTAGCACTCCCCACGGGGGCCCATAGCAGGACAAGCTGGTCTCGGCACTGGGCAACCGTTGCTGAGGGCGGGACCAGCTCGTCCTGGGCACCCAAGGGGTAAAGGAAATGGTTAATAGTTGTTGTTTAATAGCCTGCATTAATAAATACATATTCTAGCATTGTCCTTTAAAACTGCATAGCTGTACACTGCCCAGTCCACGGTATTCTGTGGTTTCCACTATACTCATGGGTGTTGGAGCTCCAGTAATGTATTCCACTTGCACATTCTCTTGTGTCCCTGCCAGACTATCAGCTTCATGTTCATTTAGATATTAAGGGCCAGACTTACAAGGCCGTTGTGCCCCATAGTGCCACATTTGAGGCAAAATTGCGTCAAAATAAATGCATGATGTATGCAAAGAGGGCGTTCCCTCATTAGTGGGTCACTAAAATGGTGCAATGGAATCTACAAGATTCCATTGCACTATTTTTAGCGTCATTGTTAACGCCTTCTTGAAGCAGGCGTTAACATGAGGCTCCCATTGATGTCAATGGGCCTCTTATCACTATACTGGATTAGCGTCATTGTTTTTACACTAATCCAGTATAACGTTGCAATAGCGTAATTAAATGACGCTATTGCCCCTAACATGCGCCATAGTACGCCGTATTGTAAATACAGCACTACCATGGTGGCGTTAGGGGACGCAAGGGGCCACAAGAAAAGTGGCACATCACTAGTGATGTGCCACTTTCTTGTAAATAAAGCCCTAAATGTTACTTTGCAATAGTGTTTAAAAAATGTAGGAGACAGTAACAGTAGGAATCGTGGGTGTAACAAAGTATGCTGTTGTTTCTGATAGAACCATTATCCATATCATAAAGTCACCTTTTCCACCTCATCTTGACAAATTAATTTTCTAAGTACATCTTTTGTAGAGGGGCAAACATTTGGATGATTGAATTTCTTTGTAGGCACATACCCATTGTAGGTCTCCATTTTTCTGCTGTTGCCATTGCCCTCGCTACTTTTTGAGCGATTCACAGAGGTTTGTGAATGAATTGAAATGTAGAGCGCAAACCTAACTAGAGAGCAGTGGAGAACAGAACAATGGTGAGAGCCTTGATTTATGATTCATTATCAGGAGCAGGAAGAAGGATGTTTGCGGATGTCAAATCCTTCTGAATGAAGATGAAGTGCTCCCTGAAGAAGTAGGCCTTCATCTGCTTTTCCGCATTCCACAATAGTTGGACCAGCTCTGATGCCAATAGAAGGTGTTATAGGCCATAGAAACATAGGTGGAGAAGGTATGTTTTCTGTCTTTCTCTTTTTGTGCAGTGTTTATTTTTCCAAAATGATGATTTACAGGCTTCTGTAGTGGTACTGCAAACCAGAGGTAGTGGATTTCTCCACCAGGCATGGAGCAGTGAAACTTCCGGTAGCCTTGTGTGTGATGCAGCTTATCTTGAATATGATATTATCTCAGGGCAAGTGTAGTTCCACTGCCATAATAATCTTCCCTGGTGAGAGCAGGCAGAATTCTGTCTTAGTGATAAATGTGTATATTCCCCGAGACTCAATTTACAGTACCCTGAAAACTGATCTTTTTTCATTTATAAGTGGGGCTTTGGCCTAGGAGGAAGATCTCCATTTTTGTGTCAGTGGGAGATTTAAATTCTTTAGACTTGAATCATTCCATTAACCTATTTGCAGACGTTGGCAAAGTAGAAGCATTCCATATTCCCCCAAAATTAAAACAGATAAGAGAGGGGACTTGCTCCTCAGTCTACTAAGGAAGAATGATGGCCTCATCCTAAATGGTAGAATTGCACTTGACTGACCTGCCCACTATACTCACAAATCTCCCATGGGGCTCTCCGTATTGATTACCTGATTGCTTCATACTCCACTTGCAATCTCATTTCTGATCTGAAAGTCATAGATACCCCGCCTACTGATCACACAATATTAGAATTCTCCACAGAGTGCACTATGCCTTCAGTAGGATTGTGGTAGATTGAGGGCTCTAAGTCTCAGTTTAACAAGAAGACAGGGAGAACATTATGGTCGCCGGCCAGGCCATTTAATATGAAAGAGCTAATGAAAGGACAGTTAATGTTATAGGACAGAAGATATATGTGTCCACTTTAGTAAATTTATGAAGGTAATTACTTCCTCTGGTTTCAGAAGCAACACCACTGCCCCTCAAAATGTGTCTCCTTCTCTAAAGTTTTGCCTAAAGGAGAAGACTCCCTTAAAGGCTGCCTTAAAAAATACAAAAATATGATCTCAAGTGGGTTGATTTAAGAGACGCCCTCTTCAGAAAAACTTGCACACATTCTGGGAAATCATTACTGACTGCAGTGGAACTAGATCAAAATCCTACCTTTTGAACATTAGTGAGGCAATATGTGTCTGTTTTATTAGAGAACTACATGAGGAGAACCCTGCTGTTGGCTTTCATAATGAAGATATCTCCATCGACTCCGAGACGACACTGGCAAGTTATGGTCTGCCCTCTTTGAGTGAGATTGAGACTTTAATCAAGACACTGCGGTCCTCTGGTGCAATGGGTCCGGATGAAGTCCCGATCCCGGTAAAAAAAGGGAAATAAAACTTTAAGCACTGATTTTCTCTCCGGTCTTTGATCACTTTTTCAGCAACACATATGTGCCCCCTTCCTAGACCGGAAGTGTTATTGTCCCGAGGGTGATCACAATTTACTTATTAATTATCGGCAAATTACTCTCTTAGATGCTATGGGTAAAGTATTTGCTAGAATCCTTTTGGCGAACCTAAGCTCTTGGGTTGAGGCTAACATGATTATTTAAATAGAGCAATCCGGTTTTAGGAAAAAGCAGTGCACTCTGGAAAATATTGTGGCTTTACAACTTATTGCTGAAACATTTGTGCCAGCTTTATGCAGCTTTTATTGAATTTTCCATAGTTTTCGATAAAGTTGATTGCCCAACCTTGTGGAAAAAAACTGTCAAATCTTGAAATGCTCAGCATTTTATTGCATTTAATGAAAGTTGCCCTCCACTTTTCTACTTTGTGCCAAATAGTGATAGGTGGGTATCATGGATTATCTATACAGTAGTTGTTTCTACAAAAAAAGCTTGAAACAAGGAATTCTGTTAGCGCCATTACTCTTTTCCCTTTATATATCCGACCTACCCAGTTCTCTAGCTAAAAGTGTAGGTTTTACCCCTAGTATTGTGGGCCGCTCAGTGTCCTGCTTGTTATTTGTGAACAACATTGTGATCCTTGATTTAACCGCCTGAGGCTAAGCTCGAAACAAAGGCATCCCCCAACAGTATGCTAATGCACACTTTTAGAAAATTAACTCCTCAAAAAGTAAGCCGTTATGTTTTTCATTGAAAAATATCGCACCCCTGTCCTAATTATTCATGGCATCTAGGTGAACAAAAACCGGCAGTATGTAAATCCTATACTTTCCTATGCAAAGTGATGAGCAGTTCATTCAATGATTCAGAGCATGTTCATAATAGTGTCTATAGAGCACAATCTCAGTCCAGGGTTCTTAGGTCCTTCTATATGGCTACTAGGCAGAGGCATTTTTCCCATGTTTTGTCTGAGTATAGAGTTAAATCCCACCTACTCTTCTGTACTCTGTTACTTATAGTGTTGGTAAAATTAAGCTTTTTAGACAAAGCTGGAAGTCAACACCTTAGTGCCAAAGGCTGCGTTAAGATTAGAATTCAGACTGAAAAGTTCATTTGTGAGCAGTGATTGTATTTCTCTTTGCCACTTTGAGGCCTAGTTTTAGGCCCCTAGCACCACCTTGCACCACCTTGCGCCACATTAGCGTCATTGTTTTTTGCACTAATGTGGCCCAAGGAGGCCAAAATCCTAGTGCCATATTTACAAAGTGGCGCAATGCATGCATTGTGCCACTTTGTAACCCTTTGCGCTAGGCATAATGTATGCAAAGAGGGCGTTCCCCCATTGGGGGGGCCAAACAAATGGCACAAGGAAATCTAAGAGATTTCCTTGCGTCATTTTGTACGGCACTTTTAATGCCTGCTCAGAGCTGGCGTTCAAAGGGGGCTTCCATTATTTATAATGGGCCCCTATATACTCTGCAGGAGTAGCGCCAATTGCACCCACACTGCGCCATGGTGCGTTGTATTTTAAATACAGAGCACACATGGTGGCGGTAGGGGGCTGCCAAGGGGCACAGGGAAAGTGCAGCACCACTTTCCATAAATCTGCCCTTTATGTTTAAAGAGCTCTATGAATTGGAAAGAGGCAAAGATTTGTTCTTTAGGTGTTTTGATTATGCATTAGAGCAATTTGCTCTTGATTTATATATGGCCTCATCCATGTCGAGGGCACAGCTCAAAGCATTTCTTAAGCAGGCCACCTCTAAATTATGTTTCCGTTTGGATCTGGACGTTTACAAGAGCAAGCCAAATTCGGTTTTAAGAATAAATTATTTTATTATGAATAAAGCACAGCACAGCCCAGTGGCCATACTCAGGCTGCTTGGTGTTACACTTAGAAAAGCCATTTGACATTGTGGACTGGGGCTACCTATGTTCCATTCTGACTACATTAGACATCACTGGTAAGGTCCAGAGACTCATTAGACTCTTCTACACAAAATCTACAGCCAGAATAAGAATAAGCCAACGAATCTTACCCCAATTCTCAGTGAGCAGAGGGACCCATCAGGTATGTCCACTGTCACCACTCCTGTTTTCCCTGTCGATGGAGCCACTGGCACAGCAGCTCCGTCACCAGAGCCAGGAGTGGAGCATACCTCTGAATTAGGAGATGCATATAGTGTCTCTATATGCTGATGACGTACTCATTTACATCCGAGACAACCAAAATGGTATCCTTGAGATCACAAAAAACCTGTTGAAGTTTCAAATGGCCTCAGGTCTAGGAGTCAAGTGGACCAAATTGTGCATCTTCCAGATCCACATAAACTGCCCTCTGCAACAACTAACTGTAGGCACCCACCCACTGCGCTGGGAACCTCAAACATTCTGTTACTTAGGTATTCGAATATACCACAATGCACAAGACCTTATAGACTGTACCCTCACCAGAGCGATATCCTCTCTTTGCCTACAAATGGCTTTTTAGAGCACTCTATCACTCTCAGTTCAAGACAGAGGGGTCATTACAACATTGGCGGTAAAAGCCGCTTACCGCCGTGCAGAAGACCGCCAACACATCGCCGCGGCCACGGAAATCCACCACAGCTATTATGACCCACAGCTCGGAATCCGCCAAAATTCAGACACCCACACAAGTCCGCCACACCAAAGGTCAGTGACAAACTGGCGAAAATAAAACCTCCACCGCGAAGCCAACAGAAATACGCCCACACTACCACGACCCACGAATCCACGCGGCGGTCTTTCAACCGTGGTATTCCATTGGCGGTACACACCGCCGCGCTCAAAATACACACACATATACAAAACACAGCCACATTGGACAATTCGAAATACACACACCTGATACACATACACACACCACTCCCACACACCCAATACAATATAAAACACACACCCACAAACCCTTACAACCAGAATTACGATAGAAGGCCAGAGAGACACCACAATCTATAACCAGGCATCCACAGGCACACAACACCATCACCCACAAAACATCCACGCACCCCACACAGCACACCACTAAATATCACCCCACATAACATAACACACACCACCCCACACATCACCGACACCACCCCATGGCACGGCAAAGACACCCCAGGTTCTCTGAGGAGGAGCTCAGGGTCATGGTGGAGGAAATCATCCGGGTAGAGCCATAGCTATTCGGATCACAGGTGCAGTACATCTCCATAGCTAGGGAGATGGAGCTATGGCGCAGAATAGTGGACAGGGTCAACGCAGTGGGACAGCACCCAAGAAATAGGGATGACATCAGGAAGAGGTGGAATGACCTATGGGGGAAGGTGCGTTCCGTGGTATCCAGACACCACCTTGCGGTGCAGAGGACTGGCGGCGGAACCCCACCTCCTCCCCCACAACTGACAACATGGGAGGAGCAAGTCTTGGCGATTCTGCATCGTGAGGGCCTCGAAGGAGTAATGGACTCTGGTAAGTCAAACCTTAACTATGAAAACCCCCACCCTCCCTGCATGCCAGCACATACCCCCACTCTCGCCCTCACCCCCATCACTCCAACTCCTCACACATGTCCCACTATCACAAACCACACATCCCAAACCCAAGCCCTGCATGCAACTCCAAAGCATGGACACCCATCACCAATGCATGGCCACTGCACATACCCATACACCCCCCTAAACCATCATCACACAAGGTCCCACACAGAAATGCAAGCACTGGGGTACACGGCCACCCACCCATTGCACACCATGGTACACACAGATGCAATAATCATGCTTTTACACCCCTGCAGGACCCCTACCCAACGTCACCGCACAGGAGGGGCCAGACATGTCCACACCACCAACAGAAGAGGCCCACAGTGAGACAGCAGCTCTGTCCAACTGGATCTAGACAATCAGCCCGGCCCATCTGGGACCTCGGGCAGTTGGTCCCCTCACACAGTCACAGGCCACCACAGAGCTTCCCCCCTCTGGAAACACCAGCACAGCACCCACCCAGTGGGCCCATACCTCTGTCCCCAGGTCACGTCAATCAGCAGTGTGTCCATGACTAAAGGGAACCCAGGCTAACCCACCACCCCAACAACAACAGGGACCTGGGGGCAGTGGCAGTGGGCACACCGTTCAGGGGACAGAGGCCCAGGGAAACAGGGGAACTGAGAGGGATGCTGTGCGTCAGGGGGAGGACAGGCCCAGGGAACCCACTCTCCATGAGGCCCTCTCCAACATCATGGGAGTGTACCATCATTCCCAGGAGACGATGGCAACGGTACTGGCCAAGTTTCAGGAGACCCAACGGCTGCAGGAGGAACAGTATTTGGGCTTCAGGGAGGAACTCAGATCCATCAACTCCACCCTGGGCACCATTGTAGGGGTGCTGGAGGAAGTCCTCAACACCAGGAGGGACACTGTGGCACAACAAGGGGCCCCTGACACTAGCCTGGACGATGAACTGCCCACCACCTCCGCCGGCGCTAGTGGACAGGTGGCACCGCCACAGGAACACCACACCAGCACCCCACCCCCTGCAGATGGAGAACCACCCTGCAAACGGTCCCTGAGATCCAGGACTAAGACAGAGAACGATGCCAAGACCCCCGCCAAGAAATGAGACCGCCCTGAATGTCATCCTTTTGTCCCACTTTGTCACCCTGTCCATCCTCAAACTGCCCCACCTCCACTTCCTATGCCCCTTTGGACAATGCACCTGTGAGACTGATAGACTGGACTCTGCCATGGTCATTTCTCCACCATCACCCCTCACCAATTTACAGCACCCTCCAATAATGAGCACTGAAATAAACACCCTTAAGGCACAAAACAATCTGGAGTCTGTCTGTGATTTCGAAATAGTGTATTAGCAATTACAGTGACAAAATGCTCTTACAATTGTAATGTTAACATACCTATGTCACACAGCTCTTGTCCATGAGGAAACAAAGCAGATGTCACACAGTGGGACCCATATCTGTGAAATCGTAAGGGAAAGTGAAAACTCAGTGACCATACACTGGGTGAAAAGGACAGACAGTAGAGAGGTGGTAGTGTTACATTACATGTAGTAGGCAGGTTTGTCTTCTTACCTGTGTCTCACTGGAAGTATTGTAGGATAACCGAGTTCCTGTTGTCGATGTCCTCTTCTTCTGCTTCCTCGTCTTCACTGTCCACAGGCTCCACAGCTGCCACAGCACCTCCATCTGGACCATCCTCCTGCAGAAAAGGCACCTGTCGTCGCAAAGCTAAGTTGTGAAGCATACAGCAGGCCACAATGATCTGGCACACCTTCTTTGGTGAGTAGAATAGGGAACCACCTGTCATATGGAGGCACCTGAACCTGGCCTTCAGGAGGCCGAAGGTCCGTTCTATAATCCTCCTAGTTTGCCCATGGGCCTCATTGTAGCGTTCCTCTGCCCTTGTCCTGGAATTTCTCACTGGGGTCAGTAGCCATGACAGGTTGAGGTAACCAGAGTCACCTGAAAAAGGCGAGGGACAACTGTTAGACACACACTAACCTGTAGGGATATCCCCAGACCAAGACAACTATTCCCACTGATTAGGTTCCATGTGCTCACCTAATAGTCACACCCGGTGGGATGTGAGGTAACTGCACTGGCGTTGTACACCGTCTCGGTAGGCGGTCGAAGACCCCAGCGAAATTCTGCATTGGTTAACGTTGGACCATATGGGTCCCAGGAGCCAATGTCGATGTACGCCGGCGGTGACGGTATGCACCGCCGCGGACGTGACCGCCATTTTCTATCTGTTCAATCACTCGACACCTGATCTTCGACAGGAGAGGACCTACACTGCAAGTGCTGCTGTGACCTCAGTCTGGAAGAGACAATGGCTTGAGCGTCTGGGGAAAGGGTGCCTGCCTTCACATCGGAGGAGTTGGAGAAACTCATGGATGGGGGTCCTCCCCCAGTACACGCTACTCTACGGTCCTCCAGACAAACAGGTAAGTACACTGGGAGCATGCTGTATGGGCTATGACTGTGTGGAGTGGGGTGGATGAAAGATAGGGGGTGACCGCCAGCATCAGCCCCGCTGCCCAGGAGGCGACCGCCATCAGCCCCGCCGGCCAGGAGGCGATCGCCAGCACCAGCCCCGCTGGCCCAGACAGGACCTCCAGCGCCAGCCCCGCAGGCCCAGATAGGACCGCCAGCACCAGCGCCGCCTGCCCAGACAGGACTGCCAGCAGCTGAGTGGCTGCCAAGGACACCGCCGCCACAAGCACCGCTGCCAAGGACACCGCCGCCACAAGCACCGCTGCAATGGACAACGCTGCCACAAGCACCGCTGCCAAGGACACCACCGCCACAAGCACCGCTGCCAAGGACACCGCCGCCACAAGCACCGCTGCAATGGACACCGCCGCCACAAGCACTGCTGGCCCATGAGCGCCAAGAGCACTGACACTACTTAGTCCGCCACGAGCAGGATGAAGCACTCTGGGCACAAAGCCCCCTCCAGAACCAGTGGAGAATGACATCCACTACCTCAGTCCTTGGCAGGATGAAGCACTCTGGGCACAAAGCCCCCTCCAGAACCAGTGGAGATTTACATCCACTACCTCAGTCCTTGGCAGGATGAAGCACTCTGGGCACAAAGCCCCCTCCAGAACCAGTGGAGATTTACATCCACTACCTCAGTCCTTGGCAGGATGAAGCACTCTGGGCATAAAGCCCCCTTCAGAACCAGTGGTGACTGTTATCCACTTGAGAGACTGTGGCTTTGCACTCCCCAGGATTGAACAGTGGGCAACCCACCCACTGTAGAGACTTGAGAGACTGTGGCTTTGTACTCCCCAGGATTGAACAGTGGGCATGTGGCCCCCTCGTGGATTTGGCGTTGTACACTCATCCGGCTGAGGTGTCCCCCCTTTCCCTTCCCCCTGAGATGCCTGTTTTATTTCTATCTGATGCCGCTGCAGTGTTCTCTCCATCATGTTCGGGTACCTTGTGTGGGCCTCGCCCATGCAGTGTGGGCCCATTGTTCCACGGACTTAAATAGAGCAATACCTGGACTTCTATTCTTGGTTTATATATTTGTTAATAGTGTATATATATTTTTGTGTACTGGATTTTAATAGATTACAATGGTTACACTCATTTCCTTTTGTCTATGCATCCTTCCGGGGGGGTTGAGGGGGTGTCACTGTGATGTATTAGTGTGTGTGTTGTCGTGGGTGAGGGTGGGGGTGTTGCGTGTGTGTGTCCCTGTTTTCCCCCCCCTCCCCTTTGTCATAGATACAGTACTCACCGTGGTCTTCGGCATCGGCGTTCGTGCTCCTGGTAGAGGAGAAAGAAGATGAAAGCTGGGAAAATGTGAAGCTCGGGTTCCATGGCATCCTGGTTCCTCGTGGGGTGTGTAGAGGTGAGCGTTTTCCCTTCGAAGTCCTTTTTCCGCCGTGTTTTTGTTCGCTGTGAATCTGCCCTAGAAAAGGTGGCAGATTGATAGGTTTTGATACTGTGGGCGGTACATTGTCTTCCTTCTGTCTGTTGGCGGTGACCGCCACGCTGTTTGTTAGTACCACCATGGCGGTCTGAGTGTTAAAGTGGCTGTCTATGTTGGCGGTTTCCGCCACGGTCATAATTCTATTTTTTTTAGCGCCGGCTTGTTGGCTGTCTTACCGCCGCTTTAACACCGACCGCCAGGGTTTTAATGACCACCAGAGTGGCCCTGTCTAAAATGGTGATGCTCCATCATCTCCTGTGTTTTTTTCAAAACTTACCTGTGGGTCTCCCGAGGTCCACCTCTAGGGAGTTTTATTTAGAATAGGGACAGGAGGCAAGATGCACTATGCAAGTTACAGTTGTCCGCAGACCGCAGACAAGGGGGTTAGGGGCCCCAAGTTTTGAGGATTATTACTTAGCAGCACAGTTACAATGGCCTGCTGAGTGGCTAGAAGGATGTCAGACAGAAGAGGTGGGATTGTCATCAATAGATAGGGCGCAGGCAGTGATTGGGGGAGCGCTACTCCCATAAGCAAGACATCCCTGGGAGACCAATAATTTAGAGTGCTCATCATATGAAAGCTACCATAGAGTCCTTTACCTCATGCCGCACATCACTCTATACTCCCCTGAAATTAGAATAAGCACTGTTGAATAATTCTATAACCTAATAGGTAAGGACGAGTTGGCGGCTTGGGCTAGGATTGATGTGGGATCTCTAGGCGATTTGTTTCCTGATGGGGCACTTATACACTTTGATCAATTGTAGTCAGAATGGGAGTTACCGGCAGGTCACTTCCTAGCTCACGGTAAGTTGGTGGCAGAGCTGGTCCGATAATGGAACATCACTGACACAGAGTCGCATCAACACCCGCTAGTGCACACCCTTCACATTATGGGCAGCGGTCATAGGCTCATTACATGGTTCACTAGGGCACTGGCACATACTACCCAGGGCCCCTAACTGCCAACTTGTAGGTGCTGGGAAAGAGACATAGGCCATAACATGACACCCAAAGAATGGGACGGGGCGCTACATTATCCATGGAAGTTATCAGAAAATGCAAAATTTCAGACCGTACAGCAAAATGTTCTTCACAAGGCTTAGCTCACACCCACAAGTTTTTCATAAAATGTTTGGAACCACTTCTCTCCGTCCCAGATGCTGTGCATAGGACGCTGGTATGGCACACATGTTCTGGAGCTGTTGCTACCCTGTGGAGGGAGGTTACAGAAGCGTTGTCAGGAGTGATGGGTCACGAAGACCTACTCACAGCGGACAGGGTATAACTAGGCCTGTTTAAGCAAAAAAAGATGTAAAAGGTAGCTAATTGATTCATAGGCCTGGCATTGCTCATCACATGCCGTTCCATAGCGATGCACTGGACGGGGGACTCAATACTGGGCATCCAAAACTGGTGTGCTGCATCGCTTAAGTGGGGTAAGGCTAAGACAGTGGCTCTGTGGGGGGAGGAGGGCCATGGGCTGCACAAGATTCCCATAGCAGCTTTGTGGGATGTCTTGGTGAATGATTTGCAAATGCTCTAAGAAACCCTTGGAGTCTAATTAGTGACCTTCAAGGCACAACAACAACCCAACACCTTTCTGGCTCACGCATGAATTCCTTCCTTGTGCATTTGTCCCCCTTGTTCTTTTTCACTTGTAGTCACACCCCTTCGGGACATCAAGAGAGCAGAAGAGGCTGCACAGTCACCACCCCTATTGCAGCATATATATATATATATATATATATATATATATATATATATATATATATATATGTGTATATATATATGTATATATATATTGTGGAGGCATTAGAAATGGGGTTTCTGTTTGGCTAGGGTATGCACCTAAGCCAGGTAGAACCCACCCACTCTAGTCAGGGTAAGGGAGTTACATGTCCAATATAACCCCTGTTTACCCCCTTGGTAGCTTTGCACAAGCAGTCAGACCTATACCAGAGGCAATGTGTAAAGCGTTTGCACAACACACACAACACACGTGATGCACTATCCCCACCACAAAGGAAACACAACATCAAGTTATATAAAAATAAACTGTATTGTACACAACATTATTAGGCCAAACACAACATCTCAGTAATACCCTTCTACCCAAGCAGTTGTCGGAACACAATACTGTTACCCTGCAAAAACCAGCAGTAGTCACATATTACACACAGGTTACTCATTATTCTGCAACATAAGCAGTAGTCAGGAAAACATTACGATAGAAATGCACTTGTCATAACAAATATCATAAATGCCCATACCAGAAACATTAGAAGACATATGGCAAGTCACAAAATGTACTATTCTGGAATGTCCATAAAAGGAATATTAGAGAACACATTAGCATGCACATGTCACATCATATGGCAAGTTAGAAAGACAGGTGCCCATTCACAGTCGTCTGGCACGTTACAAACACAGATGCCCAGTCACGGTCATATGGCAAGTTAATTCACAGTCATATGGCAAGTTAGAAACACATATCCATTTACAATACCTATTTTTTCTATATGGGAGGCACGCGATTGCCATGTAAAAAATGGGAGGCCTCTGGCGCTCCCTGGCGCTCAATCTGGGGGCCACGCTGATGATTGGGGCGGGGTGGGGTGGCACGCACCCCCTCTGATTCTAAACAGGGGCCCCTCCTGGGGCTCACGTCTGTACTGGGTGCCCCCTGGGGCCACTACCGGCCCTCCTCTGGGGGGAGAGCAGAGCAAAAACAGGAACTGGGGGCTAGGTGGTGCTGGGGTTCCGATGAGGCTTCCTCTCCTCCTGCAACCTCCAAAGTGACTAAGGCCCACTGGGGTGGGGTAACCTCCGTTGAGGCTTCCTCACCGCCCAATGTCACACTCCCTGAGGGCCTCATTGGGCCAAGGGAGTCTTCGATGGGGTCTCCTGCCCGACCATCCAAAAAAAAACAATCGCCCACACCCGATCTGGTGCGTGAGTCTAGGGTAGTCCGCCGGGCCGCAGCAGTGCTCCGTCGACAGTAGGAGTCAGTTGGTGTCTGAGGCGCACCTCAGAGAGTACTTCACCCTGGGGGCACCGCTAGGAGCATGCTCGCTCCAGTTCTCAAAACTTCGTGCCCTGGGGGCACCGGGGCAAAGCGTCTCATACGCACTTGGACTTTTGAAATGCCTGGGTCGCGGCGGTGATCTCAGCAATCAGATACAGCACTTCACCAAAGCGTGAAGCCAGATAAAACAAAAGCGCTCTTGAGGTGCTTTAGGACAATTAAAACAGAGCGCTCTCCAGGCGCTATGTAATTAAGATGAAGCGCTCCTCCTGTGCTTTAGCAGATGAAGGCAGGGGTCAGGGGCCACAGCACCCAGCCACTCGGGGACACTTGAAGATGGAGCATAGGGCAGCAGGGCCCTGCAGCAGGCCAGCACAAGATGGATGCAGGCAGTTGGCAGCCCCTCCTAGTGACCCAGCAGGTCACAGGTCAGCACAGCAGCAGCAGTCCAAGGTGGTTCCTGGTGAGTCCCTCCAGCAGCATTCTTTGTCCAGTTGCAAGCATGTTTAAGTCCAGAGTGTCCAAAATTGTGGGGAAAAATCCCCTATACTTATACTCTGTTTTGCAGTGGGTTCACAAAGGAGGGGAAAGGAGGTTCCAACCGGTTGCAGCTGGTTCTGGGAGTGCCCCCTCTCTCCTCTAGCACTGACTCTAAACATCAGTTGGGGATAAACAACCCTTTTGTGTGAGGCCAGGGCACTGCCTTTACAGATGCATGTGTGCACCGCCTCCCCCTTCTCTCAGCCCAGAAAGACTATTCAACATGCAGATGCACCTATGTGACACCTCCACCCTCCCTGTGTACATGCTGTCTGAAAAGTATGCACAAAGCCCAACTGTCACTCTGCCCAGACGTGAATTGGAGTTAAGCTGCAAAACACCAGAGTCATAAGCACAGAGAAATGCTCACTTTCTAAAAGTGGCATTTCTGTAATGATAATTATAAACAAATCCACCTGCACCAGTAAGCAGCATTTCTCTCTACCATTACAACCATACCCCTCATAAATCAGGCAATTCCCCCTCCACATAAGGCAGGGCATTTCCAATGCAATCCTTTGAGAAGGCATCATTCACAGAAGAAAGAAACCAAATAGGCTGTTTGACACTACCAGGACAGGTCACACTACCAAATACATGTCCTGTCTTCTACATACATGACACCCTGCCCAGAGGGGTAGCTAGGGCCTACATTATCAATCAATGAATCAATCAATTTGTAAAGCGCGCTACATACCCGTGAGGGTTTCAAGGCGCTGGGGGGGGGGGGGGGTGCTGCTACTGCTCGAAAAGCCAAGTCTTGAGTAGTTTTCTGAAGGAAAGAAGGTCTTGGGTCTGTTGTAGATCCGGCGGGAGGGTGTTCCAGGTCTTGGCGGCGAGGTACGAGAATGATCTGCCACCAGAAGATTTGCGTCGGATGCGGGGGACGGAGGGCTAGGTTAGCGGAGCGGAGATGCCGGGTGGGGGTGTAGAAGCTGAGTCTGTTGTTCAGGTATGATGGTCTGGTGTTGTGGAGTGGCTTGTGTGCATTGGTGAGGAGTTTGAAGGTGATCCTCTTGTTGACGGGGAGCCAGTGAAGGTCTCTTAGGTGGGGGGGTGATGTGGCAGTGGCGAGGGATGTTGTGGATGAGTCGGGCGGAGGCGTTTTGGATGCGTTGGAGGCGTTGGAGGAGTTTGGATGAGATCCCGGTGTAGAGAGCATTGCCGTAGTCGAGTCTGCTGCTGACGAGGGCCTGGGTTACTGTATTTCTTGATGCTGTTGGGATCCATTTGTAAACTCTGCGAAGCATTCGGAGGGTGTTGTAGCAGGAGGAGGAGATGGCGCTGACCTGCTTTGACATGGAGAGTGAGGAGTCGAGGGTAAAGCCGAGGTTTCGTGCGCTGTCGGTGGGTGTCGGTGGGGGACCCAGCGTGGACAGCCACCATGACTTGTCCCAGGCGGAGGGGGTGCACCTAAGGATGAGGACCTCTGTTTTGTCCGAGTTCAGTTTTAGCTGGCTGTCTCTCATCCAGTCGGTGATGGCTTTTAGTCCCTCGTGGAGGTTGGTTTTGGCGGTGTGCGGGTCCTTGGTGAGGGAGAGGATGAGTTGGGTGTCGTCCGCGTAGGAGATGATGTTGAGGTTGTGTTGACGGGCCACTTGTGCGAGGGGGGCAATGTAGATGTTGAATAGCATCGGATTAAGGGATGAGCCCTGGGGTACGCCGCAGATAATGTTGAAGGCTTTGGATTGGTACGGGGAGGCGGACTCTTTGGGTTCTGCCAGCAAGGAAGGATGAGGTCCATTCGAGGGCCTGGTCCTGGATTCCTGCTGCGTGGAGGCAGGATTTTAGGGAGTGGTGAAATACGGTGTCAAAGGCAGCTGATAGGTCTAGGACTAGGAGGATGAGGTGGCTTCTGATGTCGTCTGTGGCGGCGGGGAGGGCGGTTTCGGTGCTGTGGTTGTGTCTGAAGCCGGACTGGGAGGGGTCGAGGATGTTGTTGTCTTCGAGGTACCGAGTGAGCTGAGTGTTGACGATTTTCTCGATGACCTTTGCTGGGAAAGGGAGCAGAGAGATGGGCCGGAAGTTTTTCAAGTCCTTGGGGTCCGCCTTTGGTTTCAGAGAAGGGCGTTGATTTCAGCGTGTTTCCAGCTGTCCGGGAATCTTTCAGTTTCGAAGGAGATGTTGATGGCTTTCCGTAGGTGTGGTGCGATGGCCGTGTCTGCTTTGTTGAAGATGTGGTGTGGGCAGGGGTCTGATGGTGATCCGGAGTGGATGGAGTTCATGGTCTTGCAGGTTTCGTCGTCGCTGATGTTGGTCCAGGAGGTCAGTTGGCTGGAGCGGGTGGAGTTCGTGGTGGGTGGGATAGGAGCGTCCGGAGTGTGAGGGGATTTGAAGCTGTTGTGGATGTCCGTGATTTTTTGGTGGAAGGCGGTTGCTAGGGCGTCGCATAGTTCTTGGGAGGGGGTGATGTCGTTGACGGTGGCGTTTGGGTTGGAGAGTTTTTTTACGATGCTGAAAAGTTCTTTGCAGTCATGGGCGTTGTTTTCTAGACAGGTTTTGAAGGAGGATCTTTTTGCTAGCCTGATGAGTTGGTGGTGTTTGCGTGTGGCATCCTTGAGTACAGTGTGGTTGTCTGGAGTGCGTTCGAGGAGCCATATTTGCTTGAGTTGTCGGCAGTGGTGTTTGGAGGCTGGGAGGTCGTCGGTGAACCAGGTGGCTTTTTTGTTGATGTGGTTGGAGGGTTTTCTAAGTGGAGCAAGGCAGTCGGCGCAGTCGTTGATCCAGAGCTTGAGGTTGTGTGCCGCGATGTCAGGGTCGGTGGGGTTGATGGGCGGTTTCTGGGCTAGGGCGTTGGTTAGTTGAAGTTCGGTGACTTTGCCCCATCGGCGGCGTGGTGTTTGTTCGGTGAGGTGGTGTTCTGTCTGTTTCTTGAAGGTGAAGTGGATGCAGTGGTGGTCGGTCCAGTAGAGTTCGGTGGTATGGTTGAAGGTGACGTGGTTGCTTGTGGAGAAGATGGGGTCAAGGGTGTGACCGGCTGTGTGGGTGGGTGTGTTGACGAGCTGTGTGAAGCTGAGGTTGGCGAGGTTTTCGGTCAGGGTGGTGGAGTTGGTGTCATTGTTGTTTTCGAGGTGAAAGTTCAGGTCCCCGAGGAGGATGTAGTCCGTGGAGGCGAGTGTGTGGGTGCTGGCCAGGTCGGCGATGGCGTTGCTGAAAGGTGCCCTGGGTCCTGGGGGTCTATAGATGAGTGTTCCTCTGAGCGTGGTGTTGGGGTAGGTGCGGACTTGGAAGTGAAGGAGCTCGGCGGCGCTGAAGGAGTCGTCCAGGTTGGTTTTGACTTCGAGGGTGGCTTTGTGGACGATGGCTGTGCCTCCTCCGGTTCTGTTGGTGCAGTCTCGGCGAGCGATTTTGTGTCCGTTCGGGATGGCTATGGCGATGTCAGGTGCTGAGGAGTCGTTCCACCAAGTTTCAGTTAGAAAGGCCACGTCAGGGAAGGTGGAGTCGAGCAAGTCCCAGACTTCGATGGCGTGCTTGCGTGCTGAGCGGGTGTTGAGGAGTATGCAACGGACGTGGTTGGTCTTGATCCTGGGAAGTTTGTGGGCTCTGTTGCAGGTGAAGCAGCAGTTGTGGCAGGAGAAGGGTCCATGCGTGCTCTTTGGAGAGGCCTGGAAGCAGGTGGTGTCTCGGCTGGTGTTGAGTGCGCGGAGGGTGTCGGCGTTATAGCAAATGCTGAGGGGGTGGCTGTTGCCGGGGCCAGGGGTTCTGGTGCTGGGTGCGGTCCAGGCGCAGACGGGCTTGCCTTTGACGCGCCTTTGGGGCGCCCGCTGTGCACGGCCGCGCCGCGGCTGCCATAAGACGAAGGGAGGGTGGGAGTGGCAGCTGGGAGGAGGGAGGGCTTGTCGAATGGGAAGGCTGGGGGGTGGGGCCGCAGCGGCGGGGAAAAAAGGCAAGGACAGGCAATCTAAAACGTGGGAGGTGGGAGGGGCCGCAGGGGACACAGCGGCGGGAAAAAAAGGCAAGGTCAGGCAATCTAAAACAGTGGGGAGGCAGGAGGGGCCGCAGGGGATGCAGCAGCGGGGAAAGGGAGAGAAGAGGAGTGAAGGTGGCGCGGAAGGCGGAGCGGGGAGCGACCTGCCTGCAGAAGCAGGGTCAAAAGTTGCTTCCTGTTACCGCGCCACGGCTGCCATAAGACGAGGGGAGGGTGGGAGTGGCAGCTGGGAGGAGGGAGGGCTTGTCGAATGGGAAGGCTGGGGGGGTGGGGCCGCAGCGGCGGGAAAAAAAGGCAAGGACAGGCCATCTAAAACGGGGGGCGGGAGGGGCGCAGGGGGCGCAGCAGCAGGAAAAAAAGGCAAGGACAGGCAATCTAAAACGGGGGAGGTGGGAGGGGCCGCAGGGGACGCAGCGGCTGGAAAAAAAGGCAAGGACAGGCAATCTAAAACGGGGGGAGGCGGGAGGGGCTGCAGGGGATGCAGTGGCGGGGAAAGGGAGAGAAAAGGAGTGGAGGTGGAGTGGAAGGCGGAGCGGGGAGCGACCCGCCTGCAGAAGCAGGGTCA
Organism: Pleurodeles waltl; assembly: GCF_031143425.1. NCBI lineage: Eukaryota > Metazoa > Chordata > Amphibia > Caudata > Salamandridae > Pleurodeles > Pleurodeles waltl. The sequence goes on from NC_090444.1 coordinate 1,063,379,665, forward strand.
AAGGTTGCTCCCTGTTACCGCGCCGCAGCTGCCATAAGAGGAGGGGAGGGTGGGATTGGCAGCTGGGAGGGGGGAGGGCTTGTCGAATGGGAAGGCTGGGGGGTTGGGGCCGCAGGGGACGCAGCGGTGGAAAAAAGGGCAAGGACAGGCAATCTAAAACGGGGGGAGTCGGGAGGGGTCGCAGGGGACGCAGCGGCGCGAAAAAAAGGCAAGGACAGGCAATCTAAAATGGGGGGAGGCGGGAGTGGCCACAGCGGACGCAGCGGGGGGAAAAAAAGGCAAGGACAGGCAATCTAAAACGGGGGAGGCGGGAGGGGCCGCAGGGGATGCAGCGGTGGGAAAAAAAGGCAAGGACAGGCAATCTAAAACGGGGGGGGAGGTGGGAGGGGCCGCAGGGGACGCGGCGGCAGGAAAAAAAAGCAAGGACAGGCAATCTAAAAAAAGGCAAGGACAGGCAATCTAAAATGGGGGGGAGGTGGGAGGGGCCGCAGGGGACGCAGCGGCGGGAAACAAAGGCAAGGACAGGCAATCTAAAACAGGGGTAGGCGGGAGGGGCCGCAGGGGACGCGAAGCGGCGGGAAAAAAAGGCAAGGACAGGCAATCTAAAACGGGGGAGGCGGGAGGGGCCGCAGGGGACGCAGCAGCGGGGAAAGGGAGTAAAAAGGAGTGGAGGTGGTGCGGAAGGCGGAGCGGGGAGCGACCTGCCTGCAGAAGCAGGGTCAAAGGTTGCTCCCTGTTACCGTGCCGCGGCTGCCATAAGAGGAGGGGAGGGTGAAAGTGGCAGCTGGGAGGAGGGAGGGCTTGTCGAATGGGAAGGCTGGGGGGGTGGGGCCGCAGGGGACGCAGCGGCAGGAAAAAAAGGCAAGGACAGGCAATCTAAAACGGGGGGAGGCGGGAGGGGCCACAAGGGACGCAGCGGCTGGAAAAAAAGGCAAGGACAGGCAATCTAAAACGGGGGGAGGTTGGAGGGGCCACAGGTGACGCAGCGGCGGGAAAGCAATCTAAAATGGGGGGAGGCGGGAGGGGCCGCAGGGGACGCAGTGGTGGGAAAAAAAGGCAAGGACAGGCAACCTAAAACGGGGGGAGGCGGGAGGGGCCGCAGGGGATGCAGCGGCGGGAAAAAAAGGCAAGGACAGGCAATCTAAAATGGGGGGAGGTGGGAGGGGCCGCAGGGCACGCAGCGGGGGGAAAAAAAGGCAAGGACAGGCAATCTAAAACAGGGGGAGGAAGGGGGGCCGCAGGGGGCGCAGCGGCGGGAAAAAAAGGCAAGGACAGGCAATCTAAAATGGGGGGGAGGCGGGAGGGGCCGCAGGGGACGCAGCAGTGGGGAAAGGGAGAGAAAAGGAATGGAGGTGGAGCGGAAGGTGGAGCGGGGAGCGGGGAGCGACCTGCCTGCAGAAACAGGGTCACTTACATGCAGTAAAAGGTGAGTTCTGGGCCTGGCAAGTAAGTTTAGATGCCAGGTCCCTGTGACAGCAAACTGTGCATGCAGGCCCTGCTCTAGCAGGCCTGAGACAGGTATGAAAGGCTACTTCAGTGGGTGGCCAAGCAGCGCTGCAGGCCCACTAGTAGCATTTAATTTACAGGCCCTGGGTATAGCGATACAACTGTAGAAGGGACTTACAGGTAAATTAAAGATGCCAATTAGGTATAAGCCAAACATACCATCTTTAGAAGGGGGTGCACCTGCACTTTAGCACTGATGCACCTGTACTTTAACGCTGATCAGCAGTGATAAAGTTCTTAGAGTCCTAGAGCCAACAGCAAGAGGTCAGAAAAATTAGGAGGAAGGAGGCAAAAAGTCTTGGCATAAACCCGCAAAAAAGGCCAGGTCCAATAGGCACCATGTTAGAAGAGGTCATAATTGTGGTGGCACGAATACATGGGGCGGGTTTTCACAATTGTTAACTGATGTTTGAAGATTTTATTGTATTCATGTTATGAATCAACTACTCCGGCCAAAGTAGTGAACTCATCATACCTGTACAGAATCTGTATAAGGTTTTGCATGTTGCAATGTATTATATTGTACTGCTATGATGAAAATGAATAAAAATGGTTTAAAAAAAAGAATAAATCACAGTAGTACATGTCTTAGAATATGGCTCATGCGGTGAGACGACTCTGGGAACTACTAATCCATTTAAACATTGTTCCATTAAATGCTGTAACATCTAAATTGCACGGAACTTCAAGCACATGTCACTTTCGTAAGCATAGATGTCAGTATTTGAAACGTTTTATTTATATTGCCCTGCCTTCTTACTACATCATTGTAACTGGTTAAGACCCCTCTTTCTAAGACTTACAGCATGTGCGAATGCTGATGCTTTGAATTTGTTACCATTGAAGTTGTGTTGTGAACACCTGAAAGCATTGCTCGATATCTATGCGAAATTAAACGTTTATTCTGATGTTTTGGAGTAAGTCTATTGTGTGAAAACTAATAACAAAAGACAAATTCATAAGTTTGATTTTAGAATGATTTTGTTGTGAGTTACAAAAGCGTGCTTAATAGTTGAGCAATTAAGTGCTAATAATTATTGTGACTTTGCTAAAAGTCTCGGTGATTTCCCAATCAAATGATAATAATTATTGTGATTTTGCTGAAAGACTACGTGACAATTGTAGTTCTTTTGATTTGTTTTTGGTCCTAGAATTCCTGCACCAAGCACTGAGGCAACTTTCTTAGAACAACAGTGACGCTACTTCGTGAACCAGTGTTTTGTTTCTCTTCCCTTCCCAAATCCCTGTTCCCTATCCCTTTCCCCTGGAGGCTATTCGCTCATTCCCTAGTTCCCTGTTCATTTCATATACGAGAGAATAGTGTTTAGGGGTGAGGGTTTTATTCTCTTCGCTCCGCCGGAACCTGGAATTCAGGTGAGTGGACATGATCTTGTCAGAAAGCCAAGCATATGAAAATTAAGACCTCCTGAGCGAAGATGTCTCAGACAGAGGTCAACATGGAGGATCTTGCGCGGGCTCTGATGCAGGTTCATGCTGAGGTAGCGCAATTGAGGGAGGAAAATTATTCCCTTAGAGAACAACTTGAGAGATACAAGATTAGAGGGGAACCATGGTTAGGTGCAATTCCTAGAACAGACAAACCCTTTCTAAAACCACCAACCTTTCTTCCTAATAAACCTACTAAACCTGAAGAAGCAACACCTATGAAACTTACTGTAGTGACACCTACACCAGTTCCATTGGCTCCACCCGAAAGAGACACTGGCGATAGTAGTAAATTTGATATATTCATGAACCAATGTTACTTGCAGTTTTTGTGCAGGCCCGCAGCTTTTCCAGATGATGCTGCAAAAGTTGCTTTTGACCTTTCTTACTTTGCACGGAATGCTGCTAATTGGTCTATCCTCTTAGTCCAAAACGATGACCCTCTTTTGTATAATTTCCCAGAGTTTCAAGCCCAAATGAAGAAACGTATATCTTGGCACACCTTTGTGCAATCCAGTGATACTGAGTTATTGAATTTGAAACAAGGAAATAATAACGTCTTATCTCAGATAGTCGAACCGCCCAAAGATTGTGGTGAATTTATCGATTTAGTCGTTAAACTTGATCATCGATGAAATGAAAGAAAAGGTGAAAAATGTAGAGGAGATAATACACGTCTTTTTGTTGTACGTGCTGAGAAAAAAAGAGACTAAGAATCAGGAATGTAGTGAACCAATGCAAATAGTGGGTATCCGTTCTCCATTGTCAATAGAAGAAAAAGATAGAAGACGTTCTTTGAAATTATGTCTCTATTGTGGCAAAGCAGGTCATTTTGCACAAGAATGTCCAGTGAGATCCAAGATCTAGGCACTAATACTCAAAAAGACAATAACTTCAGTAAACCTTTCCAGTGAAAATTCAGAAAAGCTAGATAGCCCAATGAAAAGTGAGGTCTATCCTTTGGGCAAAAGACAAAAGACCTCAAAGGGTTCCAGATATACTCTTCTTAGACCTCCACATCATTTCCTAATAACAGTGACCATAATTTTCCAAACCCAATGAAGAAAAGTTCAATCTATTCTTCTTGATTCTGGGGCAACAGGTAATTTTTTTGATATTTCAGTAGCAAAAATGTTAGGGATCACTTTTCTTTCCAAACAAGAACCTGAGGCCGTTCGGGCCATCAATGGTTCTGAATTATCCTCAGGATTAACAATTTATTATTCCAAACCTATTACAATAGTCTGTGACAATGGTCACTCTGAATCTATTAGCTTTGATTTAAATGACACTCCTACTTTTGGAGTTATCTTAGGAGTACCCTGGCTTCAACGATATAACCCAAGGATAGATTGGGATATCAGGACTGTGACACTAAGTTCTCCATTTTGTCTTTAGAATTGTTACCAAGAGGCAACAAGCTGGGATTCTCCCTTGTTATGTACGGTCTCATCATCCACCAGTGACAGATCGCTTCCGGAACAATATCAGGAATTTGCAGATGTGTTCAATAAGGTTCAAGCAACCAGTTTACCACCTCATCATAGTTTCAATTGTAGAAATGATTTGGTTCCAGGTGCCACACTACCTTGTAGTAGGATATATGCTCTAACGGAGCCAGAAACAAAATTTTTAAAAGACTATCTAGACGAGCTCTTGGCAATTGGCTTCATTCGCCATTCTACTTCCCCTGTTTTGTCTGTTTTGTTTTTTGTTCCAAAGAAGAACGAGGATCTTTGGTCTGTATTGACTATAGAGCCCTTAATAAGGTGACATAAAAAACAAGTAGCCACTTCCTTTGATTCCGGTCCTTCTTAACCAACTTCACAAAGCCATAATCTTTACCAAACTTGACCTTCGCAGAGTTTACCACCTCATCAGAATCCACCAGGGTGACGAATGGAAAATGGCTTTTCGCACAAAATATGGTCTTTTTGAGTATTGTGTGATGCTGTTTGGTTTGTGCAACGCCCCGCAGCATTTCAATTCTTTATAAACGACATTCTTAGTGAATTTATGGAGCGCTTTGTCATAGTCTATATAGACGATAATTTAATCTACTCACAGAATGAAAAAGAACATGAGAATCATGTTTCCGCTGTGTTATGCAAATTACATGAACATAATTTGGATGGCAAGTTAGAAAAATGTCAATTTCATGTTCCTCAAGTGGAATTTCTAGATTTGTTTTTGTCAAAATAAGGGGTCCAAATGGATTTAAAAAAGATTGATGCTATTTTACAGTGGCCACAACCCACAAACATAAAAGAAATTCAGATTATACTTGGGTTTGCTAACTTCTATCGAAGGTTTATCTCCCACTTGTTAGAGACTGCAGCCCCACTTACTCAATTGTTACAAAAAGGAGTACCTTTTAAGTGGACTCCTGAAGCACAACAAACTTTTGACTCTTTGAAAGGGAGTTTTACTACTGCACAAACCATTTCACCCCACCACTCCACCTATTCCCCCACCACGCTCCATATTTAGGGATAATCATGAAGAATTCGAAGTCCATTGCATTGTTGCTTCTTGTAGATGACAAAGCTGTCTCTTTTATTTAATAGACTGTAAAGGCTACCCACCCGAAAAGCAGTCGTGGGAACCAGTCGCCCATGTCCACTTCCCACAGTTGGTACGTTCCTTTCATGCAGGATACCCCTCCAAACCACAGCCAGTGAAAAGGCCTTTGGGGGGAGGTACTGTTAGGACTCGCACACGCACGCTTCTTGCTGCTCCCTCACAAAATAAATCAGCATGTATGAAAAAAGATGAAACATGTCATGAATGTGTTTACAGCACAGCACTTCCTTGTAACTTGTGAGGAAAATGATCTTCCGTCTGAAGACCGAATATTACATTGCATGTTTGTTTATATTGATAAAAGCAAGTGTTGTCCCATTTGTGAACTGTGTGCCAAGTGGTTTATGGAGACATCGAATGCCTTCATATGAATCATCAGAAGTGTTTGATGACTCATCACCAGAACAGCATCCACACCCCTCATGATTGATGACTCATCACCCGCATGTGTCTGATCACTCATCATCAGCACACCAGTCTATAAATAGACCTGCAAAGCTGTTTACTGTGTTTGGCTTCGAGTCTTTCTTTGCTCGCAGATGTTCCCAGTTCAGATGGAGTTCTGTGATTCGGTCTTTTCAGCATGAGACTTCATCAGAGCTTCCCTCTCTGGAGCGGATTACTTTCGCAGCAGCTGGAAAATTTATGAGCAGTATTCCATCTTCGTCAAATAATCAAAACATTCCAGGAGAAGTCGGTTTGTGAGTAATTCCCCTCTTGTCTCCCTGTTGTCAGCCTTCTTGAGGTTGGTGACCTTTTGGTGCATTATGAAAGACATTTGTCGATGCTCAGAAACCTGTGATACAACACTATTTTCCAAAGACAGCTTGAGAAGTATTTTTAAAAGCAGCTTTGAAGTTAAGTGTTTTGAACTCCTGAAAGCATCGCTCGATATCTATGTGAACTTAAACATTTATTCTGATTGTTTTGAAGAAAGTCTTTTGTGTGAAAACAAATAACAAAAGACAAATGTATAAGTCTGATTTTATAACGATTTTGTTGTGAGTTACAAAAGTGTGCTTAATAGTTGAGCAATCGAGCACTAATAATTATTGTGACTTTGCTGAAAGACTCAGTGATTGCCCAATCGAATGATAATAATTGTTATTTTGCTGAAAGACTCTGTGATATTTGTAGTTCTTTTGTTTTTGGTCTTAGGATTCCTGCACCCAGCCCTGAGGCAACTTTCTTAGAACAACAGTGATGCTCCTTCGTGAACCAGTGTTTTGTTTCTCTTCCCCTCTCAAATCCCTGTTCCCTACCCCTTCCCCCAGAAGCTATTTGCTCATTCCCTGTTCTTTTCAGATACGAGAGAATAGAGTTTAGGGTTGAGGGTTGTATTCTCTTCGCTCCAGCGGAATCAGGAATTCAGGTGAGTGGACATGGTATTATCAGTTTGTGTGGTATTTTCTTCTACTGGACCTCTTCGGAGTTCCAAATCATGAATAAATAAACTTTGAACCTTGACTACAAGTCACAATATTCAAAGGACAACCTGGACTGAGGCACAAAATCACACATAGACTGACAAACTTGCCATAACAAGTGAGACATTCCTGCACTTTGCCTTGCGTGCAGCGCAGCGCAGGAAAGTGTCTTACTGCACTGCTTGACATTTTCAACCATATTATCCCTTGTTTACACTTACCATGTAGATCACCCTGGTTCTGAACTGCAGCACTCTTCTTTCCTTACACTCCTGCCACCTAATGCCACCTGCTTCTCCAAGGCGTCCAACTCTGCCTGCGCCTCAGGTCCTCCTCTGGTCACATGGCTGCCCTCAGGTGCGTGCTCAGTTTCTCTTTGTTCTGCGCCTGTAGTCATGCCACCCATGGCCGTCATTTAGGAGTTGCCAGGGGTTGTAGTTGTGACCTCCGCCTTGCCCCTTACTACCACTAGCTCTCCCCATGTGAGTCCTGGCTTCCAATATTACAATGCCAGTGTCAAAAATGGAAGGACCCACAAAGTGAAAGGTGGCACAGCACTGCAATCTGAAACTAGATAGAACATTTCACGCTGCTCGCTAGCTTGACATGGGGCACATGCACTTGCATTTTACGAAAGCCTCACTCTTCATTCTCTAAGGGGGAAGGAAGGGGAGGAGAAGTGGTATTCCGCACGTTGACAACACCCTCGGGCTCTAGGGCACTGACCTTGACATTACCTGAAGGGTAAATCTTGAAGTACACATGTGTAACTGTCAGAATCGGCCTGCTGCATTGATGTCTTTTAAAGACCATGTTAGTGCTCGGACGAATATTGAAGGAGCTTGGCTCACAAGTCTCCGTAGTGGCACAGAGTTGGCCCAGGACAACTTGTAAGACCTGATGCTGTTGACAGTACAGCATTAGAAATGGGTGATAGAAGCTGAACAGGCACCCCTCCCATGCACACTTTACAGCATCAACAAAGCAGGACCTCACTGCCAATCATGCTTTTTATGCCCCATGCACCTATGACGAGGTGGAAAAAACATACAGTTTTACTGGCTTGACAATTGAGACTCAGGCCGATGTGGTCTAAAGCTTCTGTGAGAGTCCCAATATCTTCTTGGAGACTCTGACTTTCAATTGGTAATCACAGCTTGCAGTGTCAAACTAATTGCATGGTTTCATTTAAGTTACAACAAGTATTTTAACCCCTTTAGTGCCAGGCCTTTTCCCCCTCAGGGTTTTTGGGGCAGTTTGTGCTTAGGCCCTCGTAGCGTTTTGTCCACATAAGCCACCCAGGCCAAATTTCTGTCCTTTTTTCCCAGCATCCTAGGGATTCTAGAGATATGCAGAGTTTGTGGGTTCTCCTGGAGGAGACCAAGAAATTAGCCAAAATACAGCAATTTTTGTTTTTTTTTAAATGGGAAAAAGGGCTGCATAAGAAAGCTTTTGTTTTTGTCCCTGAAAATGGCTTCAACAAAGGGTTTACAGTGCTAAAATCACCATCTTCTCAGCTTTCGGGAACAAGCAGACTTGATTCAGAAAACCACATTTTTCAGCACAATTTTGCATTTTACTGGGACATATCTAATTTTTTACTATTTTTTGTGCTTTCAGCCTCCTTCCAGTTATTGACAGAAATGGGTGTGAAACCAATGCTGGATCACGCACAGATAAACATTTATTAAAAGAAGACAAAATTCTGAGTTCAGTGAGGGGTAATTTGTGTAGATCATTCAAGGTTTTCCTCAGAAAGTAACACTTTACAGCGTCAACAAAGCAGGACCTCACTGCCAATCATGCTTTTTATGCCCCATGCAGCTATGACGAGGTGGGAAAAACATACAGTTTTACTGGCTTGACAATTGAGACTCAGGCCAATGTGGTCTAAAGCTTCTGTGAGAGCCCCAATATCTTCTTGGAGACTCCGACTTTCGATTGGTAATCACAGCTTGCAGTGTCAAATTAATTGCATGGTTTCATTTAAGTTACAACAAGTATTTTAACCCCTTTGGTGCCAGGCCTTTTTCCCCTCAGGTTATTTGGGGCAGTTTGTGCTTAGGCCCTCGTAGCATTTTGCCCACATAAGCCACCCAGGCAAATTTCTGTCCTTTTTTCCCAACATCCTAGGGATTCTTGAGGTATGCAGAGTTGTGGGTTCCCCTGGAGGAGACCAAGAAATTAGCCAAAATACAGCAATTTATCTATTTTTTAAATGGGAAAAAGGGCTGCCTAAGAAAGCTTTTGTTTTTGTCCCTGAAAATGGCATCAACAAAGGGTTTACAGTGCTAAAATCACCATCTTCCCAGCTTTCGGGAACAGGCAGACTTGAATCAGAAAACCACATTTTTCAACACAATTTTGGCATTTTACTGGGACATACCTCATTTTTTACTATTGTTTGTGCTTTCAGCCTCTTTCCAGTTATTGACAGAAATGGGTGTGAAACCAATGCTGGATCCCGCACAGATAAACATTTATTAAAAGTAGACAAAATTCTGAGTTCAGTAAGGGGTAATTTGTGTCGATCATTCAAGGTTTTCCTCAGAAAGTAACAACTAAAATAAAAAAATATTGAAATTGAGTGTAAAAAAGAGCCATTTCTGTCCACATTTTCTTCTATAACTTTTTCCAGCTATGACAGATGTTTGAAAGCAATATACCATTACAGCTGGTGGATTCTTCTTGTTGCAGGGATATATAGGACTTGTAGGTTCATCAAGAACCCTAGGTACCCAGAGCCAATAAATGAGCTGCACCTTGCAATGGGTTTTCATTGTATACTGGGTATACAGCAATTTATTTGGTAAAATATAAAGACTCAAAAATAGGTATCAAGGAAATCTTTGTATTTCCAAAATGGGCACAAGATAAGGTGTTGAGAAGCAGTGGTTATTTTCACATCTCTGAATTCCGGGGTCCCCATAGTAGCATGTAAATTACAGGGCATTTCTCAAACAGATATCTTTTTTACATACTGTCTTACATTTGGAAGGAAAAAATGTAGAGAAACAAAAGGGGAAATAACACTTGTTTTTCTATTCCGTGTTCCCTCAAGTCTTCTGATAAATATGGTACCTCACTTGTGTGGGTAGGCCTAATGCCCGCGACAGGAAACTCAACATGGACACATCACATTTTTACATTGAAAACTGACCTGTTTTTTGCAAAGTGCCTAGCAGTGGATTTTTGCCTCTAACTCAGCCGGCACCTAGGGTAACCTACCAAACCAGTGCCTTTTGTAAAACTAGACACCTAGGGGAATCTAGCATGGGGGGACTTGTGGGGCTCCCACCAGGTTCTATTACCCAGAATCCATTGTAAACCTCAAAATTTGGCAAAAAAACACTTTTTCCTCACATTTCGGTGATGGAAAGTTCTGCATTCTAGGAAGAGCCACAAATTTGCTTCCACCCAGCATTCCTCCAAGCCTCCTGATTAAAATGGTTTCTCACGTGTGTGGGTAGGCCGAGTGCCCGCGACAGGAAATGCTGCAAAACACAACTTGGACACATCACATTTTCCCATAGAAAACTGACCTTCTTTTTACAAAGTGCCTACCTGTGGATTTTGGCCTTTAGCTCAGACGTAGCAAACCTATACATTTTCTAAAAATAGACATCTAGGGGAATCTAGAATGGGATGACTTGTGGGGCTCTCATCAGGTTCTAGTACCCAGAATCCTTTAGAAACCTCAAAATTAGGCAAAAATAAAAAAAACACTTTTTCTTCACATTTTGGTGATGGAAAGTTCTGGAATCTCTGAGAAGCCACCCAGCATTCCCCCAAGTCTCCCGATAAAAATGGTACCTCACTTCTATGGGTAGGCCTAGTGCCCACAACAGGAAATGCCCCAAAACAGAACGTGGACACAACAAATTTTCAAAAGAACACTGACCTGTTTTTTGCAAAGTGCTTAACTGTGGATTTTGGCCTCTAGCTCAGCCGGCACCAAAGAAAACCTAGCAAACCTGGACATTTCTGAAAACTGGAAACTTAGAGGAATTCAGAATGGGGTGACTTGTGGGGCTCTCACCAGGTTCTGGTACCCAGAATCATTTGCAAACCTCAAAACTTGTAAAAAAAAAAACACTTTTCCTCACATTTCAGTGATGGAAAGTTCTGGAATCAGAGGGGAGCCACACACTTCCTTCCACCCAGCGTTCCCTTAAGTCTTCCGATAAAAATTGTAGTTCTCTTATGTGGGTAGGCCTAGTGCTCGCAATAGGAAATATCGCAAAACACAATGTTGACACATCACATTTTCCCAAAGAAAACTAACATATTTTTTGCAAAGTGCCTAGCTGTGGATTTTGACCTCTAGCTCAGCCGCCACCTATAGCAAACCTAGAAAACCTATATATTTTTTAAACCTAAACACCCAGGGGAATTGAGAATGGGGTGACTTGTGGGGCTCTTGCTAGGTTCTGTTACCCAGAATCCTTTGCAAACCTCAAAATTTGACAAACAGAACACTTTTTTTCTCACATTTCAGTGATAGAAAGTTCTGGAATCTGAGAGAAGCCACAAATTTCCTTCCCCCAGCATTCCACAAAGTCTCCAGATAAAAATGGTACCTGACTTGTGTGGGTAGGCCTAGTGCCCGTGAAAGGAAATGCCCCAAAACACAACTTGAACACATCAAAATGATCTATTACAAAACTACCTGTTTTTGCAGGGGGGGCACCTGCGTTTTTGGTCCCAGGTGCGGCAGTCATCTAGGAAAACTTACCAGACAAGTCGTTTTTAAAAACTAGACACCTAGAGGAGTCCATGGAGGTGTGGCTTGCGTGGATCTCCGAACATTGTCTTATCCAGACTCCTCTGCAAACCTCAAATATTGCTAAAAAAACACATTTTCCACACTTTTCTTCATAGGATCTCTGTACTGGTACAAAGTTCTTACCACCCAATGTTTCCCTTGGTCTGCCGATAAAAATGATACCTCACTTATGTGGGTGGCCCAAGTACCTGCCACAGGAAAGGGCCAAAAACATGTTGAGATTGAGGCAATAGCACAGTGAGTTGATAAGCACAATTTTGTCTTTTATACATTTTTAGGCTGCTTTGGGGACCCACACAAGTGAGGTATCATTTTACTTGGGAGCCTGAGAGGAATACTGGGTGGTAGGAAATTAGCAATTTACAAAGAAAAGTGAGGAAAATATGCTTTTTTAAGCAAATGTTGAGGTTTGCAAAGGAGTCTCGGTAAGAAAACATTGGGGGATCCACGCAAGCCCCACCTCCCTGGACTCCTCCAGGTGTCTAGTTTTTTAAAGTGTCTGGGTTTGGTAGGTTTCCCTAGGGGAAGGCCACACCCAGGACCAAACACTCAGGTGCTCCCTCGAGAAAAATAGGTACTTTTGTAATAGATCATTTTGATTTATCTACATCCTTCTGTGATGTTCCCCACACTACAATTGTGAAAAGAAATGCACTTAGGTTATGTTAAAAAGACCCCTCACCCACCAACCACCTAGCATGTCATGGTGTGCTGCGACACCTGATTACAGAAGAGCAGAGCAGGTTTTGTCATTTTTACCACACATACAAGTTTGATTTGGCACAAGGGTGAGTGATTTTGCAGTAGATCAAATTTTATTAACAATAGATTTCACAAAAATGAAATGCACTGTCAATAACTGAAAGGCCAAAAAACTGAACCAATCACTCACAGCTCCTGAGCTGTAAAGCCGTGTCAAGGCACCATCCGCTTCACAGTTCATTCACATACCTTTCATACATGACATCCACAAGACCATTTGCGCCGCCAGCCGCAGGCCCAGCACATTACAACACTTGCATCAACAGAGAGCACCATTCAAGGGCCCATCACTTTTGTACACCCACATGCCTGATACAGCAATCACACCAGCTGATGGGAGTGTGTGGACTGGCTTTTGGTAGGCAGTGTGTTGCAGTGGCCACCAGCAAGTCCCTGTTTACACTGCCAGCCATCCGCCACTTCACACACATCACCAGCCAAGTGCCACTCCACGCACACCGCCCGCCAAGCGCCACTCCACGCACACCGCCAGCCAAGCACCACTCCACGCACACCGCCAGCCAAGCACCACTCCATGCACACTACCATCCCTTTTTTTAAACAACAAAGAAACCACTAACTGATTATAAATATGTACAAAACTTTAAACACAAAAGCTCTAACTGAATACATGACAGTAGTGCCAACTATGAAACTGAACACATCAAAATAGAAACCAGGCAGTTACGCTCACAGTAGTTCCCAGTAATTCTTCTGGGTGTGGTAACTCCTGAAACAGCCAGCCACACACATCCGAGGCTTTGAGGGACAGTTCGGGCAGTACATCCAGCTCTCCCTCCGGATTCCTCCTCAGGCACAGACTCTACATTTCTTATTTCTTTTTGGGAGTGTGAGGAATGCGATCAGGAAAGTGTTGATCTTTCAATCTAGCCACATCTTCCACCACTGCTACTCTAGGAACTCTTGCCTTTTCCACCACTATAAGGCTCTCTATCACTGACTCCTGAAATTTAACAAATTTAATCTTTGACTCAGGGGAGCAATCCTTGAACACAATAAAAGCATTTAAAGTTGCTAAATTAAACTAATGGATGGCCAACTTTTTTATACCACACATAAGGCTTATGACCATCAGTAATGTGGCCCCTTTGGGGGGTCACCCTTGCCAATTGGGCTCCCCCCACACAAAACACACACAAGATCCCTGGTGCCTAAGTGGATTATGTCCCCATTGGGGGCAGATGGGCCTAAAGAAAATAGGCTGATCTGCTCCCAATGGGGGCAGAAATGGCCAACAGTTCTCTGGCCCCTTTGGGGTACATCCCCTGCCAAAGGGGGCACCCCAACACAAAAAAAGAACAAAGAAAAATATTCCCTGGTGTCTTGGTTGCTTCTGCCCCTTTGGGTCAGAAGTGCCAAAATAAATAGGTCGATCTGGGCATCCGAGGGGTTAAAGTAATATCTATATCTGTGTTTCTGCAATGCGTGTAGGTCTCAAACACTGAATTAACATTTACCTGACTTTTCTTTTCCATTTTGATGCTGCTCAACGCGTTGATATGTTACTCTATAGTTCTGGTTTCAGAAGGCCAGGTAGCATTAAAGCATGTTAGTAGGAGTAGGGCCCAGTAGAGATCAGTGGTGTGGCATAAAACCTATCTGGTATTTTTTAGGGTGACCAATAGAACATCTCACATTTTGGGAACTTATGATCGGAAGGAATACTATAGGAACAAGTGCTAACTTATCTGCTGAGACCACAGTGTAGCTAACAATCTACACACATGATTGGGGGTTTAGGCTGTCACTTAAAGTAGAGGAGTGTGTGTGTTCAGATTTTAGTTTTAGTTACTTTTAGGAAAAAATAGGCAAACCAACAGTGGCTTCCAAATGCACAAAACATACATTTTTAATCAGACTACTGTAGAATAAGTTGTATGTGTTACTTATATTCCCATTGGAATTAAGATTTGCTGTTGAATGCATTAGAAATACCATGTTACAGACTCATGCACCGGCAACAGGCCCAGAATAAGTGACCTGACTAGACACTAAAGTAGTAGAAATGAAAACCAACATAGCAGGACCAGGTATGTCCATTTAGCTAGTGACTCAACACTGAACCATTATATCACGCGTTCTATCAACAAGTCATTTGGCAAATCTATTAATGCCTCTGTGTGAAATTTGCAGCTTGCATATGGGGAAGGTCAAACATGTACGCTTGAAAAGTATAGCCAACAGTAACAGCTGTTTAAATATACAGACATTTTAATGGCTCCTAACAGTGCATGGTTATCCCAGTTTTCATGAGCATAATAATATAAACCCCCTTATGGGACAGTGTGCTCATAATATTAATAACTATGTTGTACATTGTGCACATGCCTGTTTTTTACACAAATCCTGGTGTACACATAAACATGGGCTACCACATCTGTCTATCTGACAAATATTAACTTTTTTTTGGCAGGTTCCAGATTATTACCTGTAGTGGTTTTTCTTCCTTGAAAATAATGGTCTATATTTCCCATATGGGATTAATATGGTTTTATGCCAGTAACCCAGTTCCCTTTCAATTCCTATATACATCTGCCTTATGTTATTGTTATTTTTGTGTAGTTGCAGACGTTTACCGCCAGAACCAGTTTAGGGGGCCACGGGGACAGCTGGGCCTACCGAGCCACAGCCCTGGGGGTTGTGGTTGTTTGCCTGTGATGTTCTGGGGTATGTTCTACAATGGCAGTGCAAACTGAGCAAAGTACAACCACTTCGGCACATGAATCTTACTGGTAGCGATGGTGGCCATCTCTGAAAGGAGAAGCCGAGAACTTAATTTGCATGCTTTATCCAGGGAAAGACATGCTGGCCACCACAGTGGCTGATACGCAAGCCATTTAACATTATAATACAATCTTGCACCTCCACTTGCCTTCTGTGGTTGCATAGTATTCTTAAGTCTCCACACTAGTTTTACTCAGCCTGGGCTTGCCTGACAATCCTGATTAGGGCTGATTCCACCTAGGAAGTGGAAGTAACAAATTGATACAGGTAATCCAGCTGCATTCCTTTATGGTCCGAGCCTTTGGACAAGACTCAGCTAAAAGTAGTACTAAATTTAGAAGGCCCTTTTCATCATGCCCATTCATTAAGTATTACTATTACAAAAGTCCATAACTGTTTTCACAGTTATAAAGGTCGATTGGATGATAGTTACAGTGATGCACTCCAGCTGAGGGTTTCTAACCACCCGCATGTGGGCTTTTGAGTTAATATGCAATTATGAGCAGAAAGGGAGCTTCTATAAGCTGCAGTTTCACGGAAGACATAATTATGTGCATATGCAGTATGGTTTTCAAAAAAAGAAGTGTTGACAATATATGTTTTGTTGTCTCATACCTTAAATTGTAACATGCAATATGTAAAGGTTTTAAATATGTGTAAAGTTTATCCCTTCTCAGTATGCATATGTATCTTTTACTTGCATAGCAAACAATCTGCTGTGCAGAGTCAAAGAGAGAGATACAGAGTTTGATTCTGCTGCGTTCTGGGAGAGGTGTGTGGACTAGTTACTGTATCATGGTGTAAATAGTCCACCAACTGGTATAAAATAGTGACAGATTACTAAGGACTATTTTAGGCAGAGAAGTAATGGTCATGTTTGTGTCATTTCCCATTATGTACATGACAGTTCAGCTGAAAGGTGCTAGTAAATTGCTATTAAAAGTAGAGCGTATAGCTCCCAATTCACTTTCAATTTATAATAGAGCATGCTTACATTTTTTCACACAATAGATTTGTTCTGAATTATTTTTTAAAAACATTGTGCCAGGAGACAGTGCTGCTGAATTCAGTCATTCACTCATTGAGACTGGGTATTTTGGGTTGTGGTTGTATATGGCTGCATATGCAATTCCAACTGTTTGTAGATGATAAGGGAGTGGGTGCACTTCTGACATATTATGACGGTATATTAAACTATTTTTTATATCTAAACTAGACATGTATCTGCTTTAGCAACTGTTAAGGAATAGTATTCATCTTGCAATTGTTGTGGGGTTCCTAACTTTAGGGATGTAATGTGGCGCAAGGGGTTACAAAGTGGCACAATGCAAGCATTGCAGCACTTTGTAAATATGGTGCAGAGCTTTTTGCCCTTGCAACGCCACATTAGAGTAAAAATATTGCACTAATGTCGGGTTGGAATGGTGCTAAACCACTATAAATCTGGGCCCTTGTGGCATCTCTCCAACCTTATTTTAAAATTTACGATGCACCCTGGGACCTTACGACATGGTGCACCGTACCATAAATGACACATCAATGTTGCTTTAAATTGTCCTACCGCAATGCAACCTTTCTTTGACACATCGCTGTGGCAACGCAGTGTCCTCAGTTCTCCATAAGTATGGCCCTTGATGTCTTCATTGTCTTGAATCTGTTCTAAATTTAAATGCAAAAATAAAATGTCAGTTGTTTTCATACTGCCAAAATTATGAAACGGAATGAGAGACTAGTAGGATAGTGTAAAACACGTTTTAATGCTCGTCAAATAATTTTGGCTCTCTGTTTTTAAATATTTGCTTTTAAATACACCCTGCCCAAAACACCAAATCGCCTTCTCTCTAGTTCGCTCTCCTCTTTTCCTATCAATCTAGTCCTGTAAGGATGTCACTGTCAGTATACATCCACCCGTAGAACCTCATTGAATGGTACATTTCGAATAAATGACATGGTTATGTTTTCA
Organism: Pleurodeles waltl; assembly: GCF_031143425.1. Classification (NCBI taxonomy): domain Eukaryota; kingdom Metazoa; phylum Chordata; class Amphibia; order Caudata; family Salamandridae; genus Pleurodeles; species Pleurodeles waltl. The sequence continues at coordinate 1,063,396,883 of NC_090444.1, forward strand.
TCCTGTTTAGAGAAGAGTCACTTGGGGCCCAAGTGTTAGAGGTGTGCTCGCGGTCATGACTCTCCTTAAAGGTCTACTCTAATGTTCAGTGAAATAACTGAAAGATAAATTGACTTCGAATTGCAATAATATGTCCAGAATTGTATGAGTTACTGGGACAGCAAAACGATCAGAAAAAACACACACTTTTGATGATGGGCAAAAGTTCTTCTTGGCTCACTGTTTGGAACTATCTATTTTGAGTATACCATAAGTGAAAGATAAGGTTTCATATTGCAACAATAGTCCCAAAGTTGAGTGAGTTAATGAAAGTACTAGGATCAGGTAACACACGCTTTAACTGATGGGGAAATGTTGTACTTTTCGAATGAATATCATAGTTATGTTTTCAAACAGCTTGGAATACAGTTGATTGTGGCCTAGAAGTGAATGTCTTAAACTCTCAATCTGTAGAAGAATGCTTTAAGTCCTGCTGTTTCAATAGTGTTGTATCTACTTAATTGTCTCTTCCAAAGTTCAACGAAATAACTGAACATTAAGCTGGTTTCAGACTGCAACGTTATTTCTAAAAATGTGAGAATAAATGGCAGAAAGCACATTAATGATGGGCAAATTTTCTTTGTGGCTATTTGTTTGTAATATTTGATTTTAAGTACAACATGCCCAAGAACAAAATAATTTCTCTCTCTTTTTCACTCTGCCCTCATCTATCACTCCTATTCTGTAAATGTTGCAGCCATCATTATATACTCACAGATAGAACCTCATATGCTTTGGTTGAATGTCATGGTTATTTTTTCATTCTGCTTTAGGTACATTATTATGTTATTTGTGATTACAGTTTTCTAATCGTTTACTATAAGGAAATGGTGAGTTAGAGTTTTGTTATTTTGTTATGACACTCAATAAAGAGCTAAAGCTATTTTTTGCCAGTTCCGGTTACTTCATTTTCTTCACATTTTTGTTCAACTTTGTTAACGTGTTTGACTTACAAGAAAATATTTTAAACTTTGCATTCTAGATTTACTAGCTGTTTATACCTACAATCACCACCATCATCCTCAGAGGGTTTACTACCAGCATATTGAGATTTAATTATTGATCTGCTAAAATATCATGTAGGAAATATAAATTACCAGAATACCATGAGTGTATATAGCTATAGCTAAGCAGATATTGCCTCTATTTTACTACACACACACACACACACATATATATAATATATATATATATACATAAACAAATCCAAATGCTCGATAATAGACTCTATCGGCCCATGAGGGGTGGTGCGAGAACAGGCATGAGCAAGCCGGTAATCAATAAATAAAAAAAAACCAAATAAACAAATGCTACTCACACACTCAGGATTCAAGGAGAAGCAAAATTCATTTTAATCCAAACACAATGCGTTTTGACTGACACAGCAGCCTTGGTCATGTGATAATTACCACCAATAAGCCTTTACTAAATACTATCACTTCATAGACATAGAAATGAGACAACAAAAACAAGTGACTCAGAAAAAAAAAAAAACACAGACTCCTACCCTACCCTATTACATATACAAAAATAATATTAATAATAGCTATTCTGGTCTATAATGTTAAACCTATCATAATAATTATATAAATAAATAGTAGTATATACAGTATTATCCCAACAAAAGAGGAGGAAGGAAGGCAGTGTAACATAACAAAGCTAATACTCCACTGGACTATAGTACAAGTAATAAAATATTATCAATTTAAGCCCAAATTCAAATAAAAACAGATAATGAAAAATGTAAACTGTGAGCCAACATTCCTAACCTCAGTAAATCCAATGCTGATTAACATGGATTTACAAGTTTCCATTGAAAATCAATACTACTAGAACAGACTAACTATGCAAATATATATAAAAAAAATAATTTTCTTATCTGTAAATCTGCAAAGAAATCACCCAATTATAACGTGCAATATAGAGAAAGCGATGGCAAGCAGGGTTCAGTAGTTTTCCATCCGACCCATTATATCTGAAAAAATACATAGATATATAAATACATAAATAAACAAATAATTGACCACCACATATCTACAAAACTAATCAACTTCTAAGCAACAAATTTCATAAATTAGCACTATTACACATACTAAAATCTACTATTTACATACTCAAATGATTTACAACAACTTAAGATTCATTAATGATCAATTCACAAGAACCTATCAGGACTTCCATTATCTCATTTATTGTCAAATAAATGGGTATTCAATTCTTCACCCGTATTCAATCCTTTTGGTGTCTTAGTCTCTAAGGTTAAAATATATTTTGACTCTTTTTTCCTCAATGTCAGTTCTCTGTTACCCCCTCTATGATATGGAGGAACATGTTCAATAACAAAGTAGGATAACCGAGTGCAATCAGAATTGTGTTCGTCTTTGAAATGCCTTGCTACCGGATAATGTTTGTCAACAGATGTAATAGCACGCATATGTTCCAAAACCCGTTTTTTGACACTATGGTGATCATTACAACCCTGGCGGTCGGTGTTAAAGCGGCGGTAAGACCACCAACAGGCCGGCGGTAAAATTAAATGGAATTATGACCGTGTGCGGAAACCGCCAACATAGACAGCCACATTAGCACTCCGACCACCATGGCGGTACAAACCAACACAGCAGCGGTCACCGTCAACAGACAGGTGGAACACAATGTACCACCCACAGAATTACAACCTACCAATCCGCCACCTTTTCCGGGGCGGATTCACCGCAAACAAAAACACGGCGGAAACAGGACTTCGAAGGGAAAATGCTCACCTCTACACACCTCACGAGGAACCAGGACGCCATGGAACCAAAGCTCCACATTTTTTCCAGCCATTATCTTCTTGCTCCTCTACCAGGAGCACGAACGCCAGCGGCGAAGACCACGGTGAGTACTGCACCTACGACACAGGGCAGGGGGGAGGGAAAAAACAGTGACACACACACACACAACACCCCCTCAATCACCCTCACCCATGACAACACACACACTAATACAGCATGATACATAACAGTTACACCCCCCAACCCCCCGGAAGAATGCAAAGACATAGGAAATGAGGTGAACGATTGTAATATATTAAAATTCAGTATTCAAAAAATATACATACACTATTTACAAATATATACACCAATAATATTAGTCCAAGGTATTCCACCATTAAAGTCCGTGGACCACTGGGCCCAAATTGCATGGGCAAGGCCCACACAAGATACCCGAACAAGATGGAGAGAATACTGCAGGGGCATCAGATAGAAATAAAACAGGCACCTCAGGGGGAAGGGAAAGGGTGGTCACCTCATCCTGTTGAGTGCACAACGCCAAATCCACGTGGGGGCCCCATGCCCACTGTTCAATCTTGGGGAGTGCAAAGCCACAGTCTCTCAAATCTCTACAGTTGGTGGTTTGCCCACTGTTCAATCCTGGGGAGTGCAAAGCCACAGTCTCTCAAGTCTCTACAGTGGGTGCTTTGCTCACTGTTTAATCCTGGAGAGTGCAAAGCCACAGTCTCTCAAGTCTCTCCAGAGGGTGGTTTGCCCACTGTTCAATCCTGGGGAGTGCAAAGCCACAGTCTCTCAAGTCTCTACAGTGGGTGGTTTGTCCACTGCATTATCCTGGGGAGTGCAAAGCCACAGTCTCTCAAGTGGATAACAGTCTCCACGGGTTCTGGAGGGGGCCTTGTGCCCAGAGTGCTTCATCCTGCCAAAGACTGAGGTAGTGGATGTATCTCTCCACTGGTTCTGTAGGGGCCATGGTGCCCAGAGTGCTTCATCCTGCCAAGGACTGAGGTAGTGGATGTATCTCTCCACTGGTTCTGGAGGGGGCATGGTGCCCAGAGTGCTTCATCCTGCCAAGGACTGAGGTAGTGGATGTATCTCTCCACTGTTTCAGGAGGGGGCCTTGTGCCCAGAGTGATTCATCCTGCTGTGGCGGCCTCCGTAGCATCAGAGCTTTTGGCGCTCATGGGCCTGCGGTGCTTGTGGCGGTGGTGTCATTGGCAGCGGTGCTTGTGGCGGCAGTGTCTTTGGCAGCGGTGCTTGTGGCGGCGATGTCTTTGGCAGCGGTGTTTGTGGCGGCGGTGTCTTTGGCAGCGGTGATTGTGGCGGCGGTGTCTTTGGCAGCGGTTCAGCTGCTGGCGGTCCTCTCTTGGGCAGCGGGGCTGCTGCTGGTGGTCCTGTCTTGGGCAGTGGGGCTGCTGCTGGTGGTCCTATCTTGGGCAGCGGGTCTGCTGCTGGCGGTCCTGTCTTGGGCAGCGGGGCTGCTGCTGGCCGGCTCCTTGGCAGCGGGGCTGCTGCTGGCGGTCCTGTCTGGGGCAGCGGGGCTGCTGCTGGCGGTCCTGTCTTGGGCAGCGGGGCTGCTGCTGGCTGGCTCCTTGGCAGCAGGGCTGCTGCTGGCGGTCCTGTCTTGGGCAGCGGGGCTGCTGCTGGTGGTCCTGTCTTGGGCAGCGGGGCTGCTGCTGGCGGTCCTGTCTTGGGCAGCGGGGCTGCTGCTGGCCGGCTCGATGGCAGCGGGGTAGCTGCTGTCAGTTCTGTCTGGGGCAGCGGGGCTGCTGCTGGCGGTCCTGTCTTGGGCAGTGGGGCTGCTGCTGGCCGGCTCCTTGGCAGCGGGGCTGCTGCTGGTGGTCCTGTCTAGGGCAGTGGGGCTGCTGGCGGTCGGCTCCTTGGCAGCGGGGCTGATGGCCGTCTTCTCTGCCATGCTGATCTTCCCAGACTTGACGGTTTTCTTGTGCCCCTTCCCCACCTTGGAAGGTGTCGCAGCTGACTCCACACTCCCACCTGTACCCCTGGGAGCGGCTTTGGTGGCTGGTGTCTTCCCCCTCTCCCGCCGGGCACTGCCCAACTTTTGAGGCTTGACAGGTGGGGGACTGTCCGTGCTATGGCTCCTTGCCACACTGGCTGCCCTGCTGCCTGGTGCACTCCATAATCCGGTGACTACTGGCACCACTGGTCCCGCCGATGTTGTGGCTGAGATGCTAGGTTGGGACTTGGAGAGTCGGGCCCTAGGAGACTGACGGGGTGGGGGAGGTGAGGGAAAGAGGTCAAGGCTGGCCAGGAAAAGTTTCTTAGAAACACTGGGACGGGTAGATGGAGGGGGTTTGGGAGTGGAGAAAGAGGTAGTGGTTGTAGGAGGTGTACGTTTGCTGAGTTTGGGTGAAGGTGCATGGGCTGAAGGCTGTTGTGAGGTGGATGGCAGTTGGGTGGGTGTGTGGCTGCGTTTGTGTACCTTGGGAGGTGGGCTCACAGACACACTGGGAGAGGACACAGGGATGTGTGAATGGTAGTGGGGGTGGTGACTGCACGTGAGCGGGGTGTGGTGGTGGGTGTGCTGGTGATGGACGTAGTGGCTGAAGATGTAGTGCATGCAGGTGTGAGTGGAGACGAGACTGGGAGGGATGAGGGAGATGAGGAGGAGGGGGACACAGTGGAGGCAGTGGATGTTGGTATGTAGGCATGTGTGTGATGCTTGTGTGAGTGCCTGTGGGATGTGTGGTGCTTATGTTTGCCAGAGCTTCCTTTGTGTGTTGAGGTGTGTGCATGCTGGTCTGATGGTGTGCTTGGGATCGGCTGAGGTACAGGGGTGTGGGTCTGGGTGGAGGAAGTTGGAGGGGGGAGGCTGGAGACAGGGACAATGGCTGCCATCAGTGCTGAGGCCAGAGTCTGAAAAGCTCGCTGAAGGGCTGCCTGACCAGATGAATGCCCTCCAGGAATGTATTGGTTTGTTGCAACTGACTCTCTACACCCTGGATGGCATTCAAAATGGTAGACTGCCCAACAGTGAGGGACCTGAGGAGGTCAATGGTCTCCTCACTGAGGGCAGCAGGGGTGACTGGGGCAGGGCCTGAGGTGCCTGGGGTGAAGGTGATGCCCACCCTCCTGGGTGAGCGGGCACGGGGCAAAGGCTGAGGGGCTGCTGGGAGGGCGGTGCTGGAGGGGGTGGTGGCGTCTGTACCTGTAGATGCGGGGGCACAGATGGGCCCACCGCCGCAGGGGAGCTCCCATAAGAGGACGAGTCCGTATCACTGGTTTCAGCTCCTGTCCCCGCCGTGGAGCTCCCCTCACCCTCCGTCCCACTAGTGAAATCGGAGTCCGTGGTCTCGCCCTCCAGGGCCATGTGGGATGCAGCTCCCTCCTGCTCCGGTGCCACTGCTCCTCCGCCTGATGATCCTAATGCACACAAGTACAGGGAGACCACAAAAAGGGGGGAAGACAAAAGAAAGACATGTTGAGTGCATGCATTACCGCTACTGTTGGCAGACACGACAGACACAGAAGCCCCCTGCACTACGCCCCGCACTTGGGGTCCACTATTCAATCCCTGGGACATGGCCTACAAGGTTATGGCCGATATCTGCACACATGGATGTCACAGGAGCCTGACTAGGTGTAGTTGGCACTGTACCCAGGTGGGGTGGGGTGCCACAGGGTCTGCCTGAAAAGGGGGACTTAACTAGCACACTCGCCCTGGCCTAGGGGAACGCACAGCCCACCTCCCCCACTCAGACACCTCTACTGCGTGCTGAATCAGCAGAATGAGAGTGTACTCACCCCCTTGTTGCTGCTGTGATGCCCTCAAGCGCCCATCCAACTCCGGATACGCCACCGCCAGGATCCTGAACATCAGGGGGGTCATGGTGCGACGGGCACCCCTCCCACGTTGGGAGGCCATCCCCACCTGGGCCTCCGCCGTCTTCTTGCTCCAGCGGCGAATGTTCTCCCATCTTTTATGGCAGTGGGTGCTCCGTCTGTGGTAGACCCCCAGGGTCCAGACGTCCTTGGCGATGGCACGCCAAACATCCTTCTTCTGGTGGGCGCTGACCTACAGGAATTGTACAGGGGAAAAAGAAAAGTTATTACCAACTGCACCATCACAGTCATTGGCTCGCATCCCTACCCTTGCCATGTGGCACATGCACTCACCGTCGTTTCATGCACACCTCATTCTCCCCCCCCTTTCATCCACCCCACTCCACACAGGCATTGCCCATACAGCATGCTCACAGTGTACTTACCTGTTTGTCTGGAGGACCATAGAGTAGCGTGTACTGGGGGAGGGCCCCATCCACGAATTTCTCCAACTTCTCCATGCTGAAGGCAGGGGCCCTTTCCCCAGACGCACGAGCCATTGTCTCTTCCAGACTGAGGTCACAGCAGCACTTGCAGTGTAGGTCCTCTCCTGTCGAAGATCAGGTATCGAGTGATTGAACTGATAGAAAATGGAGGTCACGTCCGCGACGGTGCGTACCGTCACTGCCGGCGTACATCGCCATTGACTCCTGGGACCCATAGGGTCCAATGTTAACCAATGCAGAATTGCGCCGCGGTCTTCGACCGCCTACCGCGACGGTGTACAACGCCAGCGCAGTTACCTCATATCCCATTGTCCCACTTTACAGGTCAGGCAGCCGCCATTTCAGGGGCTCACATGGCTTTATTTTTAACTGCGTGACACATACCTAGGCCTTGGCTCAACACTCATACAGGCAAATTTCGGGTTATGAATAGTTTTCTGAGTAAGCTGTGTTTACCAACCTCTGAGTTGGTTGACTCTGTGCTTGCAGATGTCCTCCATAGGCACCGTCCGCTGGGACATGTGAGGAGATGGCAGCATCCTCTGGTGTACAGACTGCTGGTGGACCTTTCGACAATGGAGGAAAGACATGTAATCATCACCTACAGGCTTGATCGTGCCACAATCCTGGAACTGTGTGCCCAGTTGGAGCCAGACCTGATGTCAGCTATCCGCCATCCCACAGGGCTCCCCCCTCAAGTGCAGGCGCTGTCAATACTCCATTTCCTTGCAAGTGGGTCATTTCAAACAACCGTGGTCATAGCATCAGGGATGTCCCAGGCTACGTTTTCCAATGTGTTGTCCAGAGTGTTGTCTGCCCTGCTGAAACACATGCGGAGCTACATCGTTTTCCCTCAGGTGGAGGATTTGCCAACAGTGAAAGGTGACTTCTATGCCCTGGGACATATCCCCAACATCATAGGTGCCATTGATGGGACACATGTGGCCTTGGTCCCCCCCCGAAGGAGTGAACAGGTGTACAGAAACAGGAAGAGTTACCATTCGATGAATGTGTAGATGGTATGTTTGGCAGACCAGTACATCTCTCATGTTAATGCCAAATTCCCTGGCTCAGTGCATGATGCTCACATCCTGCAGAATAGCAGCATCCCTTATGTGATGGGGCAACTACAGAGGCACCGTGTGTGGCTAATAGGTGAGCTCCTGGAACCAAATCAGTGGAAATAGTTGTCTGGGTCTGGGGATATCCCTAAGAGTTAGTGTGTGTCTAACAGTTGTCCCTCGCCATTTGCTGGTGACTCTGGTTACCCCAACCTGTCATGGCTACTGACCCCAGTGAGGAATCCCAGGACAAGGGCAGAGGAACGCTACAATGAGGCCCAGGGGCAAACTAGGAGGATTATAGAGCGGACCTTAGGCCTCCTGAAGGCCAGGTTCTGGTGCCTCCATATGACAGGTGGTTCCCTATTCTACTCACCAAAGAAGGTGTGCCAGATCATCGTGGCCTGCTGTATGCTTCACAACTTGGCTTTGCAATGACAGGTGCCTTTTTTGCAGGAGGATGGTCTAGATGGAGGTGTTGTGGCAGCTGTGGAGCTTGTGGACAGTGAAGACGAGGAAGCAGAAGAAGAGGACATCGACAACAGGAACTCTGTGATCCTGCAATACTTCCAGTGAGACACAGGTAAGAAGACAAACCTGCCTACTACATGTACTTTAACACTACTACCTCTCTACTGTCTGTCCTTTTCACCCAGTGTATGGTCAATGATTTGTCACTTTCTCTTACGATTTCACAGATGTGGGTCCCACTGTGTGACATCTGCTTTGTTTCCTCATGGACTATAGCTGTGTGACATAGGTATGTTGACATTACCATTGAAAGAGAATTTTGTCACTGTAATTGCTAATACACTAATTCGAAATCACAGACAGACTCCAGATTGTTTTGTGCTTTAAGGGTGTTTATTTAAGTGCTCAATATTGGAGGGGGTTGTTAAATGGTGAGGGGTGATGGTGGAGGAATGTCCATGGCAGAGTCCAAGCTATTAGTCTCACAGGTGCCTTGTCCAAAGGGGCATAGGAAGTGGAGCTGGGGCAGTTTGAGGATGGACAGGGTGACAAGGTGGGAAAAAAGGATGACAATCAGGGTGGTCTCATTTCTTGGCGGGGCGGTCTTGGCATCGTTCTCTGTCTTTGTCCTGGATCTCAGGGACCGTTTGCGGGGTGGTTCTCCATCTGCGGGGGTGGGGTGCTGGTGTGGTGGTCCTGTGGCGGTGCCTCCTGTCCACTAGCGCCGGCGGAGGTGGTGGGCAGTTCATCATCCAGGCTAGTGTCAGGGGCCCCTTGTTGTGCCACAGTGTCCCTCCTGGTGTTGAGGACTTCCTTCAGCACCCCTACGATGGTGCCCAGGGTGGAATTGATGGATCTGAGTTCCTCCCTGAAGCCCAAATACTGTTCCTCCTGCAGCCGCTGGGTCTCCTGAAACTTGGCCAGAACCGTTGCCATCGTCTCCTGGGAATGATGGTAGGCTCCCATGATGTTGGAGAGGGCCTTGTCGAGAGTGGGTTCCCTGGGCATGTCCTCCCCCTGTCGCACAGCAGCCCTCCCAGTTCCCCTGTTTCTCTGAGCCTCTGTCCCCTGAACCGTGTGCCCACTGCCACTGCCCCCAGGTCCCTGTTGTTATTGCCCCGCTGGGTGGGTGCTGGTGTTTCCAGAGGGGGGAAGCTCTGTAGTGTCCTGTGACTGTGTGAGGGCAAGCGACTGTCCCGAGGTCCCAGATGGGCCGGGCTGGTTGTCTAGATCCAGTTGGACAGAGCTGCTGTCATCACTGTGGGCCTCTTCTGTTGGCGGTGTGGACATGTCTGGACACTCCTGTCCGATGACGTTGGGTAGGGGTCCTGCAGGGGTGTAAAAGCATGATTATTGCATCTGTGTGTGACATGGTGTGCAATGGGTGGGTGACCGTGTACCCCAGTGCTTGCATTCCTGTGTGGGACCTTGTGTGATGATGGTTTGGGGGGTGTATGGGTATGTGCAGTGGCCACGCTTTGGTGATGGGTGTCCATGCTTTGGTATTGCACGCAGGACTTGGTGTTGGGATGGGTGGTTTGTGATATTGGGACATTTGTGAAGAGTTGGAGTGATGGGGGTGAGGGCGAGGGTGGGGGTATGTGATAGCATGCAGGTAGGGTGGGGGATATAATAGTTCAGATTTGACTTACCAGAGTCCATTCCTCCAGCTACTCCTGCAAGGCCCTCTGGATGCAGAATAGCCAAGACTTGCTCCTCCCATGTTGTTAGTTGTGGGGGAGGAGGTGGAGGTCCGCCGCCAGTCCTCTGAACCGCGATGTGGTGTCTTGAGACCACGGAACGCACCTTCCCCCGTAGGTCGTTCCACCTCTTCCTGATGTCATCTCTTTTTCTTGGGTGTTGTCCCACTGCGTTGACCCTGTCCACTATTCTTCGCCATAGCTCCATCTTCCTAGCTATGGAGGTGTGCTGCACCTGTGATCCAAATAGCTGTGGCTCTACCCGGACGATTTCTTCCACCATGACCCTGAGCTCCTCCTAAGAAAACCTGGGGTGTCTTTGCCGTGCCATGGGGTGGTGTGGGTGATGTGTGGGGTGGTGTATGTGGTGATAAGTGTGGTGATATGTAGTGGTGTGTGGTGTTTTGTGCGTGGAAGTAGTGTGGGTGATGGTGTTGAGTGCCTGTGGCTGCTAGTTTGTGGATGGTGGTGTCTCTCTCTGGCCTTCTTTCTGAGGTTTTTGTCGTAGGGGTTTGTGGGTGATGTGGGTTTGTGTTTTATATTGTATTGGGTGTGTGGGAGTGGTGTGTGTATGTGTATCAGGTGTGTGTATTTCGAATTGTCCAATGTGGCTGTGTTTTGTAGGAGTGTGTGTATTTTGAGCGCGGCGGTGTGCACCGCCAATGGAATACCGCAGTTGAAAGATCGCGCGTGGATTCGTGGGTCGTGATAGCATGGGCATATTTCTGTTGGCGTGACGGTGGAGGTTTTGTTCTCGCCAGTTTATCACTGACCTTTGGTGTGGCGGACTTGTGTGGGTGTCTGAATTTTGTCGGATTTTGGGATGTGGGTCGTAGTAGCTGTGGCGGAATTCCGCGGCCGCGGGGGTGTGTTGGCGGTCTTGTGCACGGCGGTAAGCGGCTTTTACCGCCAATGTTGTAATGACCCCCAATATTCTTCCCATATCAATAAACCTTTGTCTTTCCATTCCATAAGCAACTGCCAAATCCTTACAATTCTGTTGGTATATACCTCTTTGGTAATAACCTTATAAAAGTTGACGCATAACTTCCTCAATGTATTTTTGTTTATCCATGAGTACTATGTTCCCACCCTTATCAGCGGGGCAAACAATTGTATCTTTGTCACTAGCCAAAGTTGTAATCAAAGTTCTCTGAGATTGAGTCAAATTTTGGTTACATCTAGGTTTGAACCATGTTTTGTGTCGAAAATGAGTCAAATCTTTAACCACCATATCATAAAATATATCGATATTATCATGATTCATGATAGGGAAATTTTTTGATTTAAGCTTAAAACCAGTTGGAACAGACAGGTCATAAGTAATATTCAACTCATCAAGAATTTTATAGACATTATTAGTTACATTAGGATCTAATTCATTTTTCTCCAATTCATAGAGTGCTATTAAGGAATCAACATCGCTGATACTAAGCACATCATGATGGTCTTCTTTTTGGGAACCTCCATCACCCTCATCAGGGAAATTTTTTTGTTTGAACCATTTCCTCAATTTTAGTTTTCTAATAAACTTGAAGAAATCAGTCCTTGTCTCAGCATAATTAAAAAGTTCAGTAGGACAGAATGAAAGACCTAAGCAAAATTTCGATTTATCACTCTCAGATAATAAAAAATTGGATAAATTCACGATTGTTCTATTCACCATATTGGTATCCATTATGTCTGCAAATCGGAGCTTCTTGTTATTTTTCCCACTTGCACCATGATGAAATCTGTTCTTATTGTGATTTCTGAGTCTTTCTCGCCTCTTCTGACTCCGCCCATCTTCCTCTTTGACCTGTTGTCCTGCCTTTGTAATATGAAGTTTGTCCTTGTTGATTCTTGGAGACTTGCCTGCCACGTCACAGCAGGCGATATTCGTCTAAAAAAGTCACTGGTTTGTTGGTAACTTCCTCAATAGATTTCTCACTCCCCGTAGAACTAGGAGTGTCAGACTCCCTCATACTTTCCACATCACTTTCCGAGATAGATTGTCTCTCCTCCACTGGGTGAGAAATAGAGGATGATTTGTATAGATGGTCAAATTTCCTACTGAAAGTCAAACTTCTTCCACTTTCATAGTCACCTATATCTCTATGTAATTTCTGTTGTTTTTTAATTTTAATATCATCCTCATGTTTTTTCAATCTTATATTCATTGTCTCCATAAATTTTGATATCATTTCCTTTTCAGATCGTAAATCAAGGTCAACCTTAATTTTCTTAATATCCCCTAATAGAACTTTCCGGTCATGCCATGCATATTTTATAAGTATCTGAAGCATATGTCTTAAGCTAAGGGCTGAATTTTCTGCCCATTCCTTTAGCATCTCCGGATTGGGTGTCTCATATGATGGTGTAATAAAAAAATACGTAGGCCCCTTGGAACCATTTGTTGATCAACATAATTTTGCAGGGATGTGGCTTCCCACCATTTAGATATTCCAGCTTTACACAATTTCTCCAATTTGTGTAACAAAATATTCAAGTCATTACTACTCTCCTTACAATAAATATAAGAACTCCTCTTAACTACATCTTTGGAAAATAGTGTTTGTGCTGCCAACCGCCTCTCATTCTCTACATCATCCTTCATTGTACAATAATCCTACAACAAAAGGTAATTAAAACTAAAATTCACAATTACCTCAAGTCCCCTAGGAAAATTCCTAGTTCCCCTTGCCTAATCTAACCAAAAAATAATAATGCTGCTGTCACTATGTCAAGCTGGATTTCGACTATAACAGTCAAAGTTATATAGTTCAACAAAAACGTTCCAACGGTGGGAAAAAAGGAAACACCTTTGTTGCTTCCATAAGAAAACATCGACGAGGAAGATCGAATACCTCAATTATACAAGCAGGTCCACCCAACATGGATGAAATACGTTAGTCACCTGTGGCTCTCCTCCACAACAGCCGTTATTTGTTTAGCTGGTAATCGAAGAAACGTTCGTTGGGAAATAACGGGTCATTTTAATACGATCCCCTACCTGTGACTTTCCTTCACAACAGCCGATATTTAATTAGCTGGTAATCGAAGAAGCGTTAGTTGGAAAGTGACGGGTCCTTTCAATACGAACCCGTATCACGTCAACACACTGTTATAAACTTCAGCGTGGGAAACACATCCACTTGCATATAAGTGAAAAAGAGGCATAAATCCACTTCATTGGAAGCGGTATTCTCCAAAGATAACTGTGCACCGCTCCGACACAATACTGGATATTACAAAGTTGAAATAACACTCGCTCTCACGTAGAGCAGATAAAAGTGCAGCGTCTTCTAATGGCGGCTGGCCACAGAGTTCTCCATTTCAAACAAATCCAAATGCTCGATAATAGACTCTATCGGCCCATGAGGGGTGGTGCGAGAACCGGCACGAGCAAGCCGGTAATCAGTAAATAAAATAATAAAAAATAAACAAATGCTACTCGCACACTCAGGATTCAAGGAAAAGCAAAATTCATTTTAATCCAAACACAACGTGTTTCGTATATATTTATATTTGCCCAAGAGAATATTACACATATGCTTACCTTCACACTATCCTGGTAATCAGTACTTTGGCCAAGATATTTGAAAGGTCATTATTTTTTCCCTTGATATATGAACATACAACCCCTTAGAAAGTGGGCCTTTTTAAGAGGTGGGTGAACAAATAGATGACAAAATTCGGTGATTGTCCCATGCTTCCATCTCCAAGACCCCCTGCAACATTGATGTGCAGGAGATAGTAGTTTTTCAGTATCATCATGGTGATGGACCTAACATTAATTAGAATACCTTTGGAGAAGCTGTGCTGTTATGCCTGGCCCCTCGAATGACATATCCACCATTTTTCTGTTGGTTTGGGTCTGCCTTGGTAATCATGGTGGTCCTAATCAGGAAAGGCCACAAATGTCCCCCACACATTACACCTTTTGCAGAGCATTAGTTATGTAGCTGTTTTTGGATGAAATATAGTTCAATACTATTGTCATGCAAGCAAAGCATGGTAAACCTGCCTGTGGCTTTTTTTCTCCATATTGGCTCCAGCTACTGAGGTGCCACCCACTTTGAGGAAAAATGTCTGCCTTTATTGAAGAGAAATTAAGTGGTTCAGAAGATACTGACTCTCACTTCATGTAGCCCTTCAAAGATTTCTACTGTTTTCTTTCCCTTGTTTTCCCTCTCCAAACCCTAGGTGCCCTCTAGCTGTTGCTCATTCCCCCACACCCTTCCCAACTCCTTATCATATTGTTTGTTTTGTTCTTATGTTCTTATTATATATTTGTTCTTATACGTGCCAGAATACACCAACCTGAATTCCAGATCCAATCTGATTAAGGAATTGTTCTGCACTTCACTGTATCAAGTGCCATCCAGTTATGAAAGGAGTATCTTGGCTAGCAGTGGATCAGAGAAAAGGGGAAGGGTATGAGAGCAAAAACAGATATACTGGATTCGATCACTCTAATCTGTCACTCCACTAGGTGCTGATGTCTGATCTGCTGGATGATGACACCTACTCTGGCCCACATGATAGCTAAAGGCAGGAATTGAAACATAAATAATGCCTACATAGTTGCTCTTTTTGGGTTTTGACCTAATCTCACTTCATTTTCAGGTTAATAGGTACATGCACTCTGGTGCTGCTTTGCATCCAAGGTTGTTTATTAAACTGCAATATCAACACACATTCATCAAGATTATATACTTCACAATGACACCAGTGAATCACTTTCCTTACCACATACTACTACCGTAAATACTATATATATGTTTCATGAAAATATCAACCATCTTTTAAAGCAAAAGGGATCATTAACTTTCCTCACATAGGTTAGTATCAAAATGCGCAAATAAAACATTATTCTTCTCATTCAATGTTATCCCTGAACTAGTACTTTAAACAATTAAAGTTTGATTTTAGTATACAATCACATCTTCGAGAATATTTGTATGTATTCAGCTTTAACTGCAAACATGCTTACTAAAAAGAACACAAACAATCTCCAAGGTTTTCACAAGGTCTGCAATCAGGTCCAAAACCTTGTGATAAAATCTGTGTAACACACATCCTGCAAGAAGATTAGAAGCTAGTTCCTGTGATTGCTGCTCAGGGAAGAACCCCTTCAAAACTGCCAGATATTACAATCGTTTTTTTAACAATTCCTACTTCTAGAGGCTTATGAACTGAAGATTCTCTTCCAGTCTTCACCTGGATTGTCCCATGACTGTAACCAAGGTATGCATATGCATAACAAGGTCTCTTTAAACATACATTGAATAAAGGATGAATATTTAGGGATTTTTTCAAAAGTAAAATCTTACTGAGTAAGCATACAATACTACCCACAATACGTTTATGCCAAGGATTTTATTGTGATAATCATAACGCTTGTATAACTAACTGGCATTAGATTTTTAAGGCTTCCTGTGCTGATCTTTTAACTCTCTCGAGTTCAGTTAAACATTATTGTACTGAAGGAGCTGAATTAGGTGACACACAAATCTAAGGGTCATATTTTGGAATGATAAATTCAACTGAAAGGTAACAACCCTGTAGCTGAATGTGCAGCAATGTTTTAAGTTAATTCTGTTAACCACAACTTCTTACCCCAAACTTCCTGTTGTTGCAAGTCATGACATCTTAAACATTGTTTGACACATTGGTTCAATCTTTCCATCTGCCCATCTTCCAAAGTATAACCTTGCCTTGCCTTGCTAACTAGTAGATAGGTGGACATTCATACCTAATTTCTCACTCAACACAGACCAAAACTTTGAGGAAAATTGAGGCCCCAGTCATTGCCCCAAGTGTCTTGCTGCACCCCCCCCGCGCCACCGGGAAAGGGCAGAAATATGCTGTATCTACAAGATACATCACATTTCTGCCCTCTCCCCCTGTGCTAGCACCCTAATTGCTGCCCAGCACCAATGTAGGCACCCTTGCACCATGGTGCATTATGGAGATGATTGTTTTTGTGCAGAAAGGGAGACTTTGCTGCACAAAAACAATCAAGAGAGGTGTTTTCCTCTTTCTATAAGAAGAAAAAACAAAGACAAATAAGGATATTTCTCCCCGTTGTGACACTTCTACGCTATCTCTGAGGTGGTGTAGGAATCTGATGCATTCCCAGACTTGTAAATCTGGGAATGCATCAGATTCCTTTGGGTTCCATCGGTGTTGTGTGGGAAACCCCCACAGCAACACCCATGGAAAGCCCCTTTCATGCAGTTTTTACAAGGCCATAAAAAGACAGACAAGGTGGCTTTGCGTGGCCTTGTAAATATTGGCTGGCATACTGAGCCACTGGAGCTCAAAAAAAATTACGTTCTGGTGGCGCAGTGTGCCACTAGGGCCTTGTAAATATGCCCCTAAATTTCTGTGACGAGTATACTTCTATGGTGTGTTTATTTGCCAAAAAGTATGTCCCTACTCCTCAAAGGATCTTTTTATTGCCTAAAGCAAATTGTCAGTGACTGCATTATTTAGTTCTGCAGGAGAAAATGTTTGAGAAAAATATGCTACTGGAAGAACCTGCGAAGCACCTGTATTTCTCTGAGACAAAATACCTCCTATTACATACATCTGGTTCAACAATAAATAGATGACCCACTTTAGATTTTATGAAAATCAGGGCATTAGAAAAAAGCAAAGCAACGTTTTAGGCCATTAAAAAAACTGTCCCTTACCTAGTAATCTGATGAAGGGTCTTAATATTTCAGACATCTGATGATTAAGCCTTTGGCAAACATTGGGACAGCACAAAGAAAGTTGTATTGCTCTTACTTCTTTTACAGTCTGAAAGAGCAGCATATGCTAATAACATAACATAAACATAACATGGCACTTAATAGCAGTGCACCTCTTTACGATTTGGAGATTAACTGCCTTTGCCTATGTCAAAGCCCCACTAAGCCAATGTTGAGCAATTGGAAAAATCAGGATTTTTGATAATGTGATTATGCAAATTTCTTGCACTTACACATATCACCCCATTTTTTGTGGTCATAGGCCTGGCTGAAATGCCTGTGAGAATCCACATGAGATTTATACGACTACATTGTCCTCTTTTAATCGTAGATATGGAGACCTTTCCTTTGCAAAGAAGTTAGACCATAACGAAAACAAGTCTGCCATCCTTGCACAGACTACTTAGAAGCACTTGCAGCGTGAGCATGACAATGCTAACTGAGTTTCAGCTGTTCACCTCACATCTGGGTTAATGCAGACTCTTGGCTAGCAAGTATCACCATGTCACTTGTCCACCATTGGCCATTTTGCCTTTTTAGCCTACAGCACTTTGCATCCTTCTGGGAGTTGTCATTTCCCATTTCCGATAACAAGTGTGGGGTGAAAATCTCAGAACGCAAAGTGCTATTTACTAAAGAACTAGGGGCCACATGTACAAAGGGTTTTGGTTGTCACAAATAGGCCGATTTGTGGAATTGGACTGTTTGGGAACACA